>NC_044310.1:149896011-150267261 GCF_007474595.2 Lynx canadensis
GCTCTTCTCACTCTCTCCCTCCTCCCCTTGGGAACTTGATGAGTTACAAAATAGTTGTGATATTCCTTGACATGTTTCTAAAATCATTTACTAGAATTTTTGTTTGTTTTTAATTTCTTGCTACATTAGCTATTTAGTAATTCTAGACAATTGGACAAGGATTCAGGTGGCTGGGAAGCCATGAGTTAAGTCACCGGGACAGAGGAGATCGCAGTGAGCTTATGGCTACCACATGGTGTCCCCAATTTCTTGTTTGGACAAAGAAGGTAATTATCTCTACTTACATTTTTCTATCTGGAACATCCAGACAATGATAATCCCTTCAAAGGAATGTTGCAAGAATTGGTAAACTACTCTAAAATTCCTTGGCACTTCTAGACAACAAATTCCACCACTATTATTTTTACATTATCTTAAATTCTATGTTTTATTTTGGTAACAGCACTGTCAGGGACTTTTATTCTTTACCCTCTCGTTTTAGGTATGTAGGCATTTAAAAAAAGAAAAGAAAAGAAAAACTCATCTGAGGTTTCAGTCAGAGAGAAAAGCACAAGAAAAGCATTTTAGACGTAGTAAAGCAATTTTTCTATGAGTGTCATCAAGGTACAAAGGAGAGAGACAAATTGTGGCATGTTTTATCACTTCAAGATAATTAAGCCAATTTTCACTGATGCTTATAAAAGTTTGCCACTGAAATAAGAAAACTCTCTTAGAGTCAAGTTTTGTGTTAAAACCTTTACTGTATGTGTTCTGCTATGACAAGAATGGATTTTTCATCTCCTTTTTCCCACCTTGGCTCAGACCTGCCTAATCTTGGTGACCACATGCACTCAGGCGGCCAGATTTAGCAAATAAACATACAGGACACCCAGCTCAACTAGAACATCAGGTAAATAAATAATTTTTTGTACAGGTGTGTCCCATGCAACATTTGGGACATACTTAAACTAAAAAAATCATTCTGTTTATGTGAAATTCAAATTTAATTAGGCAACTTCTATTTTCTCTGCCAAACCTAAACATGCTGGGATTTTCTTTATTTTTTTAATGTTTATTTATTTTGAAATAGAGAAAGAATGTGTGGGGGCAAGGGGCAGAGAGAGAGAGAGACAGGGGAGAGAGAGAGAATTCCAACCTGGTTCCAAGCTGTCAGCATAGAGCGTGACATGGGGCCTGATCCCATGAACTGTGACATCATGACCTGAGCCAATATCTTGAGTTGGAGGCTTAACTAACTGAGCCACCCAGGCACCCCCATGCTGGGATTTTCTAACAGACCTGTGGGAGAGAGGCGTCATCAGAGTTTGTCAGAGTTAAAGAAACTAAGGCTGGATGCCTCCCCCCACAAGAAACACCTAAAGGCTATAGTTACCCTTTATTGTGTTCTCACATTTTAAATTTCAGTGAGGGATTATTATTATTATGCTCATATCGTGTTTGATATTTCACCAGTAAAAGAAAAATCAAGATTAAAAGCACTGGCTTTCAAGTCAAACTGACCCAGCTTTGAATCCTGGCTACACCTTCCAACTGTGAGACTTTAAGTTGTGTGAACTCCCTGAATTCAAGTCCCTCATTTGTGAAACAAAGGTAATAATACCACTTCATAGGGATGTGGGCAGGAGTAAACAAGTAATGTCTAAAATTTTTAATATCGTGTCTGCCATAGAGTAAGATCTCAGTAAATAGTGCCTACGTGTTATAAAAAACTTTTGTGAGGGTCAAATTCTTAATCTGAACTGATTATTACACAAGAAGCCTGTTCTCATTGTGGACTTAATGTATTCATTGACAATCTCTGATAAAAAATCCAGAGCAAGTGTTAGACTGGCCCTAATCATTATCATCCTATTAGGGCAAAAAAGCCATTCTAGTCCAATGATTACACTTTCTGCTAGTTAAGCTACAACCCCATAATTACTAACAAGAAAAACCTTCTCTAATGAATGAGCTCTAAATGAAGAAAATCCTTCAACTCAATATAGATATTTGTATTGATCAAAATGAGCTATTTCATTGATTCTTCAATAACACTATATCCAAATGTAAATTCTGCATGATCATAATATTACTGTGAATTTTTTGACAGCTCTTGGGTTTCAAGACTCAGCACATGTAGCACAGTGGCCCTTACCCTGGCTGGACAGAAGCATCATCTGCAGGGCTTTTTAAAAAAGTAAAAACAGGGGCACCTGAGTGGCTCAGTTGGTTGAGCGTCCGACTTTGGCTCAGGTCATGATCTCATGGTTCATGAGTTCAAGCCCCGCATCAGGCTCTGTGCTGACCGCTCAGAGCCTGGAGCCTGCTTCTGATTCTGTGTATCCCTCTCTCTCTCTGCCCTTCCCCCACTCATGCTCTGTCTCTCTCTATCTCTCTCAAAAATAAACATTAAAAAAAATTAAAAAGAATAAATAAAACAAAAACAAATAAGAAAAGGCACCCCTCCCAGACCAATTTAGATTGGAATTAGAACCTTGAGATAAGGCATGAACATCAGTATGTTTTAGGAATTGTCTGATTTTAACAAGAAGCCAGTTTGAAAACATTGGGTAGAGGAAGGAACACGAACTTTTGAGTCTTCCCAAGTTGACCTGAAACCCAAGGCTCTGTATTTGTTAGCTATGACACCTTGTACAATTAACTAATTTCTCAAATCAGTTCTAAGGATCTGTAGAGTTCCTACAAAAACGGAAGTTACTATTTTGGAGTTTCTATAAAGAAGATGGTCTCCTGTAGACAACTCCAGCCAACCAGAGCATTCCTTTCTTTCCATTCAAAAAGACTGGCAAGTTACAGCGTAATAATTTCAAATTTTTCCAGTATTTTTCTTCCTTGACTTTTTTTTTTTTTTTTATTGCATGCTTGGAATCTGCTTCTTGCTGAAAAACAATGTCTTAGTTGAATTATATACTTTTTTCATGTTGCTTTGTTATCTTGGAATTTTCCAGAGCCATTTCTAAAGGCTGGCCATGAAGTGGTACAAACTTTTATTTAAAGAAATTTAAATTGGTTTCACCACACTATAGTTATCATTTCCGTATGCTTCCTTCCTTTGGTCTTAGAGCTGAAGAATTTCTCCTGCTGTGCAATGCTTACCAAAGAGCTTCCACTTTCTCTCTTAATCTCCAATTTCCAAAGTTTGGAAGTTGATTCTAATACTTATCATTTTACTTTATGGTAGTTGCCCTTGCTAAAATTGCTGTCTAATACAGGTTTATTTTAAGTTTTTAATCAATTTTTATATCAGAATATTTTTGCAGAGGTGCCTGGATTAAGTTGGTTAAGTGTCTGACTTTGGCTCAGGTCATGATCTTACTGCTCATGAGTTAGAGCCCCGAGTAAGGCTCTGGGCCAACAGCTCAGAGCCTGGAGCCTGCTTCGGATTCTGTGTCTCCTTCTCTCTCTGCCCCTCTCTTGCTCATGCTTGCTCGCGCTCTCTCTCTCTCTCTCTCAAAAATAAACAAACATTAAAAAAAATTTTTTAAAAAAGAATATTTTTGCAATTTTCCGTGCAGCCCTTGAGGTTCGGGGGTCAAACAAAGGTGTCACGTGGTCAGGGTTAGAAATCCAATTTCCAACTGTCTTAGAGATAAATGGATGTAAAGGTTGTAAACAGACTTGATATTCAAAATACTTAGAAACCAGCTCTATAATATAAAAATAATACAATTAAAAAGAGAATCCCACTTATTTTTTTCAAATGTTGCCATATTTACAGTAAAACTAATTTTTTAAGTTTATTTATTTATTTTGAGAAAGAGAGAGAATCCCAAGCAAGCTCTATGGTGTCAGCAAGGAGCCCTACACGGGGCTCAAACTCACAAACCGTGAGCTTGTTTGCTTGACCGTGGCTGTCACTAGCTATATGACAACCTCATCTGAGCCATAATTTGACTTTAAAAACTTCATCAAACTCCTCCAATGGCTTCTCCATTAAGTAGACTGCCATTAAGTCTCAGGAAAAAAGAGATTTTTTCTTTTTATTTTTTGAAGTTTAGTTATTTATTTTGAGACTGAGAGGGGGCAGAGACAGATTGAGAGAGAGAGAGAGGGAGAGGGAGAGAAAGAATCCCAAGCAGGCTCCACACTGGCAGCACAGAGCCTGATGTGGGGCTCGAACTCATAAACAATTAGATCATGACCTGAGCTAAAACCAACAATCCGACACTTAACCAACTGAGCCACCCAGGCACCCCGAGATTTTTTCTTAATATTAAGGTTATTGCCCATGGGGCTGAGTCTCACAGCCTCAAATTTTTACATTTTAAGTATGTTTTTTAAGTAGTTCTATAAGAAACAGTTAACGTTTCATTAATTATTGTTGTAACTTCAATGTCCTGATTTATAAGCTTTCCAGAAAGTTGTTTCATTTTGGTAGATAAAGGTTTTGCAATAACTAGGAACATAATCACAGATTATCATAATTATCACTTCAAACTCACTTTTTAAAAATTCCATTCAACATCTGTACTTTCTCAGTTTTTTCTTTTAAATTAAGTTTTTAGTTTGGAATAATTTTTGATTTGCAGGATAGTTGCAAAGCTAGTACAGATCTCATACACCCTTCACCCAGTTTCCCATCTTATATAAACATGTTCCATTTGTCAAAAACAAGAAATTAACATTGGTAAAATGTTATTTACCAAACTACAGACTTTATTTGGCTTTCACTGGTACAACTCAAGTCCCCTTTCACTACCAATTCCACATTCCTCCATCAAGGTAACTATAATTACCACTTCCATTTGTGTGCATATTATATACATATAGAAAGACCTACAGAAATATAGTTTTGCTCTGGGATTGTGCTGGATTTTCTTTTTTCATGGAAACATTATTGTATTGTTCAAGTTTTCTTCACTCGAAGACACGTTGTCCAGAAGCAAATGGCTTTTCTTTGTTATCTGTCCCCCAGAGGCCTTAGAGGTGAGAAGTTTCACTGTCTATACCCAGCAACTTAGGCTTTTGTTTCACATGAAAGAGGGCACAGGAAAATGAGCAGTGCTGCACAGCTGGTAACCAATCACACCCTGCAAATTGATGCCCCCGAGGGGGGGAATCTCTCCAGTTTCTTTCCCTACCCCTGGTTTTTCTCATGAGCTCCTAGAAGAGACCTGGGGGAAAGACCTTGAAACCGAGTGTGAACTCCTCTTATGTCTGGGCCTTCCAGGTATTTTAAATTGATCTGTCGGCCTACATTTGCCTTTAGGAATTTGTAAAAATTGTAGCCAATTTTTCCTTATTCTCTTCTCTGGTGGCTACTTCTTCCTCCCACATTCTGCCAAAGGTGAAATAATTCATGTGTATTCATGTGTGCTGCCTCTGAGACTTCAGCCCTGTGATAGCTTCTAGAAACGTTATGATTGAATAAATCATTTGACCTTTTTAGGCTTTTATTCATTGCTAGGCAGGAAGTGAAATTTTCTTGTGACTTTTACATGTTAAATGTAAAACTGAGAATTGGGTAGAACATTCATATACATATTATTCTTTTTCATTGTGGCATTGAATTCTAGAATAATATGTATCATGGCCCAAATGAGTTTATCCCAAATGGTTTAAATAAAGAGACTTTAATGAAGGACTATTCACAGAGGTGTGGACGGGTTTAGGGGAACAGGCAACTTTTGTCAGGATTATAGTATTTGTATTCCTAGATGTATGTGGAAACAGGGACATCATGAACATAGAACAAGTAAGCCTTCTGTTGACTGGATTTCTTTTATATCAAGGCAGTTTTATTAGTCAGGTTCTCTAGAGAAACAGAACCAATAGGATATGTACGTATATGGAGAGATTTATTATTAGGAATGAGCTCACACAGTTATGGAGGCTGACAAATCCCAAGATCTGCTGGGTGAGTCTGAAGGTTGGAGTCACTTTATGCTTTTGTTCCAGTCTGAGTCCAAGGGCCTGAGAACTTGGAGAATCAGTAGTGTAGTTCCAGTCCAAAGACTGGCAAACTCGAGACCCAAAAAGAACAAATGTTTCAGTTTGAGTACAGAGACAGAAAGAAAGCCAATGTTCCCGTTTGAAGGCCAATAGGCAGGAAGAATTCTCTCTTGCTTGGAGATCAGTCTATTTATTCTATTCAAGCCTTCCACTGATTGGATAGAGCCCACTCGTATCAGGAAGAGCAATTTGTTTTACTCAGTCTACTGATTTAAATGTTAATCTCATCCAAAAACATCCTTACAGTAATACCCAGAATGTTTGACCAAATATCTGGGCTCCCTATGGACCAGTCCAGTTGAAACATACAATTAAATATCACGACAAGGAATAGGCCAGCTGCTCATTTTAATTCATGAGGCACTTTATTTGTGAGAATTGTTATTCTTTCCAATCTAAGAGCTGGTGGTGACGTCCTATTTGGGTAATATGTGCTTGTATGCATACAAGGTTATGTGCCTGTAATACATAACATATATGCACATATACATAGCTACAGTTTTTTACAGGAAACACAAGATCTCTGGATCCGAGAACAAACCATTTATCATTCAGTGAGCATCTCAGCCATGAGCTTCAATCCCCATTGAGCAATTCAATGCGGGCCTGATATCACCCCGAACATGCAGCGGAATTTCATCACAGGAAAGGAACCCTTAAATTATGAAACTCGGAGCTTTCATAGGTTGCTCACACATTTGTTCACTTCCCCTCCAGAGAGGGAGTGAGACCTTTACTCTGGAATGTAAACAAATCTTCTCTGGAGAGGAGAGAGAAAGGTCTCTACCTTTTCTTCACTATCCTGGAGTTAAAAAAAAAAATGGTGCCAAGAAAAGTTTTTTAAAAAAAATGGTGCCAGTGGAGGTGAGTCTATAATTTCTCCAGAGCAATACACTGTCTGTCACTTCCAAGTCATGTTTGTCTTTCAAACTTTAAATGCAATGATGTTTCCTGATTTCCTCAGAGTGATTATTAATTACTAAGATTTCAGTTCAGTTAGCAAAATAATCATCTGTAAGATGCTAGAGATCTTTATAAAAATCATAAATAAAGATTTGTTTTTCTTCAGTTAGTTTTCCTAATCCTTTTCCCCACTGATGTGCAATGAATGTAGGTGGCCTTTGGAGGTTCATCTGATTTCTTTCCATAGCTTAGCTGAGAGCTGGCCTAGCCGGACTGAGCCATCAGAAGGATAGCAAAGCCTTTGGTTGATGTCAACATTCTTGGTAGACAAGGTTGTTCCTAGTGTCCAATATGCACACTCCCTAGGGCTTTTTTTGTTCCTAGAGGTTCCTTGAAAGATATATTTACTGCAACTTAGAAAACTTAGATGTTCCCAACCCTTCCTAGGCTAACTTACAAGTAGGTACTATGGTGTGGGGGTAGGACTCATTATTGTTCTTAGAGTGCTTTTTGACTGCCAGCCAAGGCAGGCCCTTCTCTGCTGGGATCTTGTCCATGGTAGATACAGAATATTTATGCCAGGAATGTTCTGTGGAATAATTGAGAGGTCAGGGCTGCATGCTTTTGCTACTTCTCTGTTTTTAAATTTTTTCTCCCCATGAACACAGTTCTATATCTGTTCTGTGCATTGCTGGTTGTATATAACCAAGACCACTCGGCATGACAGTAAATAGTGCAGGTCTGTATATTTTGAATGTCAAAGTAATTTTTTTCTTTGTTTTTCCCAGTACCTTTTTCTGGGAGGCATTTCCTTGTGATCAGAGAGCCCATATTCTTCCTCTTCAGGCTGAAACTGCTTCATTCTACTTACCCTAAATGGAAGTAATGAAATTACTGTTCCCGCTGATACTCTCATTGAAATACTTTGTCATTTAGTTTTCATCAGTTTCTAGAAGGTTCTATGAGTGAGAATTCATCCTTTTGATGGTCCAGTTTTGTGGAGTATGATTTTTTTAAGTATAAAGTTTTTCTTTATGATTACAATTAAGGGCTATCTAAATGTGCTAGAGATAACTGAAACAAAAATCTGTATCATAGCTCAGAATTAACAGAAAATATACTTAAAATGCTAATGCACTCACCGGGCAGGTGGTGTTTGATAGCATTACAAAGAAGTATCATGATAATCATGTCTGCCCAGTAGAAAAGAGGAAGGCCCACTTTTCATTTTATATCCCAAAGTGGAAGCTATTTTTTCTGTGAAAAGGAAAGGATTTATACAATTTTTCCACAGTGGCAGCCAGAGTAAAGGGACTAACTTAAGTTTAGAGCATAAAGGCAACTTGCCCAGGACCACGGAAAGCTCAGCACAGCAAAATAGATGTTGCCAAAGACAGAATCTCTCAAGCAGAAAGAGAGGCTAGACCTGAGTCCCAGCAACATATGTACAGACACATTTGCAGAATGTTTGAAGAAAGAATAGCCCTTTTAACAATAATCTTCAGTTCAGGAAGTGCATGGAATTATAATATTCCTCTTGGTTCCTAAAACCTAGTACAGTGGCTGGGTCACGGTAGGTACTTAACAAGCGCCAGCTGAATGAATGAATGAATGAATGAACCTGAACATACGGCCCAAGGGGTAGCTTGTTTCTCAAAAGAGATTATTCTAAATTCCTTACCTTTCTTAGGCTACATGTTTGGTAGCCTCATTCTTAGTGATAAAGTAAACTTCACCATACACCTACTCTTCCAGGAACAAGTAACCCATCATTGATCCCTCATTACTAGACCAGGACCAGTACCAGAAAGATCTTGGATTGATAGTATTGTTCTAGGAAAGCCACAGAGAATCCTGGAGGACCAATTGGTTGGGGTGAGTTAGAACAACTAAGTGATTCATGAGTAGGGCTGTAGGAACATTCTGGACTCTGGCTAAACTTCTACTGCTATAGTTGAGTCATTCTGAAATTTCAGTGTTGGCCTTGGCAGCAGTGAGTAAGGCACCCTCCCATAAGGAGTATATGTATGTGTGTGTGTGTGTGTGTGTGCGTATGGGTAGTTGGGACATAATTGTTGCTATCATTCCCATTGAGTTGCAAGTCATACCACTCTTGAGTACTTGCTATTCTCCCTCACCTTCCTGAAGGCATTGGTTTCTCCTAGTGTAAGTTTTTTGAGTGCCATCTGGGTGCCAGGCACTGTTCTAGGCTGTTTCTAAGGCATTTGCAACCTTGTGTAGTGGGATAATTAGATAAGATAATATCAGTTAATGACAAATCCCATGAAAAAATTTTAGAAAGGATAGAGAACAACACGTGGAATAAAATAAAGAATAACACTAAATAAGGTGGTTAGAGAGTCCTCCTTAAGCTGGTGCCATTTGAATGGTGAGAAGACATCCATGGAAACGTATCTCAGATGAGAGATTGGGTAGCACCAAGGCCTGGGATGGAAGCAGCCTTCTAAAATGCCTCTGACTGCACTACCATTCCTCTACATGCACCCAGCACCCAGCACTGTCTCCAGCCAAAGCTCATTAGTGCTCCACCGGCTTCCAGGAATCTTTTCCATGACACCTACCCTCCCAGTCACAGAATCCACCCACAGATGAAGTTTTCCAACAGGAAGTGGAAGAGTTGCCCCATGTTAGGAGCACAGAAGTGTGCCCATCAGGCAGTTGCTTTCCTCTCAAAGACTGACCCTTCTGTAAAATTTAGTGAGAGGCTGGTACTCTCCTGGATGCTGTAAACTAGGCTAAATGCTGTCCATTCTGCATCTCATTGGAGTCTCACAACCCCTTTGAAATTGTTTCTATTGTTGATTTCCTTCACTGATAAGGAAAGTGGGGGCGGGGGGGAGGTTAAATAATGTCAAGAGCTCAGAATAATAAGTGGATGGGGCTGACATGGAAAACCATGTGATTCTAGCATGTGTTCTTTTAAGTAACACATAATTCTCTTATGAGTGAAGCCTAGAGAAAGGTTCCTTCAATGCTCCCTTCCTCTCATGGGAACCTAGGTTCTCTTTCAGTGTCGTATCCACTGCCCCTAATTCCAGATCTTCCAAATCAGGTCTTGGAAGTTGGGTTTTTCACTAAAACATAACCTTATTCATATCTAGAAGGATATTGTGCCATGTATTTAACTACTGTCTCTCAGATTCAAATCCATTCTTCTGCATTCTTCTTTGGGATGCTGGGATTCTGATTCAGAAAAACACTTTCCCCAAACAACTTTGCCACCTAGTTCTGCCAACAAGAGGCACTAAGCAGTGGATTGTAACCATCAATCTGTGTCAGAATACCTTGGGAACCTTTGCAAGCTATAGATGACTGGGCCCATACCTCGACAATAGTTTTCAAGTGGTCTGGGGAGCCTAGCTATCACCATTTAACCTCTTTCACAGGTCATTCTAACACCCCAACAGGTATCAGATCTACTGCACCAGAGGGAGATTGGAAAGCAGGAAAAGGAAAGCAGAGAAAGGGACTTCCTTCTTTCTATTTGTTTGAGGTTCCTGATGTCATGGCCCAACACTGGCACTTGGCCTCAGCAACATCAGTGGTTTCAGTGTCCAGCCAGGCAACTATACATTGTAGATGAGGCATCCCCTGTCAGGAAGGGCAGCCCCAGCTGCAGCACAACATCCAGTTATCCTGAGCTCTAATGGTTCCAACTGGATTCTGTGTTAGTTTTTCCACCTTTAACACTCTCTTAGCAGATAATCTCCTCAAAGAAGGAACACCAAATACTGCTCCTACATTCTAAGGATATAAAGCCTTATCTGCCTCTGTCCTTACCTTGACCTGTCTCAATCCACCTCATTTTTACAGCTACCAGTTTCTCCAGCAGTGATAGAAGTCACTTACTACAAGGGGCATGTCTGCCCAAGCTGCTTCCACTTGGACTCTTTTGGAGAATCTAGTCCCTTCCTCATTCCATGGGGACTAGAAATTACTAAGAATCAATAGGACAGATAGAAAATAAGAATGTTGATCCAGAAGAGGGAAAATTGCTGAGAGCTGGGTAGTCCGAGAAGGCTTCATGGAATGGAGGTTTCGGCTGGGTCTTGTATGGGTAAGTGGTTTTGACAGGCAAGGGAAGGGCATTCCAGGCCATGGGAAATAGAGGGGGAAAGTTGGGGACAAAGGCAGGATGAAAATGTTGTCTTCTGAGGAAAATCAGCAGATCAGTCTGACAGATATATGTGTGGGGCAAGAAAGGGAGGAATAGCGAGTGTAGGGTAGGAAAGGTTAAGAGTGTACGACTCAAAAAGGGCTCCATATTTCAAGCTAAAAGGTGAGACTTTATTCTGTGAGTGAGCATATGAAATTTTCAAGTGAGTTTCACAACTAAAACAAGTCCCTTAATAAAACAACAGGATATGATTAACGCAATCAGTAAAAAAAATCCAAACTTCTTACCATAGCCTCCAAGACCCTACATGATCTGCCTACCTCCCAATGTCGTCTCTCCCCAAGGAAGGCTGTCAGTTGGGAGGCTTCTTCCACCGACTTTTCAACAGCTTGGAGACAAATCCTTTCCTGATTAGAATGGGGTATTGCATCTGGATTAGGTATCACAGTGTTCACCACACACATCAGCTTCTGGTTAGTGTTTACCTTGAGCTGTGGGAAAAGGGATGGAGGGATGTGGAACATTAGTTGGACATTTCTTTTAAAGAAAGAAAAGACTAGAAAGTGATCTGGAGCAAATATGGCAAATATGGCAAACTGCTAACAAAGGCAAACTGCTAACAGAGGCAAACTAAGGCAAACTGCTCTTAGATTTACTGATTGACTCATTTCATTACTGAAATCAAGACTTGTTGGAGTCCATTAAATTATTTTCTCTGCTTTTCAATATGCTTGTATACTTGGAATATTTTATACTTATAAATATTTCAGTATTCAGTCAAACACATTTTGATCAAATAGCTAAGTAGAAACTATTAGCAACAAAGCAAAATGATTCATCCTTATAATCAATATCACAGCCATTCATAAGAAATTAATATTCTTCCCAATTTCACTTTTTCTTTTAATGGATATATCAGAAAATCACAATAATTATTTCTAACTTTGAGTTCCATATAACTGGCATCTTTTTTCCCACAAATGTGCTGT
The DNA here is from genome assembly GCF_007474595.2 of Lynx canadensis. Classification (NCBI taxonomy): domain Eukaryota; kingdom Metazoa; phylum Chordata; class Mammalia; order Carnivora; family Felidae; genus Lynx; species Lynx canadensis. Next base: position 149,907,994 of record NC_044310.1, read on the forward strand.
GTTCCCCTGGATGGAGCTGTTTACCTGGGGAGATAAAGGGCTATTACAGGCTGAATGTTTGTGCTCCCCCAAGATTCATATGTTGAAGCCCTAACCCTCGTGAGGGACCTTTGAGAGGTAAGTAGGTTTAATGAGGTCATGATGGTGGGGACACCATGATTGAATTAGTGCCCTCAGAAGAAGAGGGAAGACAGAGAGCTCTCTCTCTCTCTCTTCCCGTGTGAGCACAAAGAAGAGATCATACACGCACAGGAAGGAGGCAGCCACCTGCGGGGCAGGAAGCAGGCCCTCACCAAGAACAGATCAGTCAACACCTTGATTTGGAGCTTCCCAGACTCCGGAACTGTGAGAAATAAGGCAGGCAGACTATAGTATTTTGTTGTAGCAGCCCAGGCCGACTAAGAGAAGAGAGTTGAGGTACAGTGGGGAAAAGGAATGCTTCATTCTTTCTCTCCCTTTAAGACACACACTGTGGCCTCTGCCCTTTAAAATGGAAAAATCCTCCTTCCTGCCATCTGCCCTCTGGTTTCTTGCTCTCTTTTGCTTCTTCTTCTTCCCTTTGGATGCCCCTTTTCCTTATCCTGCACAACATTGTGGGGTGAGTATGTGTGTTTAGGATGGGAAGGCAGGAAGCATTTTAATATTTACATTTTCCCCAACTTCCAGAATGGCCAGCAACACTGACTTTTGTTTTCCCAGCTCACTCTTTTATGTTAGTAACCAGATATTTTTGTCATCTTTCTTTGCTAGTTCATAAATGACACAGTAGGTACATTGAGTCCCGTTATATCCTGCTTACTTGTGAGTTTCTTTGGTAACCACATAATTATCTTGGGGAATAATCTGTAGTTTTTTAAATGGGCTATAAAAATCTGGTATAACAGGTTTTCCTTGAATGTGAGTTAAGGTCCCAGCCTTATGAAAGTGTAATAATTGGCACTTGAAGATGCCACCAACTATTTCATGGACTCCTTCTCATTCATCATTGTCAGCTATTTATTGAACACCCAGAGTTCATAATATTGTACAATAGAGCCTAGCACAGGGTCTTAGGCAAAAGACAATAAATCCTGTCAGCTTTTAAAGGGTGATTTACAAGATGCAGTCTCTTAGGGAAAAACGGGTGCCACTTTTTTTAATAGTTTATTTATTATTTGAGAGAAAGAGAGCAGTGGAAGGGCAGAGAGAGAAGGAGAGAAAGAATCTCAAGCAGGCTCCCCACTGTCAGTGCAGAGCCTGATACAGGGCTTGAACTCATGAACCGTGAAATCATGACCTGAGCTGAAATCAAGAGTCAGTCACTTAACCACTTAGTCAACTGAGCCACCCAGGTTCCCCGTAAGGATGCCACTTTTAAGTCAAGTGAAATCTCATAAATTCTACCTTAATTTGTAGGTGTAGTATATGTGTTTGGAGGGGGTGAGAATGTGGTGGGGACAACATGAAAAAATCTGCCTAAAAAGAAGAAATCAACAGTTGAGAATAAATCAAGTTCCACATTTACTTTTAAAAGGTTATTAAACTTTCATTTGAGACTAGTTAGAAATTGGTTAATTCTGCCAGCAGTTACAGGTTTATTTTTTTAATTTGTTTTTTAAAGTTTACTTTTTATTTTGAGAGACAGAGCACGCGCACATGTGTGCACATGTAGGGGAGGGGTAGAAAGAAAGAGAGAGAGAGAGAGAGAGAGAATCCCAAGTAGGCAAATCCTACATGGGGCTCAATCCCATGAACTGTGAGATCATCACCTGAGCTGAAACCGAGAGTCTGACCTATAATGACTGAGCCACCCAAGTGCCCCAGCAGTTAAAGGTTTAAAGCCTAAAGCCATTTTACTTAATAAGTCTTTTTAACATGGGAAATGAGGAAAAGGACCAGGGTTTAAGTACCTCGAGGTACCTTGTACGCTTGGTGGGGGGGGGGGCGGTGCAGACAAGTAGACACTCAAGAGGTTGATTTGATATTTAACAAGGCTATAGGAAGTCTTTTGAATCATTAATTGGGGGGGTCCAGGCCTTAAATGTGGGCCTCAGCAGGGTGTGGTTTTGCAGGATAGGAGTTCTGTTCATTGATGGGCTGGTAATCAGGGTGTGAGTGCTTGACGTCTTCAAGCAGCACTGAAGGATGGCATGGTCTGAGGTTATTTGAGTCCTAGATGACCTTGAAATCCTAAAATTCTATATTCTTTTCATTATTTGGAACAATGCAGAGTCCTAAAATAACAACATATGAGAGGTGGAAAGAGATTTGGGGCCTGTAGGGTCCAACCTTTTCATTTTGAAATAAAGAGACCAGGGCCAAGAATGGGAACCAACTAACCCAGGGCGCCTTTGGTAGTACTGCAGGGTCAGGCCTAGAGACTAGCTGGTGGTTCCAAGGCCTGTGTTCTTCCCAGTCATGCACAATAGGGATGGAAGCACGTGCAGCTTCCTGTTCAGAGCACTCCCGGAGTCCAGTGCCAGTATCCTCCTCCTGCTTTCTCTCCTAACTGGAAAATGTATATGCATAAAAGAAGTACCTAGAGGGGGGGCGGGGAGAGGAATCAGAATTTCTTCTCTAAATCTGTCTTCAGGCATCTACCTGGGTAGACTTTTAATCTCATTATGAAGCCATAACTGGCTGTGATCGAAGTTTATCTTAATGTGGTTATTATAACGGAGTAATATTCTGGTGTGATGAGATCACCTTAATTCACTGTAAAACATCTGTGTGTGGTGCATTGTCTGATGCTCCTGAGTATGAATATTGCTTCTCAAGGTAGAATTCTCAGCATCTCAATTTTCTGTCTGGGTTTTAAATTGTGTCTAATTAAAGGATTTCACATTCCTTCACAATATTGCCTCCTCAAGCAGAAATAAAACGACAGAACCACATTTTGTGTTTTTTCTTATGAAAGACATTCTGTTAATATTTGGGTGGGTTATTTTGCCTGAAGTGTGTTAATTACATTAATTAGCCTTACTTCAAGAACAGTAGCTAGGAGTTGGTGGAATGAGTCTAAGCTGGATCACTGTCATTCAAAAACCTCCTTTCCCCGTTCCCCTACTCCCACCCTGCCCCAGCTTTCCCTACAAAATCACCAGGATATTGGAAAGCCCTACTCACTTGGAATGGCTCTCATGCGTGTTATTTTTGAGTTGAAAGCGCAGACACTACAGGAACAATATTCAATAATTTTATTAATCTCATAAAGAATGATGAAGCTCACAGGATGAGAGCTCCTCAGGAATCATGGACACATTATACAGGATTCTAATCTTAATGAGCAAGGCCACATTGTTCTCTTATTTTCTCCCCATGTGTATTCTCAGGGTCACCTACCTGGAAAAGGGAAGAAAAAATAACCCTCTGTGTGGTGATAGCACCAAGCAGGCTGGGGACAGTGAGATTTCAACCAACTTTATTGAAGCAGAAAATACTGTGTGCTAAACTCGCTCCCCAGACATCACAATTTTGTGGAAACTAGAAAGGACCACACATTTTTTTGTACCCTGGCTGCTGATGGAAAACATTACAAAATCCTGAAAGAATAAAGAACTTGCCGATGTAAACTCTATCACCGTTTCCGCAGCAGCCATGCCCTATGGACTCTGACAAGGGTCACCTCCTATTAAAGCAGGCAAGGAAAAACAATCGTGATGCCAGGTCTCTATTCAAACTTTGCAAAGGTCATTGCCCTCATTCCGGCTCTCAATGAAATGCAGAGATTGTATTTTATCCTCTTGCAGATTCAGTGAAGCCGTCTGCCAGGAAAGTGCTTCTCAGGCCTCAATGTACACATTAAATCATTTGCGGATCCTGCTTAAAAATACAGATTCTGGTTCAATAGGCTTTGGGGATGGACCTGAAATTTTGCATCTCTACCAAGATACCAGAAAGCTGATGCTGTTAGGGCATAGACCATACCTTGAGCAGCAAGAGTCTAGGACAGTGGCTCTTAAAATTTTTTGATCATGACCAACAGTAAGAAATATGTTTTATGTTATACATTATATTTATGCATCTTATGCCATAACTTTATATACATGCATGTTATATATGTCTGAAAATGGATATAAATGGATGAAAAACAGAAACAGCAGCTTCATGGAACAATTCTTACCTTTACTAGCTGTGACATTTGTGAAACTAATTTTATTTCTGGAAATACCCCTGGTTTAGTCGGTGGTTACATGAACCTACACAATGCGATAAAATTGCATACATCTATACATATACACATTCAAATAGGTTCATGTATTGTAAAATCTGTAATGTCACGCAATCTGAATAGCTCTGAACATTGTCCTATGTCAAGACCCTAGTTTTGACATTGTACTAGTCACGCGAGATGTCAGCATTAAACACCGTAAAGGGTCCGTGGGGCCTCTCTGTGAATTTCTTTGCAACTTCCTGTGAATCTAGAGCATGAGTGGAATGTGAAGAGGAAAGGAGGAGACTGGGAAGAGGTTTTCTGAGGGCCTGTTAGGTGGAGGGGGACACAGATAAAGTATCACAGCGCAAGGGGGTAGCCCACAAATGCAGGGGAAATAAGAAACACCAGTATCCACTGGTGGTCCAAATTTTTGTCTCTTGACACTTCCAGCCTTTCAGAGTGGAGCCCATTAAGAGTTTTGTTTTTGTTTTCGTTTGAATGTGTTTTTTAAAATCTGTGGTAATGCAGTGTAAACACAGAGCCCAAGAGGATTTGAAGATGTTTGGAGAGAGAGAGAGAATCTTCGGGGGCTCTAGAGCATCCAGAGTGGGAAATACTTAAACAAAGGCAAGCCTGGGAGAAGGGGGTCAGGACTTGCCATGATTATTAGCCCCAAATTCAGACTGAAGGAATCCAGGAGGCAATTTTATGTATTTAACTTGTCGGGCATTATAACAGAGCAACAGTACTGTGCCAACCACAGAACTGTACAGCCTCATTTTTCTCGGGGTAATATAAATCACAAGAAAAATACAGAGGAAGGAAAGGCTTATTCCTTGGCCAGAGGCTTGTGAATGTAGAATGCGTGAGGGATGTATCTTAATTTCATCAACTACTACCTCAATGTCACCAAATGCTGAAAATATGAATCATACAATTGTTTCAAATTAATACCTAATTGATCTGTCCAAATGTAAGAGTGAACTTATACCATCTTCGTAAGGCTTCCTTTCTTCATTCACTTCTTTTTTGCTAAGATGCATAGTCCTTTTCTAACTAGATAATTCCGAAGCATTATTTTGCTCTTGTAATCCAATTGCAGGTAAATCAGAGATATCTGCAAAGTCGAATTTGGAAGAGAAGAAGGTTTTTTCTGTATGGAATAATAATTCATTTCAATTAGCATGATGAAACAAACTGCAGAGCCATTTTTCACTGAAAATGTTGTGGTGGAGTTCAGGGAAATATTAAAGACATTTCTAGAAGCACAAACAAGCTTACACATGCACTTAGTTGCCCTAAGGAAGAAGAGAAGATTACAAATTATCTCATCATACAGATTAGAGTGCTCTGTCCTCTTCAACACTTTAGGTGAAACAGAATGATCTGTGATTTATTTATAGTCATTCACCGTGTGATCCCAGGACATGTCCCATAAAGCTATCCTTTTACTTGCATTATTTTTCTTTAATGCACTTATCTAAGGAGAAGATAAAATAGAGTCTATTGTGGGTTTTAATAAAAATGTGATAGAAAAATATCCATAAGAACAGATATTGCTTCCAGGAACTGAATGATATTGAATAAAACTGATATAATTAAGGGTTACCAAGAAATTTCTGATACGAGCTTAAGGGGATTTCAAATTTTGTAAATAGGAAATGTAGAAAAATCAATCTATGAAAGATAGAGGTTGTTTCCTATGTGAATGCGCAGGTCTGTGAAGCCTGAATATGTTCGGCCAAATGACTTGGAACAAACTAAAGAATGAAGTAGAAGGAAGCTAAGAGGAGCTGTAAAACTAATTGGGGTCCAATATGTTTTGGGCTGCATTTAATTTTCTTGAGGGGAAGAGAGGTCAGGAATGGAATGAGGCCAATGAGAAGGGGAATAAGACTCACAGGAAAAAGTGAAAAAGCAAAATAGCCAACATTGAAAGGTCAGTGAATATCCTAGAGACAGGAAATGAACTTTAAACAAAATAGAAGGTAGTATTTCTATCTGTGTTTAAGAGTTGTTAAAATTGCTATTTAAAAAGGCAACGTCAATCGCCAGGTGTTGCTTGCATAGAACCTAGTTTGGGTATGTGTTTAACTTATTAGAAATATCAAGATCATAGATATTTTGCCCTGGGCAATAAAATAAATATTTAAACTCACAGCAAAATGCTTGCTATTTACCAAGACTTACTTCCTATTTTACTGTAATATCTTTTCTTGAAAGAAAACAGAAAAAAAGAAGAAAAAAAAAACCCAGCTTCTGAATCATCTCTCCTAAGAAGTCTTCATTATGCTAATGACTATTAGTATAAAACTTTGCCCATAAGTGTGAAATCAAATAAGGTAATTTTCTTCTTTTGTTAAAAACCTACTGCCAGTCAAAACCCTTTGGGGTTGATATTTTACATGCAGCATTTTATACAGGGAAAACGTGATTGCAAGTTTGGTTGGTAGTCTTTTGCATCCACTCTCTTAAGCAGTAGCAATGACTGAATAATGCAAATTCTGAATTAGCATCCAAATGCTTTCCAAAGTAAAACTAAAGCAAATAATTGCTGCTCTGAATTGCCACAACTAAAGGCATCTTTTGTTTCCACAAAGCCTGAGTTTTAAAAATAAATGTTCATGGTCCTATTGAAGGTTAATAATCATTAAAATTAACAACAATTGTTAGGAGGAATAATCTCCTTGAGGAGGCATTCATAATTGTGGTGTATTGGTGCCCATGTCTTCTCCTGCCTTCCTGCCTGATGCTATGAGATTCTGGGAAAGACCATATGATGTAGCAAGATGATGCTGGGGTAACAGACAGTATAAACAGGCTTGTAAAACTCAAACAGGTCGCCAACAGACCGGTGTTGTGCCTAGAGCTTCCAGTAACACTCGTGTTCTCTCTTCCCCCCGGCCCCCCCCCCCACAAGCATTCTGTTAAGCTTTTCCTCATATATCACTATTGCATGTAAATATTTGGACTGGCCCTTTCTGGCACTATACACCTATGTTATGCTTTTAAAACTGTGACTCGTCCTCTTCCACCCACTTGTGGAAAAGACTGTTTTGCCTACATTTTTCCCCCAGTCACACGTATTCTGAATTTTTTTGGCATTGCCGCACAACAGTTTGCTCTAATTTGGCTCTGCAATGGAGTGTTACCAAGGCTTCCTTCCCCCCTCCCTCTAAGTAGAGGAATGAGTTGGAGTGTGTGCTATACTTTGCTGTGTTGGCAAGAGAGCAGGAGGGTCAGAAAGGAACCAGGATGTTCTTTACCCAGGCATGTGGCACTCCCGGCCTTGCTTCCAGAAGCTAAATAGGAAGTTGGACTAGGCTACCACTTCAATGGAATACTGGCCCTGGTGGCATTCATTATAAAGACACGCACCCCAAACTCTCCATAAGTGCTTAAGGGCAGCAATTTAATTGTTGAGGGGACAAAGGGACTTGCCTTGAAGTTGTATTTGTTCCACAAGTGGGCTTTTTTACTTTGATTGTATGTTTATTTAGAAGAATGATGAGGTTTGTGGGGGGAGGGGGAGTTAAAGACCTAGAGGTTTCCCCTCTCCACCCCACCACTGCAAAATAGATTCCCTCAACCCCAGATTCGGCCTGCACAAAAATTTAGCGACATGTGTTTATAAGGTGCTTGAACTAGGAAAATGCAATGACTGTTTACAAACTCTACATATTTTCCCCCTTCGATCCCTTGTCAAGCACATGAATGGCAAACAGAAAGAACTTATCTGAAAAATCAGCAGGGTAGCACTAGCTGGAATGTAATTTTACAAAACCTGGCCATCTTTCAACAAGAGTGGGTGGATTTTTAGCGCTACAAATGTTTGTGTATTATGAAGTATTTGCCATGGTGACAAAGCTGGGAGAAACATCCCATTAGCCACAGACGGGCTACAGATTGTTCTGATTATCCATGTCCAAAATTCAGTCTGGCTATGTCTTTGTGTTATTTTCAGTGTTTATAAGTGCTCCATTCTTTTTTCAACATACTAACCTACAAGTATGTAGGTATTTAAAGTTACCTTTAAGCATGTTGGTAGGGCTTGTTTGTATGACCTGTGTGTAGATTATGTGTGTGTCATCATTACACTTACAGTGGACACGCGTATAGTGTTAAAAAGAATAACCTCTGAAAGAATGAAAGACTTGTGAAAAGTATCCTGGAGCACTCATTAAAAATAAAAAAAGGGTCACGGAGAGAGAATTTGAACAAGGAGCAATGAAATGTCTGCACTAATTTCTTTGCAGGTATTTCTGACGATTGATTTCAGTTTTAAAAATGATAGCTTCTATTTTTAAAAGTGACTTTTACCTCAAGTACATGGGGAGAAATGTGAATTATAAATAGCCAAGAGAAAATATGCCACTGCATGTAAAGAATCCACATTTTTCCTCTTCCAAACACTTCCCTGCTAAGAAAAACATGGGAAGAAAATTTTAATGACTTTTGTTGCCCCTATTTTTGGGCAGAACGTTTATAAGCAAGTGGTGTTTTATGTAGTGGAATGAATCGCCATGCAATAAAACCTAGCATCCGACAGAAGTGCTTTGAAGTTACCCATGGCTGGGCAAGGTAGAAGGCAGGCAGCATAAGGGGAAAAGATAGACAAGAGAGAAAGAATGAAAGAACGAGAGAATGAAAAAAAGAAAGAAAGAAAGAAAGAAGGAGGAAAAACAGAAAAAGAAAAGCTTTAGGGTCATATAAAGGTTAAAGAAAATAGGTCACAGAAAATTAAGCCTTATCATCTGAGTCGCATTGCTGCTAAATTGACCCACAGTGGAAGCAGGAACAGTCTGAAGATTTAGTGAAAAGACATTACACAATTAATTCTGCCACTGCCACATCTCTCAAACTTTCTCTTACTTTTCCGGATGACTTTTAGTGGAGGTGCCGCCGATGTTTCTTTCTCACGTAAACAAGGAAAAACAATTCTAATTTGCTTATTTATCATTCAGTTTTTCAGGGCAGGCGATATAGTAGATCATTTCATGAAACAAGACTGAGGAGAGACATTTTAATGAGGAAGTAAAATGCCTATTACAGGTATTTTGAGCAAACAAAGTTTTGCTGACTCCTTCCAAAAACTGTGCTTTCTCGATTCATTTTGAAAAGTACTAATTCGAGTGCACATCTGTGCAAACTGAATGGTTGTTTCAATAAAATATAGTAAGATTTTCATACTCTCTAAATATGCTTGTGTTCAAAAGTAGATGTACCGATACATTATACAATTTTGGAAGAGGCAAATTAAAGAAACTTAGTTTTATAAAGGCAAAGGGTTCTAAAGTCTTGTTTCTAGGTTATGGAATGGGTCTGTATTAAACATTTCTAACAATCTTATTTCCAAGATTGGTCTGTGTTTGGAGGTCTGATTCTAACACCAGTTATATTTGTTCTTGCCAATATGCATTGGGACTGTACATTCACGACTTCAGCATGTAAGCATCCCAAGTTCCTAACACTACTAAACAATCTCAGTGACCAGGCAGCAGAGAATAAGAATGGGTCACGGGCATCGGGGGCAGTATTTTACTTAGTATTTGGCCATCATCATTTATTTCTAGCCTACATTTGCTTTGGAGTTCACATTTGGCATTTTCCAAAAGACAATCTGGACCACTGCCCTCCAAACTTGAGCTGAGGCATTCGTTGGGGCTTTCTCTATCATATTTTGCTCATGACTAAATAAAACTAGACAGACATAAAAGGCTAAATTCCTGACACATCTCTTATAATGGCAAATTTTCATATTTAAAGAATGCCTGGCACATATTTGTGTTTCAATGGAGCCCTACACATCTGTTACTTATTTTGGAGCAGCCTCTATCACATATGCAAAAGTCTTTTGCAGAGAAATTACTGCATTTCAATCTAAAATTACATAAAAAGGATTTCATTCTTTAGAAGAAAATTCTTTACACAGTTATCACAAAAGGATCATGAGGGTTCCCCACAAAGGAAATAAGCATCACACTGTGTGTGCATAAATGTGCGATCAGTTATTGGAGTCACTGCTATGATAATAGTATGCATGCTTTCTTTATTTGAGGGCACAGATGCAGAGCAACATCCACTGAGGGTATAGGCAAACAAATGCTTCCTATTTGCCGTACAACTCGGGGCCTAGAATTTATAGAGGTTTCTATTTGGAAAATGCATCAGGTACCCACTTCATGCCGCAACTGCTTTCCCAAGGCTTAGTGAGCATCAGCTGGGAGATACTTGCAAGGACTCTTCCTCTGCGTTTGTATTTCCTGCACGCCAGCTTCTCTGCCCCTCCTTCGCACTCAGTAAGCAAAGTACTATTCACCTACCACCCAAAAGGCAAGCTTTTCAAACCAAAGGGAATTTTAAAACCTTGGGAATAGTTCTAGGGGAAATGGCTTCCATCCCTTCTCTCTACTCCCAAGGGAAGAGGAGCAACTTAGCCGATTGGTGAGATTGGAAACAAGGCCATACTGCTTACTAGAGATCCAGCCCGTTTGAAGTTTTCTGGACCTGACTGCCCACACACAACCCACATTCTCCCTTTTGCTTCCTGCTTCCTTGTCGACGCTAACCAGAGCTGCTGCTCTGCCCACCAGCAGACACGGTCAATTCAGGGGGAAGTAAAGCCTACTGGCTTCATGTTTGAGTCACATTCTCCAGTCCATTACTGGCGAGAAAGCCTATTTTTTATTCCTGTCTGACCTCTTTTATTTACTCATCTACCACAAATTCAGAGAGAAGAAGAGGTAAGTTATCCAGGGTCTTGCAAACACCAAGGGCCCTTAACAGCAACTATCCTACTGTTTCAATGTCTGCCTGGCCACATATCTTCTCGCTAGACCATAAGCAACCTGACAGCAAGACCTGTATGGTTTTTTCATCTTTGTAAGCCCTGGCCTAGCATAGAGCACAAGATTCAATTAATGTTGTTTACATCCATCAATCAATGGCACTAGCACCTAATAAAATAGTAATGAAATGATAACCTAGTTTTAAAAGACTTCACTCAAGCAATTACATCAGCTGTATTAATCATCATCAGAGGGAAAGTGCTATGTTGTTTGAATGATTTAATCTAATGAATATTAGAAAGACTGAAGTGTGAGGGTTAAGGCCCCCTCTTGATACTCCCCCTACTCCCCAGTTCCCTCCCACCACACAACACTATTCTAATTTATAGAATGCCTTACTTTTCAACTAGCCATTGTGGAGATTGAGTAAATAATAAGGAACGGAGTATGTAAATATCTCATATATCAGGAATCTCCAGGCTTTTCCTGAAAAATAATACTTTGTCATTTCCCTGAAGTGTTTTCAATTATTTAGGACCCAAGCACTGAGCTGGGAGCTTACTTTCCTACTTCTGACTTCACAAAAAGAAGGGAGGCCCCAGAAGCAAGATGGCATGGATCTCTGAAAGCCTTCACAATCCTCATGGAATTTCCCAAAGTTATACAGACAAGCTTGAAAATATTCTTGACACAAGATTTGAGTCATGCAAAACACCTTTCTCAGAAGTATATGCCGCTTTATGTATGGGCTAATTCAAGCAAGTTGTTGTTCTTAGTAATAAGCATTAAATAGTCATAACTGAACTAGAAAACTTAATTTTAGAGTCACTCTAAAACAAACAGGAGAGTGACCCACTTGAAGGGAACCAAACCAACAAGCATTATAATATCCAGAGAGAGGGTTAAGCAACTGTGAATGGAAAATTACCCTTTTTTGCTTTAACTACTCATGGATGAATCTCCATCTTCCATTTTGTTGTTTTTGCTATTGTTGTTTGGGGGCTTCACACAGTTTCTGACAACAGGTGGGTGTGATAAAGACCCTTCATCATTATGCAAACCTGTGATGCACATATTCTCTCTCAGATAATTAGGATAATCAACAGTTAATTTTTTTCTTGTCAAAAGAGACTACTAAATAAACCTTAAAACCCATGAGCTGCACCAATACTTTCTTTCTCTTGTGTATTATGACCCATTAATTTGACTAAATCCACTCAACTAATCCACTAATCTATTTAACTAAATCAAATCTTTTCAATAACTTGTCTCTAGTCCTCTTATTTATTAGAAGCAAGAATGCATTTGGTTATACAGCTTCTGAGCAGAAGAAAAGATTGAGGGAGTAGAGGTGTTTACCCAAAGAATGCTTTAGGAAAATGGGGGAAAGGCTGCAATCACGGAAGAGGTAATAAGAATAGAAGGGTTTGGAGACTGAGGAAGATGAATGAGAGAGGCCAAGTGTTGAGAGGAAGATGGGAGGCACAGTCAGTGATGGGGACAGGGAATTCTGGGCTGTGACCTGTTGTTAGCAAGGAGGGTTTGGGATTGGCTGACACTGGTGTTCCAAATAGAATGAGCGACAGATCATTTCACAGCTATAGCAAATTCCTCCTAGGCCACCTTCATACTGATGTGAGACAGAACTCCAGTTGAGGGAGAAAAATCAAGCCAACTTCTTTGGTTTTCAAAACAAGGTGTCCCTTTTGCTGCCTGATATTGAAAGTACATGTATATGGCTTCAATACAAAATATATCTACACTCTAGACACTTGTCAGAGAGCTTTACCTGGCCCATTGTGTGTCATTTTATTGTATTTTACTTTGAGTTCTTGTCAGCAGTAACTAAGATATAAATTATAAATAACACAAACTTAAAAACAAACAAACAACCAAAACCCTCCTGCTCTAGGACTGACAGCATGATTAGATATCCCTGGATCAAAAAGAAAATATTCCTTGTACTTTCTTTGCTGTACTTAAGAAGGCAAGAAACTATTGTATATTTTAGAAAGATTTTCATCTACACTTTTACCTTAAAATGTAAAAGTGTTGGCATGAAAACGAGTTGGCTCCAGTTATCTGGAAAACGTGTTTATGTGGAACACTTCATTCCCCAGCAATGTCAACCAAATGATGTGTCATTACAAGAAGCAATGATGCATAACATCAAAGAGAGTTGGACCCACCACATTTCATCACACTTCTGCTAGCATTCCAGAAGACCTTCTTGTTCTGCCTTCTTCACCATTGCTGCAAGAGCTGAATCAAATATCCAGAGCTACCCCAGGGCAATTAAATTGGTAATGTTTTGATTTTTAAATCTCCATTAGAAATTAATGCATGGCAATGTGACAAGAGAAAAGGAAGCAATCATGTGAAAAGCCTAGGTACATTGTGGTGTTATCATTTTATATAAATGTACTTCCATTTTAAAATAGATAGCAATGAGTCACTTGAGCAAAGATATTGTGTCTTGGTATTACAGTGTTACTGAGCTTAATGCTGAATATCTTTTCATCAGCCACAGAAAGCAAGGGAGAGGGCTGGGTTGCTTTTCATTGACCTCCAAGCATTATTCAGGACTATGGCCACATCATGCAAATATTTAATCAGTCCCTGAAAATCATCAGCAAGAGGCAGCATTCTTCGTTATTACCAGCATTGCTGTAATAGTACTCAAGAAATATAGAGGGGCACAGTAATCCCCGTCCCTCAGCTATACTACTGGGAATTCTCATTCCATCAGCAAAATGTGTCTGCCAAAATCAAGATATAAGGTCTTGCAGATCATTTCATTTGCAAAAACATAAAAAAAGGACTAAATGATGGACAAAAGCTATCTTGAAATCTTTTATTGGGGCAGGGAGAATGGAGATTCTCTCAAATAATCCCACTTCCAGGGAAGACAATTTTTAAACCCATGGTATATGAATTATAAATTCAGGGAAAAAAATTAATCTGAATTCCAGCAAAATCAACACTGATAGAATTCAGAATTTGTATGAGAATGAAACTAGTCTCAAAGATGGTTAATTATGTTTAAAGAATAAATGATTGAGAGAAAAATTGCCACATGTTCGGCTGTATAGGGAGAGGATTTGTGCTGACAACTCAAATAAAAGGAGGGATGGAGACCAAATGTCCAGGGAGAAACCAGGCCATGGCATCTGAGCCAGCTGGTCTTCAGGTCAGGAGAGTTCAGTCTACAGGACTGACTTCCTAAGAATCACCACAAGTTAGGGACCTCGAGTATTTAATTGGCAAGCCAGGCAGCCTGGATTAGTCCACAGCAAAGAAGGATAGTCCTTTGCCTTCCCATTTAAGATAGACTCCTGGATGAGGCTCCAGGAAGGGCCAAAGGTAACTTATAAAGGGTTTTTGCTACCCCGTAAACATCCCCGTTGTAATGAGAATATAACAAAGCTCTCATAGCGTCAACATGTCATTATTTTTTCTGGACTATCCGGGATACCCTCTCCAGACCATCATGAACCATGAGGGTACTTCAAACAAATACAGGGGCTTCAGGCCCCAAATCTCAGGACCCCTCTTTTTCATGGCCTTCTTGCAGGTTTGGGCAAAAGCTTTGGGCAACCATGTCAGATAGGGAATAAAAGGGGAAGGCAAAGCTATGTAAAAAATAGGGTTTGCAAATTCAGAGAGTTCTGTTGACCATGAATCCACAAATGCAGACAGGTCACTTAAGAATAAGGAGAACAGGGCTAGCCTGGATGGCTCGTTGGTTAAGTGTCTGACTTTGGCTCAGGTCATGATCTCGTGGTTTGTGAGTTCAAGCCCTGAGTCAGGCTCCAAGCTGATAGCACAGAGCCTGCTCAGGATTCTCTCTCTCTCTCTCTCTCTCTCTCTCTCTCTCTTTCTCTCTCTCCCTCCCTCTCTGTCTCTCTCTGTCTCTCTGCCCCTCCCTTGCTCATTCTCTCTCTCAAAATAAATAAAGAAACTAAAAGAAAAAAAAAAAGAATAAGGAGAACATACAAACTGATCTGCCCAGGACAGTGCCAATTTATAGCTTATATCCTGGAATAATTGTAAATAGTGCCTCATTACCCTTAAATATCCAATTTGGGTTCTATATTATCTGGGCATGCTATTAGAGACACCATTTACAAAAATTACCTTCTGGCTGAAAAAAATGTAAGCAAAAAATATAGATAGCTAAAATAGGTTCTCTTCAGTAAAGAATAAGCTCTCATAAATTGGTAATAAAACGTAGGGTATTAGAGAAATGTTGACCCTTTTAAAAGTTCTATCTTAATTTCTTCATCTTTGTGTGGGCAGTAATGGTAGTAGTGGGGGGAGGTGTGGTATGAGCATGTGTGCATGTGGCGGTGTGTGTGTGTGTGTGTGTGTGTGTGTGTATAATTATTAACGCCTCTTGAAAGGCCTTAGGGCCCTATAAGTAAAGATTTCATGCAAGGTAGTATTATTACAACTTGTCACAATTGATTAAAAAGAATTAAAAAGCAATAATATAAGTTCATTTGAAAAATTCCCAAGCAAAGAGCTAGTCAGGGAAATGGGGGGAGGAGGTAAGTTTGTGAATGGCTGTCAGACATCTCTTCTGTCTGACAGAGAATATAGAACTGCTCTGTGTGGGACCGAACACCCGGGCATATACATACATCCACAATTAACCAAAACCCCACAGGTGTATCAGGGAACAATGAGAAAGTAAACATTTTGTTTAGTGTCTTTGTTTTTTAATTGAGGGGGTGGCAGCAGGTTTAGTGGGACATTATGAAAATTGTGGCAAGGGGAGAAACCTTAACAGCTTTTCGTTCTTTGCAAAGGATGTTCTGCTTTGCCCTGGAGAGTGGGCTAAACTGATAGCAGATCAGACAGCTAAACTACCAGATCAATGTGGGATCGAAGAGTCAATGGTGGTGCTTCAGAGCCCAGAAGCAAAGCAGGAACGCTGCTCCTGGAAGAAGAGAGGTGAGATGGTGAGCCTGTTTCAGTCTTGCTGGGATCTCTTTCACATCCCCTAGTCATTCTGTAAATCACAACTAGCGTGGAAACCACTTTACAATAGCCGTTTTATTTCTCCTTTTGTGTCTATTGCTAAAAAAATGCATGAAAACCTTGTGAACTATAACATGAGAGGATCTAAAATGATGGTGATTTTGTTCCTCTTCATTCAAGAGGTGGGAATAAGCCCAGGAAAGGGTAACAAGCAGAGTGGGAGGTGGGAGGCCCCATTTATTTCCTCGTAATGGCTCCAGCCTAAGTTGCCTTTTATCCACTTAGGCCCACACCACAAGTTCACTCTGGAAATCTCTTCAGTTTGGCTACGTGCAGATGTAATCTGACCTGCTCTGGGCAGTCCTAATTGCAAACACATTTCTCTCCTGTGGCCATTCCTAAGCAAGCGATGGTCAGAGCCTTGCCAGGGTTTTCTGGCATCTTTTTCCTTCTTTGTTTCCAAATCTGCGTTTTTCTATGCGAAAAGATGCACGAGAGATTGTAAACAGGATAATTATATGGCAATATGATTTCCAATGCAGTCTTTCCTTGTGGATTATTTCGAATGTGTAGGGGTTTGTTTTGGTATGTTTTTTTTTTTCCACTCTGCCTGTGAGTCAGGGAGATAAAATGTTGTTTTGAAAGCACCAGTATATGGATCCACTAGGAGCCTCCTACGATGTTGTTCAAAACAATTTGCGAAAGATTATTGAAAGGAACAGCAAACAAGAATGAGAAGGAAGAGCAGGGTAAGGTGCGCAGGTCTCCAGCAGTCAGCCAGCATCACCGTGGACATGGGGTCTGTGCAATGTGTCCTCTTTTTTCTAGAATAGTGTGGAGAAAGAAGAAAAACTATGCACAAACAGCTGCAAGTTTAGATATTACAAAGTTACCGAGTTATCCTGTCTGAGATGACAATGTTTTGGGTGGGGGAGGGGTTGAATGTGAGTCTTTGAAAGGACATGTCCTCCTGTCCTTCCCCTATGTCTCCACTAAACTCTCCACTGCATTTTGTCAAGTCAGATGGCTCAGAATCTACAGATAGATGGATGGGGTAATGTCAAACACATGCCCACCCTTCAAGTTGCACACATAGACACAGCACATTTATTTATTGTGGTACATAAAGTCATGATTTGTGGCAGTTTGAGCTAAGGGGCACATGAGGGCCCCCATGGATGGCCATGCAGGCTGTGTGGCCCAAGTCCAGGCTGTACTGGGCACATGGACTTAGGGTGGAATTGGTGTGCCCCAATTCCCCAGCAAAAAAGCTGGGGATGATCTGTCTTTTGTGCCTAACACACTACCTACCATTATATATTATGTGCCCAATAAATTTTGTTGAAAAAATTGCTAGTCTGCCACCAGAAGGTTGAGCTTTTTAATCATCAAAGTACCCCCAAAAAACATACTATTGATTCATTCTTCCAACAGCCAGGGACACAGGAATAAAGGAAGTACCGTCCCACTCCCGGAAAGCCACAGTTTAAGGAGAAAGGCATATGTACAAGAGTAACGTGAAGAGAGCACACTGATCACCCAGAGAGAAATTAGGAAAGTTTTGACATAGAAGATGATCTTGGCAAAGCAGACTTTGCATTCTACAATCCCAAATATCAAAGAAAACAATGCCAATGTCTGATCTCTGACATTTCCTTCATTTTCAGGAAGAGGGAAAGATTGACACGTTGGAAAGGAAGGATTACTCCAGATATATTAGAATCTCTTCCAGTTGTGAGTAATAGAAACTACCATAATCTCCCTATGTATCTCATTCAAATGTAACAGGTTCTTTTTTTGAAGAAATCTTCTTTCAGATATTGTGAGATAAGCCTCATACTAAAGAGTCAGGCAACTGTAGACTGATGCTTATTAGTTGAGGGGCCTTAAGAACAATATTTATTATATGTGGCGGTCCCTTAACCATCAAATGGAGATAGTATATGTCAAGTGTCCATGAATGCCATCCCCACTTTTACCATACCCCACTTGAAGATACACTTGGCATATTGAGGTGTTTGTAAATAACCTACTTAACCATTAGAATGGTTGGTAACCTTCACATGTAAGCAAATGCAGTGAAGATTCTTAGATTGCTCATAGTTTGCCTCTTTATCTTCTCAAATGTAAAGAGGAGCAACACTATTTCTTTTTCAAGAGCTTCCTGAGGGAGGCATTGAGTGAGACTAAAAAACATCCACCTGAAATATCAATTGTTTACCATTCTTCAAATAAAGAGAATCTTAATATTATCCATAACCACATCAACAAGTATTAACTGACAATGTATATTTTTGTAACCAATAATATTCTTTAGGCACTCCACTGATAACATTAGTAAGGCAAATGAAATTTTTCATGGATTATTTTAAAAATTAAATGTATTTAATATGTTTATTATTTCATGACTCCTAATTACATCTTCATTTTAAAAGTTCTTGACTACTATGTGTATTTTCACTCTAGGAGCAATTAAACATTTTCTGAAGAGTTTCAGGAAAGCACATTTGAGGGAAACACTTGAAAGATGTTCAGCAATCTATTATCCACATAACTAGAGGCAATAAGAAAACTCAGATCAATGACATTTGAGTTGATTCCCATGACACATTTACAGCAAGTTAGTTGACTTCACTTCAACTTTCTTCCTAGAAAACTTTTCTCACAGCTGCTAAGTAACACATTTCCTTTCTTAGTCTGCTAGGTATGGTATTAATTATCAACAGCATCCCCCCACCCAAAAAAATAATAAAACAGAGTAGGAAGAGAAAGTAGAGCCTTATGTAATTAGACTCTAGCTAATACATTGGCTAAATAGCTCGGCTATGACTAATTCTACAGTTAATTCTAGATTACCCATCTACAGATAATGCATAAGGCAATAATTAGAGACCATTTATTGTGTGACATCTGCTTTAGTAGGTACTGAGAAACAAAAACAAATTAAGACTATTACCTCCCGGAAGGCATTTTTTTTTTTTTTACTACTGTATCTACCCTCAGCACCTAGGATGGTATCGAGTACATTGCTGAGTCCCAATAAATATTTGTTAATGTGATAGATGGATTAAAGAAATGACAACATTCCATATTTTCACTGTCTAGGTGGGGAAATTGCCAGGTAGGCCATTAATTCAATATTGCACTGTCCATGGTGGTTTCTTTTCACCCCCTCTTCACAATCTCCAGATTTCCTTTCAGCCACCTTACAAAGTCTTTTTTTAATTAGAGAGTAAAATGGAAAAAACATTTAAAGTAAAAGAGGTTTGATTTTAATTTTCTGTTCCACTACTAGCTGTGTGACTTCAGACAAATTATTTACCGATTTTTATCTTTAATCTTTGATTTATCAAATGGAGGTAAGTCATAGCAATAGGGTAGTCTAGGGAATTAAGTGACATTGTATAAAATCCATCACCCAGGGTTGGTCACACAGTAATTACTTACGTAACTGTGAATCCCGCAGACTGATCCCTCTTTTTCTTCCTTTCTAGCTTTCTCTCCCAGACTGCATCAGCCTGTCCTCAGGACCACTGTCCTCCCAATCACTCTAGTCCAGAGGCTCCCTACCACAGCTGACTTCAGAATCACTGAGACGAGCCTAATTCTAATTCTATGGAATTAGAAGCTTCTGAGTGGGTCTAAAACTCCATAGGAAGCTCATGCTCACCCTCTGATTCTGATCAGCGGTTTGGGAGTCCCCGCTCTCTGTCAGTCCCTCTAGCAGTGGGTCTCAAACTGGAGTGTGTGTCAGAACCACATGGATAGATCGCTGAGTCTCACCCCCGAAATTTCTGATTCAGTAGGTCTAGAGTGGGGCCCAAGAATTTTCATTCCTGACAAGTTTCCAGGGGCTACTGATGCTTCTAATGAGGGACCACACTCTGAGGTCTTGTTTAAAGGTCTTGCCAGTCAAAGTGTGATCTGCTGGCCATCCATACCGCATCATCTTGAAAATGCAAAATCTCAAACCTCACCTCACATTTACATTAAATGAGAAGCACAGGTTTAGGGAAGAGCTTTGTAAAGGGATCTTTTAAAATGGAGTTTCCTGGGCTCCATACACTGGACATTCTGATACAGCCGCAGAATCTACATTTTAATAAGCTCCCCCATGTCATTTGGATACATGCAATTCTTGAAGCACACCTAGAAAACACTGCTCGAGAGGGTTGCTGCAGCAGGTGATTAGCTGTAGAATCAGTCATAGTGTTTCCTACAGAGTATACAACATTGAGTCTGGCCAGCCTTGCTAGTTGTCTTGCTCTAGCAAGGATCCTACCAACCAAGCAATCACATTGTACTTATTTTTTTCTATGTATCAGACAAAAAGATTGTGTGTGCTTCCCAGCAATCTAATTATGACCTACTAGAGTAAGATAAAGATTGAAATGGATTCACTTTGAGACAGATGTCAAGTTTGGAGAAGAATGTCTGCAATCATTATTTATACCCATTAGTCAAGGCTATTGTGATGTTAAGTAACAGAAGCCCTCTCTAGCACGTGTGCTCACACACACAAACACACAAAATGAAAAGACAAGTTTTCTAGAAAGATAAAAAGATACATAATAAAATATAAGGGAAGGAAGTACAGTTGGATCTCATCTCCTAATGGTCCAGAATTGAAGTCATTTATCTAGCAGATTGTATTATCTCAAAATGGCCATAACAATATTTTGTAGCAAATGGCCACAAATGCTCCTTCTGGACTTTGCCACTCTTACTCCAAGAGTTGGGGTCTATGCCCCCCTCTCTTGAAAATGTGCAGGTCTTTGTGACTACCTCATCTAATAGAAGACCATGATGGAAGAGTGCTACATGACTTGTGAAGCAAAACTATGCCATAAAAGGTGACACGGCTTCCACCTGGCTCTCTCTCTTAGAATGTTCCCCTATAATCCTGAGCCTCAATGTCAGAAGTCCAGCTTTCCAGAACTGCCATGTGGGAGAGACCACTTGGAAAGGCCACATGGAGATAGAAAGAAATGCCCAAAGAGCCCAATGTGTTCCAGTCCCTACCTAGCTATTTGAGTCTCCCTACTCCAGGAACCAAAGATGTGAGTAAGGAAGGCCTCAAAATATTTCCAAGGATACAGTCTGACTGCAACCACATGAGGGATTCCCTGTGGAACTAAATCCAGAACCAAGAGAGACATTAATAATTTATTATTGTTGCTTTTACACCCCCATGCAGCAATAGTAATTGAACTAATCTCTCTGTTTGTCTAGAGCTCTGCACATCTGCTTTATTCTCCTCTTTCTGTCTGTAGACCAAGCTCATGCATTTGTTCAGGTACATAAAACAATATGGCTGTTCAGCCAGACTATAAGCCCTACAGAGTGCTTCTTAAGCTTTAATGTACACGAAAATCACATGGACATTTTTTTATAAGACAGATTCAAATTCAGTAGTTTTGTGCTGGTACCTGAGTTTGCATTTCTTAAAAGTTCCCAGGTGATGGATGTCTCTGTGGCTGTGGACCACTAAACTAATCCTTACCATTTGCTCACTCTCTTTCTCATGCTCTCCCTCTCTCTCGTTATCTTAAGTCACTTAAAAACAAGTTGTATGGGGGGTGGGAGGGAGGGGAGGGTGGGTGATGGGTATTGAGGAGGGCACCTTTTGGGATGAGCACTGGGTGCTGTATGGAAACCAATTTGACAATAAATTTCATATATTAAAAAAAAATGAAGATTAAAAAAAAAACAAGTTGTACACATCATGATAGTTCACCACTAGGTCCTTCGACATAACTCTGCTAAGAAAAAGAACATTCTTCCATAAAATCAGGATACTATTATATATGCCAGAAACTTAATTTATAAAAACGGCCTCATCTAAAATATAGTCCGTATTAAAATTTCCTCATTTGTCTCAAAAAATATCTTTCAGAGCAGTTTCTTCCATTTTGATCTAGGATTCAATCAAGGATTATGCATCTCTGTTACCCGATAGTCTAAAATAGCTGCTTTACCTTTTCTTGAAATGTCTTTTATGAAATTGCTATTCTTGAAGAGTGCAGGTCAGCTGCCTGATAAAATGTCCCATAACCTGCGTTTGATTGCTTCTTCATCAATAGATTCGAGTTACCCATTTTTATCAAGAATACTTCCCAGTCACTAATTATGTACTTCACATTGGAATACATCAGGAGACTCATGATATCACTTTGCTCCTTTTTTGGTGATGCTGGGTTGGATCACTTGATTATGGTGTTCTTTTTTTAAGTGCCAAGAAATGTTTTCGAGAGAGGCCCCAGCTGACTCCCCCTCTCATCTCATTGGCCAGAACAGATAACATGGTCACCACTAACCCACTCATTGACCAAGGAGAAGTGTGTCCTCTCACTGGCTTAGGTGAATTATGATTCTATCCCTGGGGATAAGGAACACCCCAGCTTCCCTGGAAGTGGAGGTCTGTCAACATGTGGGAGAGGGGAGCTATTAGCCTGGAAGAGTGGCATTGGATAGACAAACTGCAGTGTTTGCCACACTTACCTAATATTACAGAGCTAGTTAGAGGAAACACTGCTCTCTGATTCTTATTCTAACATAGCATGCTGCCTCCTCAAGAGATTAAGGATTTATTGCTTATAAAATACTTCATAGGCCTCCTGTGAGAAATCCAATATTTATTTGCCCTGTAAGGTAAAAACAGAAATTTATTTTTTCTTATTTTCTTTCAAGCTTTTCTCAATCTATGATTCTTCACAGTGTGATAATGACATGGCCACATATGTCCTCTGAAAAAGAAATAAAAAGCTTTTTTTCCTTACAAAATGAGCCAATAAGTTACACACAGAATAAGTTTATGGAATGTAAGTAGTTTAATTTAAAAACATTTTCCACTCTATTATTCTTTTAAAAAGTTCTAGAGATAGAAAATAAAAAGGAGTTATAATTCTAACAGGACACGAAGCCAAAATTGTGGATGGATGCTTTTACAAAGTTTATCAAGACTATTAATAATAGTCATCCAAACTTTTGGCATCTGCAGAATTGGGTTGGATATGTGTAAAATGTAGTTTTCTTATGAGAATTCTGGTACTTTGAATCTTGTTCCAGCTGGAAATTAGATATGGAAAACATGAGGTTGATTCTGAATCCCAAAAAACATGTGGTTTAATTCTGAAAATCAAATGTAGTGTCTGGGGGCTGGCTACAAAGGCCATTGGTAGAGTCAACCAAGTGATACTTTCCTCCCAGCAATAGTAATCTTTTGTTCTGTGCCTTCAGAAGTAGGAGAGGCAACTCTACAACCTGTGATTTAAGGGGTTCAAAGGCAGGTCTTTTACTAGTTTGTACAGTGCCTGTAAGTTTTACCATAGAAGCATTAAAGTCATTCTTCATCCCACTTCCAGTAAGGATCTCTACCCCCACCCAACTCTGTTGTCACTGGGCCAAAGCTATTTCTCCCTTTTTACTTATATAAGGGACCTCAGAGTTGACTCTGTATGGGCCAAGGCCATTGTTACCCCCACACCTCCCTCTCAAGCATCAGCCAACACTTCAGCAACAGAACTTCAGGTTCCATTGAAGCCTAAGGACACAGAAGCCCAGATGACTGTATGGAGAATGGGGTGTAGGTAGAGAATGAAGCACAGATGTGTGGGGAAATGAAAACGGGGAGAATAATGAAGTCAGTATTTATCTGCTTCCGAATTTTGCCAAAACCGAGCTACCATTTTTAAAGCTCACCAAACTTTCTGTTTTCTACTGACCTCAACCCTTACCAATTTTTTTCTTTCTTTGCTGTAATGTTGACACCAGTAGAATGGCACTTGTGATTTTTGTAACCTTGTTTCACCCCACAACAAAAAACGGGAGATGGCCAAATACCACAGAGAACTGTGGGGTTATTTTTGTATGGGCACCAAACAAGGTTTCTACATAGATTTGTCATCTCTCCCATGCAATGAATGAGTTTTAAAAATGTGGAGAGATTTCTCAGAACTATTACTCCAGCTATTTTGCTCTTTGGCATTTATCCACATACCCCATGAGAGGTAAATATGAAAAAACAATATTTGACCATGTAGCTATAGTTACAAGCCACAGACAGCCAAGGGTGCAGAAATTTAAAGATGAATGTAATATGCAATTTTGCCCTGATTCTGTCTCCCTAGATAAACTCTGCTCACCACTTAAATCTAAGTGTTCCCTAGTCCTAGGTAATTGACAAGAAGTGAGAAAAGGTAAAATCAAGTAGAAATTGAACACTGAATAGAAAAGGACCTCCTTTCCACAAACAAAAATGCCATTTTATTGTGGAATGATGAAAATACCCCATTCTTTTGTTTAGATAAATTTCAATAGTATTTATGCTGATTTCCCCACAGGGAGAAAAAGAGACTATTTCTTTGAAAAGCCATTGGCAGAAAAACACTCAAGTTCAATTTGGTTTCATCCTGAAGGTTTGAAGTAAAATAATTCTTTGTAAGGATTTATAAATAAGACATTCATTAATGAAGTTTCACAATATCACTTTGAAGTGAATACTACTGAATTCATTTAACTAGTGCTGAGACTCCAGCAGAGAAATTGAGCAATTGGACTTATTCAGTAAAGCATGTAAAAGTCTAGAGAAAGAATCCAGGAATTCCCAGTGCCTCATTCTCCATGTTGAAGTACTCTCAGATATGGAATCAGATATGCAACATATATAGGGAACAACATCTGTGACCCAGATACGACTAGAAAGCTAACCTAGACAATTACTCAGAGTATCACCCTTCCACATTTGGAACAGCTGGCCAATACATGTCACATCTATAAGGAGAGGCTTCTGGGAAGTCCCTGAGTGTTTTCAGAATCCTTGCACAGAACTGAACATCTGCCCTGACCTCTTCTCTAGTTCTGAGGTAACCTCAACCCCCCAAGTCAGTGCTGCTACTAAACATCCGATGTGAATGGCCTGAAAGCACCTTGGATATCAAAGCCTTCTCCCCAAGGTCAGCCTAGTGATCTGACTTTGATGTAACTCTGTCTGCCTCTGATTCCTCTCTTTCCACAGCCCACCAATATTCTAACATGTCAGCTCGTTGTTGGCCCCCAAGTCTAGCCAGTTTTTGTTGACACATCCCTTTTCGGTCTTATTCCAGACCCAACTATAGTACTTTGTAACCTACTTCTTCAACACTCCTTTCCTTCATGTCTGTCCTTTGATCTCCTGAAAAAATTTCTGTTGTCTTAGCAGGAAAAATACCTTTACTGCCTGCCCATCACCCTCTGGTCCAAGTCACTTTTTCCCTGAAGTTTCAGGGTCTGCTCCCCTGATGTCTACTATCGCTTTTCTCGTCTCTTACTCAGACAAGCAAACCATCCAGTAGCCCACGCGTCTTTCTTTCACCTTTATGTCTTTGCTACAATCACACATCCCTCTAAAACTTTTTTCATGTATTCAGGATCACTTCATCTACTAAACCTAAACGGAGCCTAATGCCCCATTTCTTGTCCATGCTTTCCTTGTGCCATTACACACATTAATTCAATAAATATTTATTGATAATCTTTTATGTACAAAGTACCATATATAATAAGGAAAATACAAAAATAATTGCAATACGCATCCTGAACTTGAGGACCTTACCATCTGTAGAGCAGTAAGATGCAGAGGGAAAACATAAATCATTCTAATACACAGAGAATATTAAATGAAACTAGAATGATACTGACAAGGTGATATGGTAGTTCAAAATCAGGGAAAATTAGTTCCAAAAAAGAAGAACATGAGCAAAATCAGGAAGATTTCATGGTAGAGGTAGCTTCTTAGTGTAGCCTGTAGACAGATATTTCAGATATAGAAAGGTATTTCAGGTGTTAAGCCTATACCAGCAAAAGCATGGAGTGGGAAGGAAACCAGGATTAACAGACAGGACAAAGTTTAGGCTGGCTAGAACATGGATGGTAGAAAAGGATATTTGGGAAAATAACTATGGAGCCTGGTGCACAGCAGTGGAATGATATGCTAAGGTGTATAAACCGTCGTTTTGAAACCATTTAAAGCTTGTGATGAGGAATCAGATGATCAGAGCTGGACTCTAGAAGAGTAAGCTGGCATTGGTATAGGTGAAAACAAGAAGAAAGAAGTTTTAGGAAACCATTACAACCAACTCCAAGGGAAAAAATAATAATAATAATCAAGAACCTGAACTAGAGCAATGACCGTGGGAAGGAGAAGGATGAAACATATCAAAGAGTCCAAATGTAGAATCAACAGAGATTGGCAACTGACTGGATTAGAAGGGGAGAAAATGACTCCAAGTTTTCATAATAACGTTGGTATAAAGATGCACCAGACAGACAGCTGCTTTTTTTATCCATCAACAAATACTTCTTGAGCACTTACTGTGTGACCAGTGCTAGGCAAAAAACTGGAAATACAGTAGCAAATGAAAAAAAAAAAAAAAAAAAAAGACTCCTGCCATGAGGGAGCTGCCAACCCAAAAGAGCTAGATACATGGAAAAGGTGTTGGAGATACTATGAAAGGAGCTGGCTCAGAATACAGAAGGAGCCCCAGGAAGGGTTGGTTAAGTCACTGTTGGATGGAAAGGTTCTCAGAAACCAGGTTGTGTAAGGCCGGCTGCATATGATCGTATGCGCAACTGCAGAGAAGTCCGCCTCCCCTGAGAACATTCCTTTCCAGCTCCGTGGGTGCCTGCGTCTCAGCTTCAATTGAAATAAATACAAAGATTACACTAAATTCTTTCTTTTATTGTTCATTGTTATCCAAAAAATGTCATTTCTATTGCACTTGTGTTAGGTAACAGTATCAGGTGATGTCGCATGTGGTAGGGAATTAAGACGACTGGCAGGCTGATGCAGTGCAAAGAGCTCTAAATTCAGTCATTAGACTGGACTTGTTTTCTGGCTCTCCCACTGACCAACAGGGTGAACTTGAACGCGTATAAAAACTTCTCTTGGCCTCAGTTTTCTTATTCATAAAATGGTGATTTTCTTTAAAAAAAAAAAAAGCCGCTTTACTTATATCACATTGTATTATAAAGGTCAAAAAATACATATAAAAGCAATTGGCAAAACATAAAATATTATTAGTTATAAAATATTGCTACATATAGTTCTTTCAGATTCCCACTGAAAGCAAATGACACACTCACATTACATTAAAGGAGAGTTTGACAAAGAGACTGCTTACAAAGTATAGGCGGGGTTCTGGGAATAGTAAGTACTCCAGCGCAGGTACATCAAAGGAGCTGTTACCACATCTGGGACTAAAGGGCTGAGAGGCTGAGTCCTTGTAGGGATAGGGAAAGAAAAAGTGGTATCAATCAGAGAAGTCCGTCCGCGGGCAGCATAGCAAAGAGGAAGCCCAGATTATAAATACCTCGGTCATGCTCTTTCTTTCCTCTAATCAGCTTCCAGGGCCCACTGGTCAGAGCCAACCAGAAGGCAGAGATCTGTAATCTGTCTAGGTCAGGCTCTGGGGTCAGTGAGTTGAGTGGAGAAGATATCTGACCCAACATCAGTAATTATCTATTAATCTTCAATGGATATAAGGATCATCAGTGGGAGCTTGTTAGAAATGAAAGTGCTATGCACCCAGTAATGTGGTGTTTCACTGAGCAGCCCACAGATTCTCACGCACATGGTCGATGGTCGCATTTTGAGAACACTGAAGTAGATAGATTAATAAGTCATTTTTAATCAAGTTCTTTTCCCTTTATCATGGGGGTATCTTAGGAGTAAGGTCAGACTAACTCACCAGGAAAGAAGGCACTTGCTCCTCTTCCCAAATGACTTGTATTGGAGACTGGTGTGTGAGCCATGGGGTTTTATAATTTTGCTAGGACTTACCACCTAGCATGGTTCTAACACCTTCCTTTGCTGCTAGTAGGACCCAAATCAGCCCAAAGAGACTCTGGCCACAATACTGTTTCCTCATGCATTTGTTTAAACCAATTGTATAGAATGTCACTCCCACAGGGAAGAGTTTTTAATTTTTTACAACACCCTATCGCACTGGAACTCACTGTGTTTACTCTTTGTATCCCCACTACTGGTACACTGAGTGGATCATAAGCACATCAAAAGCCATCATTTCATTACTGGACAGAAAGGAAAACTGAATGCAGTTTAAATGGATGTTGTAAATTCTATTATGTGTTTCTTTTAAAAAGCAAAAAAAAACCCAAAAACAAAAAAAAAGACTTTCTTTGGAACTTTCATTTAAAACCAAATCCAACAGGGGTGCTTGGGTGGCTCAGTTGGTTAAGCGTCTGACTTTGGCTCAGGTCATGATCTCAACGGTTCGTGAGTTCGAGTCCTGCGTTCGGGTCTCTGCTGACAGCTCAGAGCTTGAAGCCTGATTCAGATTCTGTGTCTCCCTCTCTCTCTGTCCCTCCCCTGCTCACGCTCTGTCTCTCTCTGTCTCTCAAAAATGAATAAATGTAAAAAAAAATTTTTTTAAACCAAATCCAACAAAATTCAAACAAGTTTTTAAGATCATATGCAATTGCAATGTTCATCAAGCATACTGAGTGGGCCCCTGGGAAAGAGAACCCTGAAAATTGCAGTCTTCCATCCTCTTAGGCTCCCACCTACTGTTTTTGCACTTCTGTTTTGTTGTTATTCAAAGTAATTGAAATTTTTTAGAAAGTATAAACTTTTTGCAAATGGCAAGATCTTGTTCTTTTTATGGCTAAGTAATATTCCATTGTACATATATGTATCGCATCTTCTTTACCCATTCATTTATCAACAGACACTTGGGCTGCTTCCCTATCCGGCCATTGCAAATGTTTTCATTTTCCTGGGTAGTAGCATTGTATGGAGATGGGTGTTAGCTACATTTGTGGTAAGCATAGCATTGCACTTACTGAATTGCTATATTGTACACCTGAAACTAACGTCACATTATGTGTCCACTACTCTCAACTTTTTTTTACAAATGATAAACTTGTGAAGATAATGCCACAGTAGAAATGCAGGTTTCTCTTTTTAAGAGTCATTCAACGTTTTGTCATGTATCTGTTTTCCTACATGTGTAACTCAAAAAAAAAAAAAAAAACAAAAACAAATCCTCACAACTAGATTACACAGCTTCAGCCTAAAATGAATTTTTTTTTTTCTCAGCACACACTGCCCATACAACACCTGTTCCCTGCAGAAGATATTAAACATTTTGTGCACACCTACATACATTGTTGGGGCAGGAATCACAGCTGTTTGTAATTTAACTGTAACTCTAATCCAGAGTGTGAAACAGAACTAAAATAGTCAGTTATGAGACATTAAAAAAAAGAACCATGCAGATGATCCTTTGTTGGTACAGCCTCAAAAGTGCAAAATAAAGAAAAAGATAGTTATTCAATAATTTACAAAAATATTGAGCATGGTTTCACTATTTTCTGAATATTAATAAGATTTTCAAGATTTCCTTCCATAAAATGAAACAGGCTATTACCACAGGAGATCTCTTTATGGCTCCTCTTTTCCTATTTGTGTATCAATCCTATAGAGAGATAATAAGTAGTGTCTAAAGTCTTAAATGTACTCATTTAGTTGGACCTTCTAGCCAGTGAAAATAAGTTCTTTGTTATCTGAAAGAAAATGATCAAAATACCAATCTGTCATCATCTTAAACCCTCTGTGGTTGACTAATTGTGATTATTTATGGTACTGTTTTCTGACTTTTTTAATGTTATGGTTGTTTTCAGCTTCAAGTAACAGAAGACCCAGTTTAAAATGGCTTAAAGAATAAAAGGATTTATTGTCTCTCATCACAAGGAATTCCAAATAAGGGAGGCTCCAGAACTGACTAATTCAGAAGTTTAATCACATTCTCAAAGACCCAGGTTCTTTCCATGTTTTTACTCATTCATCTAAATTTCCATACCAAAAAAAAAAAGAAAGCAGTGAATCAGTTAGGATTGTCTGAGAAAAAGAACAAGAAGGATAGCTGTCTATCTATCTATCTATCTATCTATCTATTCTTTGACCTATTGATCAATCTGTCAATCTATCTAATGACTTATCTAGGGAAATTTCAAGTAATTGGCCTATGTAGTTGTGGGTGGAAGCTGGTGAATCTAAAATCTGTGGGAAAGCATAAGAGACTCTTAAAAACTGAGAACAAACTGAGGGTTGATGGGGGGTGGGAGGGA
The DNA here is from genome assembly GCF_007474595.2 of Lynx canadensis. NCBI lineage: Eukaryota > Metazoa > Chordata > Mammalia > Carnivora > Felidae > Lynx > Lynx canadensis. The sequence goes on from NC_044310.1 coordinate 149,938,027, forward strand.
GGGGAGGGTGGGTGATGGGTATTGAGGAGGGCACCTTTTGGGATGAGCACTGGGTGTTGTATGGAAACCAATTTGACAATAAATTTCATATATTGAAAAAAATAAAAATAAATAAATAAAATCTGTGGGAAAGGACAACAGGCAGGAAACCTTGGACAGAAGCTGGTGGTGCAGTCTTGAGGCAGAATTTCTTCTTCCTCAGGGAAACAGTTTGCTCTTAAGACCCAAAGATCAACTTTTTCAGCAACTCTTAAGGGCAACTCTTAAGAGCAAAGGAGTCTTTCCCTGAAGCACCTCAACATACTTCTTCTCAATCTCTGTTGGCCAGTTCTGGGACTCACACTCTTCATGAAATCAGTCCCTTGCAAGGAATATGAAATCAAGACTGGTTTAAACCAATTGGGTTTTAGCTGAGCCATATGGAGCCAGAGTAGATGCGAGAATTCAATTTGGGCTATGCCACATGGAAGGAGGAGAAAGTTATCGTTGGGTAGGCAGAAAGAGTATCTGGAACATAGTAGGAGTTCAATAAATATTTGAATGAGGGAGTAAGCCAATGAATGAATGGTGATACATGTGGAGGAGGAGGATGAGTACTGGTGATTTTCTCCAAATACATATTCCAGGCAAGACATGACTTCATCAGGTAAACAGTGTATATATTGTAGCCATGACATATGACTCTTGTTTACATGATATCACATTCAATCTTTGCCACACACTGCTAGGCATTGTCATTCATAAGACTAAGCGAATGCTAACTGTGCTCAAGGGGAAGAACTGGAAAATAAAGGAAGAAAAACAGTATTCTAAGCTTATAATCTATTTAATTTAGTACATTAAGTGCAAATGCTTTCATGCTGGTGTACTTAAACCCCTAATTCTAGAATGTTCCAAAATACTGTTTTTTTGATAAATAAGTCTTTGATTTAGAGAAATCTCCTGAGAAAGCAGAGAGCCTCACCTGGGGACTATGCATTTCTCCAGGGAGTATCAAGTTGTGTTCCGGAAAAAAAAAAAAAATGATGCTTTTTTTGTTGCACTTGTGTTGAGTTCTTTATGTTTAACTATCTTGTTAAACCAAGACCTTTGACCAAGAGTCTGAGTTTCTATGACATGTGATATAGGCACAAGATAGAAATATGTTCAGAACAGATGGAATGTGGATTGATCACATCTGCATGCACACCGGCACAGGCACACATACACAAACCACCACCACACCTGCCTTTAGTTTTTTATCACCACTTTCATGATTGGGGACTGTGTTATGTTCCCTCCATATTAATTTTTCAGGGAAAATACTCAGCTGGTCAAGAAGAAATTATTATTTTTCACTTGTCTGACCAAAATTCAACTTTATTAAAAAAATATTGCCAGAACTTGTGAGAAGTTTCTGTGAATAAGAGGAAGTCTGTGACTAATTTCTCCTTGTTAAGCACTTTGAAAACCACTTCCCTCCCTCTCTCTTCTTTTAGTGTGGATCTCGACCAGCTTGCCATTTTTAGTCTTGTAACCCTGGACAGTCCTTTTTACTCTTTCTAAGATTTAGCTGGTTTCTTTCCAGGCAAAATAAGAACGATAGTTTTCTGAAATGCCTTAGAAGTTTCTAGATATCTGTTTCCAATGTCAGTTTTCTCCATTAAAATATGATATCCTCGAGGGCAGGAATTTTGCCATTTTCACCTCTATCCCTGGGTGCTCAATAAACGTTGGCAGGTCGAGGTAATGAAATATCCATGTCACATCAATTAATGCTTGTACCCCAAGTATTTTTTTTAATTTACATCCAAGTTAGTTAGCATGTAGTGCAATAATGATTTCAGGAGTAGATGCCAGTGATTCATCCCCTACATGTAACACCCAGTGCTCATTCCATCAAGTGTCCTCCTTAATGCCCCTTGCCCATTTAGCCATCCCCCCACCCACAACCCCTCCAGCAACCCTCAGTTTGTTCTCGTATTTAAGAGACTTGTGTTTTGTCCCCCTCCCTGTTTTTATATTATTTTTGCTTCCCTTCCCTTATTTCCAAGTATTTTTAAAGCATTTCTCTCTACCAAACTATTTTCTGACTATTCACTTGAGCTCTTGTTATATCACTTTTGTATTGTCTTCCGTAGTTTTGTTGAGTGGGAATTGTGTTGAGTGGCAAACACTTGAGAAGACTGGTTTGGGACCTTGCTTTTGGTCACCACATATTACTGTTAGCTGAGATTGGTTTAGGCATGGATAAGAATGCTGCATGACGCTTGTGCAATGTAGAGGGTTGCTAACAAATATGTATGATAATTATATTTGATATGTATTGACAGTGAATCACCACACATTGCCTGTCATGACATGGTGGTTATCTAGGGGTTTGAATAAGAAGTTGAATATTTTACCGGAAGACTAAGATTCCCTCGGGAAAACAGCAAAAAGTTGTTTACTTCATTGTAGACCAACTGAATGTGGGAAAAGCCGTGGTAATTGAACAAAACTTCTATGCACAAATATTTCCATGACACCAAAACAAAGTAGACAAGAAAAGTGGTAGGTGCGTATTTGTTAAAGTGTGTGGTTTGAGCAAAATAACTCCCCTTTGATTAGCTGAAAGGCTTTCTGGAAGTGGTTAAATTATTAATGCCATTTTAATGAGATTTGAGAGAGTCTGATGACCTAGAAGTAGAACTAGGGCTGAGAAAGGCAATCCTCATTAATGCTACCATCTTGAATTTACTTCTCAGAATTTTGAGCACTTGGAGGTGAGAAATATCCTTAAGTTAATTTCCTGTTAGAGACCAAAAGGAATAGAGTGTTAAGATACAATCATTATGTCCTTTTTGGTAGCTGTGCCTCTAAAAGTGCAGAAGACAACATGGAGGCCCTAATGCTGCAACAACTTATTGTTGAGACTTTGGGAAACAATTGAGGTCTCCTGGTCATTTTCCAAATCGGAAGTGAGAAAGTTTCCCAAAATGCAATGCTAGAGGGTGAGGGAGTATCTTTTAACTTGCTAGACTGTAAGCAAGCAGCAAACATTTTTCTAGTAGTGTGTTGCCAATGCAGAAAAGGCTAAACTATTTGGTTTCTCTAAAAGTTGACAAGAAGGCTTTGTAATTGTGTGGTGGGCAATGGACCCTGAAGTGGGGAGGAGAGGGCATGCGGTGTGGTACGTCATGGCTCCCCCTACCTGGGAGATACGTGGGGATAGTGAAAACCTGCCTCCCTTGCTTTGAGTTTGACTTATTGATTACAGTTACAGAATGCAGGCAGCCCCTAGCAAATTGTTATTTGGACTCCCTGGGATTAGAAGTGTGCATACACACCCAGTACCAGAGTATAACTTGACATCTGTAAACTCAGCTTGCTGTTTTTCCAGATTCCACAGGATTTGGAGTTCTGGTCTCTACCTTCAGATTTCCATCTATGGTATGAAATAATCTCCAAAGATATGGCTAAGACAATTTTGCCCTTTAAAACAAAGCCCACATAGGTCATTCTAGGCATTATGAAATATTCTTCTCTTGGAAGTACTTGAGATAATATATGTGAGTGTGTTTCACAAACTGTAAAGTGCTGTCTAAACATAAGTTTTGTGGCTATTGCATGGTTAAACTGAGCTTGCAATGAACATAGAATTGTGATTGTGCCGCACTTCTCGGTGTCTGGAGCCCACTTTCAATTAGGTTTACAGTGTCATCAATTTGCTATTTAATTGTTTTAAACCATCCAAGTGCCGGGCAATATTCTTGTCTTCTTTCTTCAGTGGGTTAGCACGGATCCTTGACTAAGTTTAACATAAAAGCTGACACAGACAGAGACAATATTTTTGTTTGTAGGGCATTAAAGGGCAGATATTTGGGGAAATACTTTTAACAGATTTTGGTATCTGGCTAATTCCATGGCTCTCCCCAGCTGTCCCCCTATTTGTCACCCTCAGCTTCCTCTCACATCTCCAAGGAGGCTTAGAGAAACACTCCTTACTGATTTGAGTTGCGCCAGCAGGCTCCATGCATGGTCAAGGCCGTTAGAAGTCTAGAGAGGCCCGTGGCCACTTTATTTTTAGATTCTTACTGACTTATAAAATTAAGGAGTACCATAATAGGTTTAACAAAATTATGGCATATTTTATGTGTTTACACTTAAATGAATTCCCTCAGAACACATGAATAGATCCATCAACAACTTAAGTTGATGCATTTAAATTTGATACACTGGGCATAAAGATGAATAAGACACGATACTCCTCCTCAAGGAATTCTCAGTCCAGCAAACTGTGAAATGTTATATGAGAAATCGTTGCACGCAAGTGTTGATAGGGTCATACAACCACAAAGTACTTCATGAATATTCTTTTCTCGCAGAGAATGTCAAAACTCTGGCATTCTCCCCCTGTGTGGAAACCAAGGCCAAGCAGCAGTCCTGACCCCCTTCCCTCCAGTGAGTCCTGAGCTCACTGGTCTGGCAGCTCGCCCCCCCCCCCCCAGGCACCCGCTAGCTGGGCCAGCAAGGGTGCAGGCACATATGCAGCCATACCTTGTTCATTGCTGCCCTCAAGGCGATGGAGCGCGTTGCCATTCCACAACTGGGAAAGTCCCATTTTCTCCTGGCCCATCAGCGATGCTGAAGCTCTTTTCAAATTGGTTCTTTCACTTTGAAAGCTCTTTTCATGTTCAAAACACCAGCGAGTACAAACTGTTGCTAAATTGGGTAGACTCTAGAGCAATCTGTCTGACTGGGGAAAAAAAAAAAGTTAGTACTGCTATTTTGTTCCAGTCTGCACGGATCACCCTCAACATCCTAATGGAAGTAGAGCACATTATTGTCTAGGAGAGAGACAGAGGTGGAGAGAGAGAGAGAAACTACAATACCATGAAGTCAGTTTTCCCTTCTGAAAAACTCCATTTTGAGAAGACACGTATTCTACCCAAATCCTAGTTCCTGCTTGCACATTGTAATGTCTCAATATACCTGCAGATCCTTTGACCTAATAGGCTCCTCCCCAACCCATGATTCACTCCACATGCCCTATTTATCTTCTGTCTTACCATCAACGCAGAGCAATCGGGAGACTAAGAGATTAAATTCTGAAAAACAAGCCTCATCATTATGGAAAATCCAATTAACTTTAGATATAGAAGCCACGTTCCTGCAGCAGCACTCTAATTTTGCCTTCTATGAAAATGGTTTAGCTGTTCATTAGGTAGCATGTCAAAAACTAAAGAATGCCAGTTATTTTCCTGATCTTGAGATCTAGCATTATCTGGGGAATTAGAAGACTGACTACGGATATACATTTTAACTAGCCCTAATTCCTAGCATCTTTGTTTTTCCCTGGTTTATCTTTTCTTGTATGTCCTGGTGGGAGGAAAAATAATTATCTCTGGGGAATCCAGACTGAACTCCTGTTCAATGGTTTGTAGATTGTGAAATGATGATGTTGATAGGGTTGATGTCATTTTTAGCTTTCCTAAGTGAAAACTGATATTAAAGAGTGATATTATCATGCTTACTCTCTCAGCTGCTTTGTGAGAGAAGTAAGAAAGCGATTGTTATCCCTGCTTACGGGGAGATAAACTGGAGGCCACATGACTTGCTGAAAGTCTCCTATGTGATTATTGGTAGAGCTGGAAACAAAAGCCAGGTCTTGACACCAAGCTCAATGTTCTGCTTCCAGACTGTGCTTTCTCACTCTGGCAAAGCTGACAAACCCTAAGTTTCTATTGCATGCCTTGTTTTTATTACTTTTTATACACTTGACTTAACTCATAGTCAAAAACAAAATCCGTTCTTTACCACACAATTCTGAAGGATAGAAACATGGTAATTACCTAACCCCTGACCTACAAACACAGAGAAGAGGACTAATTGCTAGCATACTCGACATATGAGAAAATTAGAATCTTTATGAAAGTGGGCACCTTAGTGTAGGTGTGTGTATACATACTTCTATGTGCAAGAGGGATGTGCAAGTGAAAGGACATCTCATTTGGTTGGGGGTAAAGGAAAATCAGGGGGAGCAAATGAGGAAGGAGGGGAGGAGGGTTGGGTTGCACTCCTCTCCCCTGTGCTTTCATTTGGTTTAGCCAGCTTGCTTTTCCCCAGGCAGAGTTTCTCCAACTTACTGGTGTGCGTCAGACTTACTCAGGAATTTCTTAAAATTGCAGATGCGTCGATCTGATATTGAGATATCCAGATCCCATGGTTATGCAGTGGGATCCTGCAACCTGCATCGTTAACAAGCTTCCTGGGGCTCTGGATCAAGCTTTGGACAGGAACTAGGAAACAGTACTGCAAAATCATGTCACGCAGCAGTTTTAAAAAAGGAGAGCGCAAACTTGGAAGACAAGGATGATGTAGGAGTCCACAAAAGATGGTCTTTGTAAACCCTGCCTTACATGTGGTAGAGGAGAGCTAAAGGAGGAAAGAAAAAGAGAGTCCTAGGCAATCAACTAACACAGGCTTCTTCCAGCTCAAGTACACTTGGGCACAGCCCCATCTGCCTGCATCAGAGAAATCTGACTCCTGACAGAACTTCCGCTTCCCCTGTCCATCTCCTGCATTTCCTCTGACCCTCATATTATGCTCCATCTGGGGCATGGCTGCTCTCATTTTCCATTTATGAATAATTTGGGGCTATATTTAGGCATCTCCAGTCATTAGGTACCCATATTTCTGTATACAGCCTATCAGGTTTTATTTTTTTAGAATTTTAGAAATTCATGAGCAAAAGCTCTTAATATTAGGTCACTTAGTCAATTACCTCCTTTCCTGCCTAATGCAAGATTATTCCCACTAGTCCTGTTTCCAGTGCTCTGTTGCCTATTTTTAAATGTACTAGCTGATGGTGATTCTGCCACTCCCCTCAGGAGACCATTACCCTGGCTCACCATTCTCAGTGTCAGGGGGCTTCCCTGGTAATTAGCTCCAACTTGCTATTTCTTCCCCTTCCCATTATCCTCGGTTATCAATTCCCTTGCAACAACATTACTTCTCTCACATTCGTTATATATTTTTAGATAGTTTCCACAGTTCCACAAGCCACTGTTAAAAAGAGTTGAGCCGGTCGGTACCAGCCCATGTCTTAATCAGTTGCACTGTGCAGGGATGAAAATAGAGCCTATGCGGGTGGTCACTGGGCTCTGTGGTGGGTAGCCACGTATCCCGCTGTCTTGTGCCTGCGTCTCCATGCTTGCGCACAGTGGTTTCATCAGTCTGAGGTCATCCTCCTCCACAAAGCAGCATCTCTTTAAGCATAATGTGTGTAGGTCATATGAAGGTGTACAAGAAAGGGCCACCCCGTTATCTGAAAAATGGAGATGAGACTGCCTACTTAATTAGATTTCTAGGAACGTTAAATGACACCAGGTATGCAAATAATTTAGCCAAAGTTCTAGCATGCCATAAACATAATAAAATCTTGAGGCATTAGCTATGTGCTAAAATGAATATACATTTGGAAGTCAAATAAATCTCATTCCATTTTTAGCCCTGTCGTTTGCTGGTTGTATGACTTCATCAACACCTATGTGCAATTATTTATTATATAATACTTCACATTTTGCTGGACTGAAAATTCCCTGAGGGGAGGTATTGTGTCTTATTCATCTTCATGCCCAGTGCACCCAACTTAAATGCATCAACTTAAGTTGTTTAACCTCCCTAAGGCTCAGTGTTCCCTTCAGTGCAATGAGTGCATATTGTCTACCTCTGTATCACACACATTTTATGCCCTGGCTCATATCTTCTTAGCCTACCCCCTTTTTTTTCTGCAGCCATTGCTGTAGCTACCCCATGTGCACAGGAATGCCTGTGCACTTCACCTTAGCAGCACCCTGAAGAATCCTGCCATCACCTCACAGAACCTGGATCCTGTCACCCAAGCGGCGATTCTCACCAAGGAAATTTGGTTATCACAACTGAGGGAGAGAAGTGTTATTGGCATCTGGCAGATAGAGGTCAGGCTGCTAACATCTTACAATACACAGGATGGCCCCCCAAATAAAGAATTATCCAGCCTAAATGCCAATAGTGCTGCTGTTGAGAAACCCTGATAAAGAGACACTGCAAAAGCTTTATCTGAGGATAACACCTCATAAGATATGCTCTTCGTCTTGTATTCAAACACATCGCTTTCACAGCTCCAGACTGGACTCATCTGAAGTTTATTCCTCCACTCTCTAAGTGCTATATACTAAACAGCTAGCAGAAGCATGCCTTGGTTCCTATCCTGTGGAGTAAGAGCTATAATGATAGGAATGTATGATAGGAATGTTTAGGTCATAGCACCAACACAGGGGATATATACTCTCCGCTCTGCCAGAAAACAGCACAGCTAAAGAATTGCAAGGCAGAAATCAGGGGAACCAATATGGTGACAGATTTTGAGGGTGCTTATATATGAGGTTAGAGTCTAAGGCAGACGAAGGGGAGAGTTTACCGACATTGGAACATTCTTCTGTGATACAGTGTTCAATGTCTTAGCAAGAACAAAGTTGGTTCTGATACACTGCTGGGATTGTTCCTTGAAGCTTGGACCTTACAAAAGTAAATCAGGTGTAGCACTGCTTAGGCAAAGAATTGGGGAAGAGACTGAAAGGCTCAGGAAATGTTGTAGTGTATTAATGTTAGACAAAGAAACCACCACCTGACTATGCTCCCTGAGGAGGTCCAAAGGACACTCTTCCAGTCAGTCAATAAAGAATGCATGATGAAGGGAAGCGCCAACATTGTAGAGAAGCTTGTTTGTAGCTGTTGACTCTAGAAGGTACTGCATTGGAACTGGTTTCCCTGGTATTGCTGGAATTGGTAGAATTCTAAAATGGCTGAGGCTGTTTTGTCTTTGCAGAAAGAGAGTGGATATAATTATTGAAATGGGCAGGATGGTCAGAGGGACAGAGTGCCTTGACCCATAAGGATCTGTGGCAATTATTAATAGATCATGGAACCAAGAGGGAAGGGCAGCCAACTAGAGTTTTAGCTGTATAACCACAAGGTGCAATCTGGCAAGCAAAAAAAAAAAAAAAAAACTGGTATCAGCCACCAAATGGAAAATCACACTCACTCACTCATTCTCTAGATCTAAGTCAATTCTCAGACTCAGAGCTCAGTCTCAGATCCAGAGCTCATTGACTGATAAAGAGGCTGGGTCCCCTTGAGGAAGTAGCCTGCACCACCACTGCAAATGTATACAATAAATATCCCCTAATGTTTCCCCAAAGGACCTGAAACTAGTTATCAGAATAAGTATGTACTGGGGAAAGAATACTCAGACTATTCAAGGGCTATTGGGCACGGGGTCTGAGCTGACTCTGATAGCAAGGAATCCGAAGTGTCATTGCCCTTCATTAGAGCAAGCCTTATATAAGCCAGACAATGAATGGAATCCTGGCCCACATCCATCTCCTAGTGGCCCCATGGGTCCACAGACCATCTGTGCAGTTATTGCCCATTACCATAGTGCAATCAAGATTAGTTCCTTGGCCAATGGAATAAAAGCTACTGTGTTTGAAAAGGATAAGGAAAAGTCCCTAAAACCGCAGTGCTACATCACAGGTGGAACTGCAGAAATTAGCACCACTAACAAAGATTTGAAGGATGAAGGCATGTTACCATTCAACCCACCTATTTGGCCTCTTCAAAAGCTAGAAGGATCATGGTGAATGACTGGCCCAAAATAAAACCAGGTGGTGGCTACAATCACAAGTGCTATAGTAGATACGGTCTTTACTACAACTGATTATCACAACTTCAGCACGTAACACACAGCTTTTGAGCAGACGAATGCATTTTCTCAATCCCCATGAATAATAAGGAAAAAAAGCACTTTGTGGTCATGTCAAAAAGACAGTAGAGTACACTGCTATCTTACCTTAGGACTAGGTTAAATCTCCTGCTCTCTGTCACAATATAGTCCACAAGGACCTTAATGGCCTTGATATTCCACAGAATCAGCATGATTCTGGGTGACCACACTGGTGGTATCACAGTAATCGGACCTCGTGAGGCAGAAGTGGTAAGTATTTAGGGTGCCGTGGTCAGAAACATACTTGCCACAGCTTAGATAATAAAGCCTTCGAGGTTTCGAGGACCTACTACATGGGTGATGTTTTTGAAGATCCAGTGAATCAGAACATGTGGGAAAAATCTTGTTTAATACAAATGACAAATTGGTACACCTATACCTCCCACCACTAAGAAAGAGGCACTGCACAGTAAACTTGTTCAGATGCCAGTGTCAGCTCATACCACACATGGTAATACACTGTGGACCATTTATTGGTGTCTTGGAAAGCTGCCATTTTTAGGTGTGATATATACTGCCCAGAGCAAGAGAAGATCCTGTAGCAGGTCCAGACCATAGTACAAGCTGCCCTGATGCTCAGACAGTATCACCTAGAAGATGGATGGTGCTAGAGGTATCCTAGGATGCTGTGCAGAATCTCTGTTAATGAGGAAAGCCAAACATTCAAAGGGAGAGAACTACTTACCTGGCATGCTTTTGGGCCCTAGTAGAGGCTAGGACATCCAATGTGACTATGCAGCTGGAGCTGCCTATGAGAAGTTGGAATTATGAGACCCACAGTCATCAGGTCATCCAGGGACAGAAACAATCACTGTATATTGTAAGTTATACATTGAGGATTGTGCTGAGCAGGGCCAGAGAGCACAACGAAGTTGCATAAGCAGGTGGCTTCAACTGTCATGTGACTTTACATGCTGTCATGGAGGCTTCCCTATGACTAACTCATAAAGAAGAAAATATTTGAGCCTGGTACACAGATGGATTAGCCCAAAATACTTATGATAAGTGATAATAGACTGCCACCACAATCAAACCCCAGTCAAAGGTGTCCTGAAGGGCAGCAAAAAAGACAAGTTTTCCCAATTGGTATAACTCTAAGCCACACACTTGGCTATACACCTGTCTGCAAGGAGAAACTGCCTAAAGCTCAGATACACACAGACCTTGGGGCTGTCAGAGGGCTTTGCTGATTGGTCAGGATTTTGAAAGAAACACAATCAGAGGCTTGAAAACACACAAGGAAGTCTGAGGAACAGGTTTGTGGATGATTCTTTGGCAGAAGGCCCAAAGCATGTATGGGTATTTGTGTCTTATGTTAATGCCTACTGGAGAGCATTCTAGAGCATTCATAGAGGTACTGGGAAACTAGGAGAATAGGCTGACTTGTCCAGTGGCTATCAGTCAGCCTCTGACTAGACACCCCAGTGCTTGCACTATAGTCTTATGAATGAAGCAGCCTTGATGACAGAAATGGAGGCCATGCATAGGTCCAACAGCATGGGCTCTCTCTCACTAAGAGAGAGCTATTGCTGAATTTCTGCAGCACAGGTACAATATGGTGCCTCAATATAGAAACATCCCTCAAGATGGCCAATCACTTGGGTGACAAATAATTGACATCTTACAAGGGCAGCAATATATCCTTGCCAGAGTTTACACCTACTTTCATCATGACTTTGCGTTTCCTATCCATGCTGCCTCAGCTAGCATCATCTGAGGCTTGAAGAGTATATGATATACCATCTTAGGATCCCAATAAAATTGACTCAGACCAAGGGACATATTTTATAGCAAAAGCAAATGAAAAGAGTGCATGACTAGAGAATCCTCAGATCCCACCTTACACCACATCACCAGGAAGAAGCCAGCCTAGCAGAATGATGAAATCTCCCTATGTTAAGCCCAGTGAAGGAGCCTCCTCGAGGACCACATTAGGGAAGATTGAATGCTGTCCTCCAGGACTCTGTATATTTAGTGAACCTCTAGCCAATACATGGTGAAGCATAACTAGAGTAAATGAGTCCAAAAACCAAGGGATGGAAGTAAGATTAGCTCGTCTCGTCATCATTCCTAGTGACCCACTTTCAGAATGTGGGCTTCCCATCCCTATAGCCTTAGGCTCTGCTGGGTTAAAAGTTCTGAGTCCTGGTACTGGGGGTGAAGATGGAGGGTAGGGGAGGAGGATTCCACCAGAGAACACAGAAAGGCAGAAGGGCTTCCACTTTAAATTCCACGGAATTTAAAGCTATGACTACTATTTTGTCATTTAGGGCTTCTCAAACAGATGCACCAACTAAGAAGGGAGTTGACACACTGACCCTGATTAGCATTCAGAAATTAAGTATTTGCTACACAGTAGTGGTTTGAAGGAATAAAGCTCTAAACCCACAAAAGTCACCGGGGCTTCTGTCAGTGCTTTCATGCAATTTCAGCAAGCACAGCCTAACGAAGGTAAAACACCTAACTAAGAGACCCAAAGCCTGGGGATAAATGTGCAAACCCAGACGTATGAGGACAATATGACGCAACCTTTGGCCAATGGGGGCATGGAAACTGGTGGATAAATACTTTTCTTCTCCTACCTTAGGTGGATAATTCTGAGGCACAGCCTCAGGGGGATTAAGCCCTAGTTGCCCTGTTGGTAACCAACTAATAAGGCACACTGAGACTGGCTTTCCTTCCAGGGAAGGAACATTTTACTCTTCTAAGTCCCCTCATCTTATTCTCTGTGATAATTTCCCCAAAATAAACGACACCAAGTCAACGTCTCAGGCTCTGCTTTTTTGAAAGAACCTAAGCTAAGACATCTCCAAAAGTAGTATTGAGACTATCTGATGAAATAGCCTACAGCTGGGGTAGAATACTGAAAAAAAGAAAAAAAAGTACAAGTATTTAAATGCATCCTGGTAAAATTTCTGAGTCTCAGGGATAAAGACAAAACCCTTCAAGCTTCCAAGCAGAAAATAACTATAATAATAACAACAGTTCACCTGGAAAGGAAAAAAAAAATCAGGCCAGCACTGAAAAATCTCATCTGTTACACTAAAAACTAGAAAACAGTACTGTTTGCAAAGGACGCAAGCGAGAAGAATGTGACTCTATGAGTCTGTAGCCAAACTACCCTGGTGTGACAGCAAGTGACAGACATTTTCAGGTATGTAAGGATTTCCAAAAGTCCCACAACAGCATAGACTGTCCAGTAGCATTGCTTGAGGAACTCTCTAATCAGAGGAAACTGCAAAAAGAACTCAAGGTGATGGAATACATGGTATACAAAACACAGTGGTAAATATTAAAACCAGTAAAATGCATAGGTAAGTCTAGCTATAATGATGATGTTCATTAATTTTTATAATATTTAAGAAAAAAAGTTTTTTAATTTTTTAATGTTTATTTTTGAGAGCGAGAGAGAGAGCGAGAGACAAAGCAAGAGCAGAGGAGGGACAGAGAGAGAGAGGGAGACACAGAAGCCAAAGCAGGCTCCGGGCTCCGAGCTGTCAGCACGGAGCCTGATGCGGGGCTTGAACTCACAAACCATAAGATCTTGACCTGAGCCAAAGTCGGATGCTCAACCAACTGGTTTTCTCTGGCTACCCTTCCTTTAGTCTCCATCATTTGGCATGTCCTCTTTCACTCTCTTTACCTTTAAAAACTGTGCTCATTAATACACTATTTTCCTTGTTTCTCCCTTTTAAACATCCAATACAGGAATGAATGACCACTGAGTCCGAAATATTGCTTGAAAGAAAAGCTAAACTATACAAATATATCTGTTGCAAGGTGCTGGCAGTAAATTTTCAAGATAACTCTGCCATGGACAGAATTAACTTTCCTTTTACTCTTCTGGCAATATGTCTCTGTAGAGCCTGCAGAGACATTTAACAGAACAGAACAAAACTTTATTTTCTCCTTGTACTGGTGTGATGCTGTCAGCCTGAGCATCTTTTGGAATGCCCTGGTGCTCTCGGAATGGACTCTGTGCGCTCACAGGAGGCAGGAACAACGAACGGCCTGCAGACTACTGAAGTGGGCAGTGCTGCAACCTGGAGCCACACCAGCCCTGCTGGGAAGGAAGCCTGTCCGTTTATCAAATTGACACCACGGCAGCAAAGGGAGCATCTGAAGCATCCTTTGCCAAGGACAGGCATAATGCAGAAATATACATCAACTGCTGCTAGTGACTGAATATATATATCTCTGGTTCAATTGTTGGACCATACTACTAGTCATCTAAAGTAATGGACAGTAAAGAATGACCAAGACTTACATCTTCCAAACAAAGCTGAAAATAGGTTTATCTAAAGTGAGTTATTGAGTTGGAGTCAGACTTGCTGGTCTCATAAAAAAAAAAAATAGAACATAGACTAATATCTTACCTCCATCCCAGAATCTATGCAAAGCCTCAAGATACCATGATATCTTGGTCCAAGATACCATGGCCTTTTGCCCATCATGCGTTGAGCACACTCGGCTTTAGATTAGAACATCCTCTTTTGCATACGGTTCAAACTACCCCTAGAAGCTATTACCGTTTAGACAGATTTCAACTATTACAGTCCTTGGTACGCAAAACATAAATAAAACATATTTGTTGAAAGAATATTTAGCCAGATCATTTTCAATGATTTAATATTAGTTACTCATACTGATGCTAAGAACTGAATAACACATAAGGAACCAAGAGTTTAGGCTTTAGTCTCACGAAGTTTTCATCCAAGATCATTCTAGGTAACAGTGAACTACTCAGCACCCACACACCCTGCCCCAGCATCCTCTATTTCTCTCCCTTTGCATTTATCCCTCCTGGCATATTATACTGTCACTTTTGGGGTTTTGTTTTGTTTACTGTCTCCCCTCATTAGAATATCAACTCCAGGGGTTCCTGGGTGGCTCAGTCGGTTGAACCTCTGATTTCGGCTCAGGTCATGATCTCACTTGTGAGTTCAAACCCCAAGTCAGGCTCTTTGCTGACAGCTCAGAAGTTGCAGCCTGCTTCAGATTCTGTCTTCCTTTCTCTTTGCCCCTCCCCTGTTTGTGCTCGCATGCTCTCTCTCTCTTTCTCTCTCAAAAATAAACATTAAAAATTCCACATATGAATGAAAACATATGATATCTGTCTTTCTCTGACTGACTTATTTCACTTAGCATAATACCCTCCAGTTCTATCCACATTGTTGCAAATGGCAAGATTTCATTCTTTCTCATTGCCACGTAGTATTCTACTGTATATGTAAACCACATCTTTTTTATCCATTCATCAGTTGATGGACATTTGGGCTCTTTCCATAATTTGGCTATTGTTGATAGTGCCCATGGGGGAAAGAGAAGGGGAAAAAACAGTTTCAAACAGAGAGGGAGGCAAACCATAAAAGACTCCTAAATACAGAGAACAAACTGAGGGTTGATGAGGAAGTGGGAGGGAGGGGAAAATGGGTGATGGGCATTGAGGATGACACTTGTTGGGATGAGCACTGGGTGTTGTATGTAAGCGATGAATCATGGGAATCTATTCCCCAAGCCAAGAGTACACTGTATACATTGTATGTTACCTAACTTGACAAATTATATTTAGAAAAAGAAAAAATAAGGGCGCCTGGTTGGCGCAGTCGGTTGAAAATCCGACTTCGGCTCAGGTCATGATCTCGCAGTCTGTGAGTTCGAGCCCTGCGTCAGGCTCTGTGCTGACAGCTCAGAGCCTGCTTTGGATTCTGTGTCCCCCTCTCTCTCTGCCCCTCCCCCGCTCATGCTCTGTCTCTCTCTGTCAAAAATAAATAAACATTAAAAAATATTTTTTTAAAGAAAAAGAAAAAAATAAACATTAAAAAATTTAAAAAAAAAGAATATCAACTCCAAGAATAGGAGTTTTTCATCTGTTTTGTTTATGTATATTGCCCCTGTGTCTAATAATTATACTAATTGATCATTTATTTTTCTTTTTTTTTCAATATATGAAATTTATTGTCAAATTGGTTTCCATACAACACCCAGTGCTCATCCCAAAAGGTGCCCTCCTCAACACCCATCACCCACCCTCCCCACCCTCCCACCCCCCATCAACCCTCAGTTTGTTCTCAGTTTTTAAGAGCCTCTTATGCTTTGGCTCTCTCCCACTCTAACCTCTTTTTTTTTTCCTTCCCCTCCCCCATGGGTTTCTGTTAAGTTTCTCAGGATCCACATAAGAGTGAAAACATATGGTATCTGTCTTTCTCTGTATGGCTTATTTCACTTAGCATCACACTCTCCAGTTCCATCCACGTTGCTACAAAGGGCCATATTTCATTCTTTCTCATTGCCATGTAGTACTCCATTGTGTATATAAACCACAATTTCTTTATCCATTCATCAGTTGATGGACATTTAGGCTCTTTCCATAATTTGGCTATTGTTGAGAGTGCTGCTATAAACATTGGGATACAAGTACCCCTATGCATCAGCACTCCTGTATCCCTTGGGTCAATTCCTAGCAGTGCTATTGCTGGGTCATAAGGTAGGTCTATTTTTAATTTTCTGAGGAACCTCCACACTGTTTTCCAGAGTGGCTGCATCAGTTTGCATTCCCACCAACAGTGCAAGAGGGTTCCCGTTTCTCCACATCCTTGCTAGCATCTATAGTCTCCTGATTTGTTCATTTTGGCCACTCTGACTGGCGTGAGGTGATATCTGAGTGTGGTTTTGATTTGTATTTCCCTGATAAGGAGTGACGTTGAGCATCTTTTCATGTGCCTGTTGGCCATCTGGATGTCTTCTTTAGAGAAGTGTCTATTCATGTTTTCTGCCCATTTCTTCACTGGGTTATTTGTTTTTCGGGTGTGGAGTTTCATATTTCTTTCTTTTTTTTTTTTTTTTTTTTTTTTTTGAGACAGAGAGAGACAGAGTATGAGCAGGGGAGGGGCAGAGAGAGAGAGACATGGAATCCAAAGCAGGCTCCAGGCTCTGAGCTGTCAGCACAGAGCCCAACGCGGGGCTCAAACTCACAAACCGTGAGATCATGACCTGAGCTGAAGTTGGATGCTTCACCGACTGAGCCACCCAGGCACCCCTAAATACTTCTGTATTTCTGATCTGGGCACCTTTTCTCTTCTACTTTTATCTCCTACCTCCCTTACTCCATTCCAGCCACATGGACCTCTTCATTGTTCCCCAAACAGGCCAGGCAGCTCCTGCCTTGGGGCCTTTGCACTTGACTGTCGCTTCTCAGCAGGAGGCTTTCCCACTAGTTACCCACCCTCCACCCCCACCCTCTCCCTTACCTCCTGCAGATCTTCGTTCCAAAGTCACCTTGACAGCAGAGTCTTTCCCATACTCTTATTTAAATTTGAACTCCTCCCCCCTTGCCTACAGCACACACACACACACACACACACTCTTGGAACTTGCTATCTTCCTGCTCTGCTTCTTCTCCACACCACTGCTCACAGTCTAATATACAATATTAGTATTTGCTGTCCGTCTCTCTTCCTCCCCACCCCCAGACATACTAGAAGTCTAAGCTTCATGAAGGAAGACATTACACTCTCCTCTGCTCACTGACATATCCCTGATATCTAGAAATCTGTAGAAATATTGGCATTCAATAAATAAATATTTACTTGTTGTTGAATAGATGAATTACTGTAAAAGCATTTTTTTACTTTTTATTTTCAATAGAGAGAGAGAAAATGTGTGAGCAGGGGAGGGGCAGAGAGAGAGAGGGAGAGAGAGAATCCCAAGCAGTCCCCATGCTCAGTGTGGAGCTCAACGTGGGGCTCAGTTTCACAAACCACAAGATCATGACCTGAGTCAAAATCAGGAGTTGGATACTTAACCAACTGAGCCACCCAGGCATCCCTAAAAGCAATTCCTATACATAAAACACCAGATTTTAGAATGTTCCACCTCTGTTCAGAAAGCGGACACATGATTATAATAAGTTGTTTGAATTTCAAATAAGAAGTTGAATATGAAATAAAAAATATAATAAGAAGCAGGTGGTGTGGAAAGGTTAAGTAATACAAGTCATACATCTTTGCTTTTTGATGAATACACTGCTAGAGTTTAGGTCATTGATAAATTTTGGCTTGAAAAATCTCTAAGCAGTTGTTTGCTATTGTATACTATTTTTGAAGGCAGCAATCAAAACATACAAACACAACACACACACACACACACACACACACACACACCAGCCTTTATGTATAAGATTGCCTCTGGTGCCCAGGGAAAATGAGAGGAAATGACTTTTAAATGGCTAAGAAAAATATTCATGATTTATTAGTTCAGTGAAATAGAGCAGAGCAGACCAGGCACCCACTTAACAAAGCGGGCAGAACCGACCTTCACTAGGTGGATGTCTATGTGGAGACTCTGACCAAAAAAAAAAAAAAAGCCTATAGTTACATCTGTGTGATTATGAATGACCAAGAGAATCAGAAACTTCAGAATAACACCACAAGATCTTCCTCTTCTCTTCCCATAAGCCTGGAGATAGGAAATTTATTGGGAATAATCTTCTCCATGTGAAACTCAATTCAACGTATACATTCTACCTTCCATTTAGGGATTCCCAAGTAAGACTTGGAGAGGTAGAAATGGTTGTTTGCTCTCTTTGTGATCCACATAGAATTGTGTCACTTCAGAGCACAAAGAGACTTTCATAATCACACCCTCTGATCGCATTTTATGAAGGAAAAAAAATGGAGCTAAGGCAAAAGCTCCCCGGTGAACTTGGAGGAAATACTGAACTAGCCTCAAGATCTCTGAAGCCCATACCAGAGTCTCCACCCCACTCCAGAGTGTCATTGCTGGGGTCTTAGTTTTTTCTCCAGAGCAAGCACTCATTTCAGCCCAAAATACTGCATGCATTCAAATCTCTATATGTATGCATAGGAAGGACATAGAGGGATAGATAGAAATACAGACATGCAATATATAGAAAATCAATCATAAACTTCACTCATCATGCTTGTTATTTAATAAAAAGAAAAATGAAGGAGAAAATAAAGTTTCCCATAATCTCATAGCCCTGATAACACTTGCTGATATTTAAATCTTTCTATTTTTAATGGTTTTATGTCTTCCATCTTAATACTATAAATATAGTCACCATTTCTTGATCAGTTACCATGTACGAGGTCCTGTTCTAGTTGATTTATTTACTCAAATCTCACAACAACCCAATGGCATTGGTATTATTATCCCCAGTTTATAGAGGAAGGGATGGAAGCTCAAAAAGTTTTCTCAGAAAGTAAATTAGCCAAAGTCAAACAGCCCAGGTGTGACTGAGTCTGTCCTCAAACTTGAACCAGTTAATCTTCAAGGCCATTGCTGTTCATACTGCCCCACACTATAGCTCTGTCTTCCCCCTGGGAATTGAAACCCATTTCCTTCCTCATCCATCCAAGATAGATACTTAAACCCTGTATTTATGGGGATAGTTAACAATCCCAGTTACAGTCACTCTACTTAGATAAAGATGAAGTAACATTGTTAATATTTAAAATAACAAAGTTTATTGCAATTTTTAAACCATTCAGGATGATTTTATTTCTCAACCAGGTATATGATAATCAACCTGATGATTTTATTTCTCAACAAGGTGTATGATAATCAACCTGAGCAAACCCTTTGGGCAGAGAGCTGTACTTCTCCAGAAGCCAGTTAAAGAATTTAGTCTCATGCAGAGACAGAGAAGCAAGCACCACAGTGATTTTTCTTGTCCATTGCCTGCCTAGAATGTCTTATTCAAAACAGAACAAATTTGTAGATTTGTACAAAGGGAAGGTTTGGCTGAACCGGGCCCTACATAGTGGCTCTGCTTGGAATGAACAGGCAGAGATGGGAGGATACTAGGCTATGTTCTTCCACAGAGGTAGTGAAGGTGAATCACCAGGTTTGGCCCAAAAATGCACCTGAGATTCCAAGCACAGCACCTCTCAGGAAAAGGACACTGGGGCAAGCAGAAATGTTCATGCTCCTTTAGATAATTCATTCCTTGGTTCTTCACCTTGTCCCAGGTCAAAGAAAGATTTTGTGTCAAGATCTTTAACAGTCAAATCATATGACTTAAAGAAGTTCTTTGAGTCTTTCCAGAAATAGCCAGAAGGCCAGAGTGAGGCTGCCAGTCAAACTCCCAGGATTCAAACTCTGAAAGAGTGGGAGATTAAGTTTCCAAGAGCTCTAGCCTCCCAGCTCTGATCTGCTTCTGCATTCTCCTCTCTGGGGAGCCTTGCTGGGTGGAGGTTTGGAAGACGGAAGGGAATCTTTGGGTCTGTTCTTTATCCATTGTCCCATCATTCTGGCGACTGCTAGTCTTTATTTCTTTTTTAAACATTAAACATGTAAATAACATTGCTTTATTTTTCTTTATAGGAGATAATGCTCCATTATGAAGAAAACAATTTGTTTGTTGCTTCTGAAGGAAACATGATGTTTAGTTTTGACTTCAAACTGAGAGGTTCCAGAAGGTACAAAATGAGTTTGCCTTTCTTAAGTTATCCTGTTTTTCATTTTCTTATTTTCCCACTGACTGAGAAAGCAATTACTGCCACCCTTTCTTGACTAGCTAGCCGGTTCTTTCTTATGAAAATGTGAACCATAAGTTGAAGAGACTACTTGAAGTTCTGTCTATGATGAGCTGTTCCATGCCATAGGTCACTAAAATACTTTTGGTGAGATTTCCTTGAAATTTTTCTGTCGTATTGTCCTCAGAAGCCACAATCCATTCAATTGCCTCTGTGGGACTACACAGCATAATTCATTTCAGGAGACTTCCTTTTTTAATAGTTTTTGCTTCAAACCATCTTATTTCTAGTAGTTACACTCAAATGTGTATGTGTTTACAACTCACTGTTGACCCCCAGCAAACAAAAAGCTCTAGAGATGCTACCACCATGTACATTCATACATAAATGTGCATACATACATACGGATCCAGTAAAATTAGTGCACTCAATTATCTGGCACCAATGGTCTCTGCTTTGAAGAATTCAGAGTGCTATTTTTAGAATGTTTTCATAAATGGGAACATAGATGACAGTCATTCTGTAGAATACAAAATGTTATACCTCTATTAACTAGAGAACAATATGGATGCTAATAAATACAGTTCACTGAAGTTCAGCGTTATTGATGTTCTTTTTCTTTTCTTTGTCCAGTCTCTTCCCCAAATTAAAATGCTTGCTAAATATGGTCTTGTTTATCAACTTCTTTCTCAGTCATTTAGATTGTGGGTGTACATGTTCCTGTTTCCTATTTACTAAATTCAATCACAGGAATTTAAACATGTATAGAAACTAAGGGAGAAAATAATACCTTTTAGAATTCTTAAACACCTGGTCCTTCTAGAATCCATTTCATCACCAAATATACTTAGAGCTTTTTGGAACAGAAAGTATCCTCTTCCTTATGGAGAAAATGAGTCACAAAGAACTCAAGCAAGTTGTTATACAGTCATTGATAAGATAACAGGTAGAACTCAAAAGTCCTATTACTGTTATACGTTTTCTCCATAGTAGACCATGGAAAGCTATAGCAAACGTGGGTCAAAAATGTGAACTTTCAAGGAGAATAATTTTTAAAGGGTAAAAGCCTACATCTGATACTTTGTTCCATATACAGCTGTGCTTAATGCTAAAAAGAAAACAAAATGTTCCTTTATGTAGATATATCCCTTTTCATTCTAAATAATTCATGTTCCTTAAGACACATGTGGACCAAAATCTAACTTTCCTTATTAAGTACACAGTGTTCCCAAAGCAAGTTGTTTGGCTTTGTAAGGCCATGAAAGCTTCTGGAAGATTTCATCTGTGACACCTGCATGCTATACTTAGCCATATGGCAGCATACTATTGCCAATGAAGACATTTGGAAAAGTAATTGTTCCACAGGCTCCCAAGCTCTGCCCTGCATAACTCACTTCTGCTGGACCACTAGTGGGAAGAGAAGAGACGATGCCAGAATTTTCTGAAGGGAATCACAGAATCTTAGATTGGAAAAGACCTTAAATTTCATCTAGTCCCACTCCCCATCCCATGTTATGAAGTAACCTGCAAGAATCCTTGAAAAGCATTTTATTAAAGTAAGATAATATCACAAATTCAGGAAGGCTAATGGCAGACACACCACCACGGCAACTATAAGTTAAATGTTTTAAGTACACCAAAGGGAACGTGTCTGGAATCAGAAAAGGCGCACCAAAAGTTCTTGTTCTTCTTTGAAATTTGAGAAAACAATTCCTTCAACACTTTCCAGTACTTCTATAATTTAAGAACAGGTGTTATGGATTTTGGATTGCTTCTTTCTCACTCATGTATTCAATAATATTTACATAATGCCTACTATGTGAAAGATAATCCATCAAAGTTAGGATTAATACTTTTAAGCATTACTAAAGTAACTTGCATTCACAGAAGACTCCTCACTCAAACTTTTTAATCATAGTTAACATAGGTGACTGCAGATCGCAGATCCCTTTTCAGAAGAGAAAAAAAGTCCCATAATAACAAAGACTGAAGGAAAATCTCAAGAAAAAAATAATACACTTTAGAAATCCTTAATAAC
Organism: Lynx canadensis; assembly: GCF_007474595.2. NCBI lineage: Eukaryota > Metazoa > Chordata > Mammalia > Carnivora > Felidae > Lynx > Lynx canadensis. Next base: position 149,960,351 of record NC_044310.1, read on the forward strand.
TCACTAGTTGCCACTACTAGAGTAAATAGGCATCAAAATCTGATACATGTCTGAGTTCAGATATAAATACCAAAGTGTTGGTTAGTATAAGTGAAGAGAATAAAGAAATGAAATCATGAAAAATGTTAAAATTGGTGCTGTGGAAAGTTTCAATTATTGATCTGTAGGAAGGGCATTATGAGAGGGCAAAGAGTTGAGAGAGGGAAGCGTGTGAGGGGGTTTTCTCTGGCACAAGCTGAGCCCTGTATCCCCATCCTTCTCCCCTTCCCCAACAGAGGGGGTTGCTGACTCTTCTCTCCCAGACTAGAGCCAAGAAGGGGGAGAGGGGGGAGATGTATGTGCTCTGAATTTGAAAGGCTTGGTGGACTAGAACCAGACTCACCTGATAAACTTCAAGTAACCCATGGGACACAGAAAGGGTTGGAGCCGAGATGTAAATGTACTTCTCTCCGATGTCAAGTCAAAGAGGCATATCCCAGGGACCAGCTGTAGAGCCATGATAGGAATGACAGGCAGAGGGCATGCGCAATGGAATTCTGCCTAGGAGAGCAGACTGCCAAGGTGAAGGGACCACAGGAGTAGAGGTGAGAGCAGAATGTGGGGATGTCATGGGGTGTGGGGTCTCAGCAAGTAAATGTGCTAAGAGTCTTAAAAGTTTATCATAAATGCTCCATGACTCTAACTTGCAGACATTAGAGTCAAGACCATACTGTCATATTGGCACCTCCAGAGACTGTGGGATGTAGCAGTAATGAGACCATTGAGAATGTCAAGTCAATATTGCAGACTGAACTGACAGGGAATGACTCTCTCATGGAAAAAAAATTAAACTCTACAGAAACAGAATTTGGATACCTAGCAAATTTCAAATGCAGAGTGTGAAATCCCTGAGTGAAAAATGGAGCCAAAAGCAGCAAAGTGAACAGGAGCTTAAACCAAATCAGTTCATAGTTTACACCTTTAATGGGTATAGAACTTAATAGGGGCTTTGGAGCCATCACAAACAGAGGGTTTCAACATGTCATTCCCAGGGTCCCTGGGTGGCTCAGTCAGTTGAGCATCTGACTTCAACTCCAGTCATGATCTCTTGATTCGTGATTTCAAACCCTACATCAGGATCACTGCTATCAGCCTGTCAGTACAGAGCTTGCTTCGAATCCTCTGTCTCCCTCTCTTTGTCCCTCCCTGGCTTGTGCTCTCAAAGATAAATAAATGTTTTTAAAATATGTCATTCTCTGCGTGCAGACACACAAAATAGACTGACAGAAAACGTCCCCTCCATTGGTAACAAGAGATGCCAGAATGCAATAGAGTAAATTTTCAACGTGGTAAAGCAAAGTTACTATCCACCAGTTAAACTATATCAAGGAAAGGTAAATAAATAAAAAGACTGAAAGGGTCTACTATTTATAGCAGTTTACTGAAAAAAAATACTAAATAACATCATTCAGCAAGAATAATGGTAAATCTGGAGGAAGAGTGGATGAAATAATGAGATGGAAATAATGAATAATGAAATCCATGGGAATAATGAATAATGAAATAATGAAATAAGAGTGGAGGAAATAATGAGATGAAGAAGCTTTAGGTAAGCATGCTGATAGATCTAACTGAACTTCAGATGCAAAATAATAATAACATTAACTAATTTTGTGGCTTAGAGGAAAGAAAAAACTAAAATCGTACATGATAATTTGGAATATAGGAAGGAATAGTCATTCTAACTTCTTATACTGCTCAGGAGGGAGATAAGGATTTGGTTAACTCCACAATTCGTTAAGTCAGAAGGAAAACCTGTAAAAGGAATAAATATCAAATGTATAATTACCAAATGAGTTGAGAGGATATAAAGGGAATAAAGAACATATGGTCAATTCAATAAAAACCCAGAAAAGAGGGGGGAAAAACACAAAAACATAAAACCAGATAGTGTAAATAGGAATTAATGTATTAGTAATCATATTAAATACAAAAAAATTTTAATCACCTCTAATTAAATTAAAAAAAAAAAAGAATACCATCCAGCTACTTTTTTAAGAGTAATACACAAAAACATGTTGATACAGAAAGAGATGGACAAATATGAGCCAGGCAAATACCGATCAAGTGATGGTTGGTATTACTACATTCACATCAAACAACATAGAATTTTAAGCCGAGAAGCACTGACAGAATCATAGATAAGTAAGATAAAAAGAACAACTCAACAGGAAAATAAAATCGTCATGAAATTTTATGTACTTAACAATAGAGCCTCAAAATACATAAAGTAATGAGAGAATTGTAAGGAGGAATTGACAAATCTATAATCACAGTGGGAAACTTTCATACACCTCTCTCAAACCAATACATGAGGCAGAGAGAAATAGTATTAAAGATTTATAATTATAATGTTATAATTCTTGTAATTTAAGGATTTATAATTATAATATATATCTGAACAACACAAAGACGTAACCCAAAAGACTATAATGTAGAAGCCTGCACATAATGAATAAAAAGCATAAAATACACATTCTTTTCAAGCACAAACAGAACTGTCAGAGAAACTACATAGCAAGTCACAGAGGAAATTTCAAGACATGCCAAAGAATCTATATCACATATCTGTATCATAAAAATAACCTAGTAGCCAAAGAGGAAACCCCAAGAGGATATTATGAAAAAATTTAAACTACACAACAATAAGTGTCATATGCCAAAATTTGGGGACGTTTCTAAATCAATAAATACTTTAGAGTTAAATTAACTTATTGAGAAACAAGAAATCCTAAAAATAAATGAGCTACAGATTCTATTGAAGAATGGGGGGAGGGGGGCGAGAAGAACACCCAAAGAAAATATAAGAAAGGATGTAACAAAGAGCAGAAAGCAATTAACTTGGACACAAACAAACAAAAATCACTGGAGATGACGAGGCCATCAAAAATATTCCATTTGGCCCCTACGTAGTCCCTCAGCATCCACAATGAAAACCAAGCTGTCTCATTCCTCAGCTGCTGTTAGTATAGAGTACCTACCAGAACTTCCTGATAGACACACAATGTAAGCCACATTTGCAATTTAAATTTTATGGTAGCCACATTTTAAAAAATAACAAGAAACAGGCGAAATTAATATTAAAATATATTTTACCTAAGCATATGTATCAGAACTATCATTGCAACATGTAATCAATCTTTGAAAATCATTGAGATGGATTACATTCTTTCTCCATACTAAGTCTTTAAATCTGGGTCTTATTTTATACCTGCAGCACGTGTCAATTCAGACTAGCCACACATCAGTTGCTCAGTAGCCACACACTACTGTCCAATGGCTATTGAAGCAGGCAGGACAAAGCTGTACTCAAATGGCATGCCATATAATATCAGAGTTCTTTGGCCTTTGCAGGCATTCTTTTCTCATATTTGTTTCTTAATTTGGCCTTTGGGACAGGATAAAGACTTGTTTAAGCATTGTCATTTGGTCTGCATTTTAGGTCACGCAAGATGGTGGTAACGCTTCAGTTACTTTACTGCTTATTTCTGAGTTTTTTCTAGCCCTGTGTAGTGGCATCAATCTAGCAGTCAAAGTTGAGATGACCACATAGGTGATGGCATCTCAACGAGTTACCCGTGTACTTTTCATATTAGTATTTGCACAACAGAGATTGCCTACAGTCATCTTCATCCCCCAAGAGTTTCATGTTGAACAACAAAATGGCCTAGATCCGTCTGAAGATAAATTGCTTTAATTATTAGGCAGAATGTGAAGCTCACCGTTTCAGATATCAGGTCAGTGCAATGCCCAGCATCGGCAGTGGTTTCACTGTGATATTTCTCCAGGTGCTACTATTGAGCCATCATATCAATGAAATGCCTCCGTGTAGGCCCAGCTTTGTCTGTGGGATGTGTTCATTTCTTCAACAGAAAAAAAAAAAAGTGATCTCAGTAATTGTGGAAGTAGACCATTATTTTCCAACACTGCAATATTTGCTGTTTGACATTTTAGTCTAATTGTCAGCACCGTTGTTAATATGTATGGAAACCTCACAGGGTAATTATTTTTTAGGTCTTAGAATTGACATAATGAAGCTATACTGATACTTCTCAACTCTTGCATTTTTAACACTTTTTGTGGGATCATAGAAGGGAATTTAGTGGTTACAACTAACAGCATCAAAACAAACAAACAAACAAAACTAGCAGCACATGGACTGAAGCCAGACTACCTGGATTTGAATCCCAGCTTTACTGTCTACCAGCTGTATGTCTGAACTCCGCTTCCTCCACTAGGAAAGTATGGAAAAATATTAAAGTTGCAAACAGGATTGCACAAAGTAACATACAGGGTGCTTAACACAGTGCCCAGAACTCAGAAGTATTTCATAAACATCACAGTTGGGTCATCTGTAGGTTCCTAATTCCTCCAGACAAATTTGGGAGCATTGACATGTGATGATGTCGACTTCCATTCTAGACACTTACTATGCAACTGTGCTAACGTTTTGGTTGGACAACTCCCTGCTCAGATCCTATTACCAAGAACCAAGTCAGATTAGAGCGCTCTACACGTAATTGACATCAGCTGGTGGAGTGACCCAGTTCTGATATGCCACTTGCCCTAATCTTTTCATTCTGAATCAGGAGGAGGCATTGCGAGGCCGAAGATTTTTTAATATTCTTTTTCCTTACTATATGGTTTTTTAATAACACTTTTGCTCAGGGTAAGGAAGGCCAAGTCTGGACTGAACAAATGAAATAACTGGGTTTATGTAAGCAAGATGCTTAGATAGGAGTTTCAGCCCAAGGCATTTCCTCCTCCTCCCTTTTCTGTGAGAGTGCTGTTCACCTCTAGACATTCACCTTTCTGGGTAGAAAATTCTCCCCATCTTGATATTCCAGTCTATACCTCCTCTTTTTGAGGCTCACATTCATCAAAACTATAAATTTCATGCCCACACTATCCTTCTGCTGACGTTTTAGTATTCTGGAGCTAGAATTGCACTTTCAGAGACTTTTGTCAATTAATTAAGAGTGTGGTATAAAAGCAGACAAATTTTTACAATTTTTCCAGTAAATCTACTTTAATGTTAAAGTATTTTTTTTAATTTTTTTTAACGTTTATTTATTTTTGAGACAGAGAGAGACAGAGCATGAACGGGGGAGGGGCAGAGAGAGAGGGAGACACAGAATCTGAAGCAGGCCCCGGGCTCTGAGCAGTCAGCACAGAGCCCAACGCGGGGCTCGAACTCACAGACCGTGAGATCATGACCCGAGCTGAAGTCGGACGCTCAACCGACTGAGCCACCCAGGTGCCCCAAAATATTTTTTAAATATTGATTAATAGTTAATACAACAATCAGTGTGTGCCAGACACCATTCTGTTTTGTTTTACATTTTAAAAATGCTATTAATCCACACAATAGCCCTAGGAGGAGGATATTCATTAGTATTATTGCCACTTCATAGATGAGCAAAGATATAAAGAGGCTAAGAACTTGCCTATGGTCTCATAGTTGCCAAATGGTGAAATCAGGATTCAAATGCAGCTCTCGTTCCAGAGCCTATGCCTGGAACCACTACGACATTCTGCCTCTCACAGAACATTGTTAGTAGCATACCAAAACGAAAAAGAAGACTTTGTGCATTAAAAAGCAACTTAGTCACATTTTAACATATCTCTGAAATCAAAAACATTTAAGTAACCTTAATTTATACATGTCTCAGAAACCATATGCCTTATGAACCACCAGGGACACAAGCAAGGATATCAAATAATTATGAAAATTAACCGAAAGGTCAGTGTAGCTTCCACCACAGTTACTGTGTTACTTTGGTCATCTTATTTGCAAATTAGGGGGTACCCTTCTTCCTCTCCCCACGTTCCCAAGCTGTAAAAAGGTAAGGAAGAGATATTGTGCTTTGGAAGATGTTTACTTTTTTTTTTTTCAACTGAGCAGGAAATCATTATCCAAGCCCAGCCGCAAATATGTGCTACAAAACAATTTATCTACCAAGAGTTCATGGGCAGCTGGATTGGGAAAAAACACATTAATTATCATTCAAGTGGAAATGCCCCCATAGACATACCATTTAATTAACAGAGAGGCCAGTATTGGAAATGAATAATTTGAGGCGAGGCAGAGATGTGTGAGTAAACCCTTAGGTGATTTAAGGCTATTATCTGCAGATAAACACAAAAAATACATGAAATAGGTTTCTATCTTATAAACTCCTTAAAAAATAAAAAAGATGCCTTAGAAAAAAAGACCCTTCTGAGCCTTTTCCTTGCCTGTATTAAAAGCCATCACCTGTGAGCAGGCAGCTAGTTGGGTTCTGTGGGAACATCAATTCCTTTAAAGGCTGGAAGATCTCCACTCCCTTGAATTCAAGCTCTGAAAAAGATGAGAGCTAAAATCACTTCATGTAACAGAGTTCCCCCGTCTCCGAAAACCCTTGAAATTTGTAGCTCTGCCAAGATTATAAATAGAAGTGATATGGCAGCAGTGGATTGATCATTCTGCTAAATGCGCTCATCCCATTTGGGATGGTTTTATGAAGCATGGCGGCAGCTGGGGCAGTGGCTGCTGCCACCGCCACCACCACTGCTCCTGCCCTGGCTGCAAAGTGCCTTTCCTATCATTTTTTTTTTCCTTTTCTTTACTGAGAAAAGCCAGGGAGATTTTCCTAAAGCATAAAGAAATAAAATAAAATTACAGCCCAAAGGCTGTTTTCTAGAACAGTCTGAGAGACAATCAAAGAGTCTGAAATGAAATCACACACACCCATTGACTCCCTGAAAATGAGCCAAAAATCAGAATGCAGGGACCCAGTTTGGCATCATATGTGGGCTGCCCTGGGTTGTTGAGACACTGTCAGCTTTTGTGTTATGATTCTAGAAAATAACAGTCTTAATAAGTCGAATGCCATATGTAGCCAGCTGGGGGAGGATAGGTTTTCATTTCTGACCTTGGTAGTTCCTTGAAACCATCTGTAAAGAAAGACAAGTTCATCTTCCACAATCTTTCCTTTTTTGTATTCTCCCCCCAATGTGCAGCATCTCTTTAACAGCTCTAAGGTTCTTAATTTAATTCAAGAAGTATTTATTAAGCACCTCCTGAGTGCCCAGCACTGCACTAGATATTTAAAAAAGAGAATTCACTTTAAAAAAAAGGAAAAAAAAAAGCATCTTTATAATAAACTCCCTTTAGCAGTGGAATAAGAAATCGGGACAAGGAGAATGGTGGGGAGAAGGAGCTTGGTGACCTGATTTCTGCCCCCTCTCTCAGGTTTTACCTTCACCTCAGAGGCCACTTCCTCTGGTTTTCTCCATTACTCCCATGGTCATCTCTGGAGGAGATCTCAATGTGAGAAAACCTTTTCCCATAGATCAGCTGAGATATTTTCAACCAAGTTTTGCAAGATCCCAAGAATCAATAAAGAGAAAGAAACATTGAAAATGTAGTGATCAAAATAACCTACACTACAAACAAGATGGATTTTTCCCCCTAATATTTTTCCATCAGGAAATCCTATATTTCAAACAGAATCTTATACAAAGCCCTAATAGATAACACAGAGACTCCTGGAGCTGCTTTAGTAAGTACAGAGGAGGGACAGTCCTCCTGGCTCTTACTGCTACTGGCCTGAAGTCTTAAGAAGTCTCTGACCTTAAGAAGTCTCTGACCATCATTCAAAAACAACCTTAAGTAGACACTTTCATGTGACAGAATCACATCCTTCACACACCTTGTGATCGCAACACCCCCGCCAAAACACACACACATTTCTAACATCCCAACCCCTCCTTCAACTTCAAGACCAAGATAGCACCCCGTTCTTCTCCTTCACCGTCAGTGCTGGTCTACTACATGTTCCTTCCACAAGGGACAGACACTGGCTGTGAGCTTACCTTTCAGCTGCAACTAGGTCCCTGCTGTGGGTGTGGCCTAAACCAAATATAGGACCACAGTAAAATGCCATCCTCCTACAAAATAATAGCCTCAGCATTCCCGTAACAGTGAAGGGATGCAGAGGAAGCAGTTTCCTCACAAATAGAAGTGGCTCCCATCCCCTGCAGGAGTATGTTTTAGAGGAGACAAAAATGTGTCTCCAAGTGAAGTATTCTGACTTGAAACAGAAAATCAAACGAGGCAGAATGAAAGAGGTTTCTAAACTGAGAATTTGTATCAAGTTCCCAACTGATGCTGATGCCATAAGTCTGGAGACCACACTTTGAGAATCACTGCCCTAGGCAATGTTGTAAGGCATTCATAAGCAAAGAGAAGAAATGGGATTCTATATATCTTTATTTTAGTGACAAAGATGAAAAAGAAGACCCCACATTCAAATTTGAGGAATTAAACAGAATCAGTTTGAGATACTCTCTGAGTTTGGGCAATAGTACAATACACTGGAAAAAACAGTTTGAAAATGTTGGTGTGTTTTACCCCTAGGTATCCAAAACTACAGCCTCAACTGGATATCCTTGGTGTCCCTAACTTCATTAGCCAATCTTAGTCCCAGAAATTCTCTGATGAGATCACATTGGAGAAAGACATCTTAGGTCACTTAGGTGTGCTATTCCAAGTGGAATTCCCCAGCCCAAATGACATGCATGTTCACTGAGGGCCTGGCTTCTTTCCAACTAGATAACACTTAGCAGAAGGAAAGTACTAAGATCTAAGTCTCTGGGTCTCTGTCATTCTTAAATGGGCACCAAATATGTCTAATTCCAACTTGAGAGTTTGATATCTGTGCTATCTCATCTATGAATCAAAACACAAGGCAACAACTGACTGAGCAGGCTCTAGGGTTACAAGGCTTGACTTAGAATCTCAACAATTGCACTTATGAGTTGCACGATCTTAGGCACATTTCATAACCTCTCTGCCCTCCATTTTCCTTATGTTAAAAAAAAAATGGCAGGTACTTGGATGGCTCAGTTGGTTGAGCGTCTGACTCTTGATCTCAGCTCAGGTCTTGATCTCGGGGTTATGAGTTTAAGCCCCACGTTAGGCTCTGTACTGGGCGTGAAGCCCACTTAAAAAGGGTGGGGGGTGGGGGGTACAGTGCCTACCTCACACAGTTCTGGTGAAGATTAAATGAAATGTTGCTGAAGCATTTGGCAAGGGGCTGGCTCATAGCACATAAATAGTGCCGGTTATTATTTGTAACAATGCTTGATATAATGCCTTTCACATAATGAAGCCTTTAATAAATGTTTTCTGGCTAGCTGAATTGTCACCAAGTTTTGACAATCTCAAAAATAAAGATTGTGTATCTGTATCCACCCCTACCCCGCCCCCCCCCCAGCCCGCCCCATCTCCCCTGTTTTCCTGCCTACACCTTAGCAATGACAGGACCAAAAAATTGTCCTCTGGGTTATACTGCCTAGGGCTTGAGCACGTTTCGCTTTAAACCCACTGTTCCAGATCCTGCTAATGAAATTTAAAGAATGTCAGGCAGCAGGCCTCTGTTGTTAAGGAAAGGAAACCCGGAGAGGCAGCTCCCAGAGATGTGGTCCCAGTAGGCATTCAAAACTTCTAGTATTCTTAGCTCCACTTATCTTGGTTGAGCCTTTGTTAGGATTTTTTTTTTTTTAAAGCCAAGCAGTCTTGTGAAAACCAGCTTCTTAGTAAACTATATAGGCACTTCCTGGTTACCCATGATATGAGAATAACCTTTAAACTATTTCCATTTCAGATCCCAGCTGGAAACAGGAAGCGCATGGGGTACAGCTTTAAACAAAAACAAAAGAACCCAAAGATAAACCAAATTGTTCCAGGGTTCAGAAGAGGTTTATGCTAAGTGTTAGAAGGTTCACATGTAGCGAATCCTCTCCCAGTTTCTGCCATTCCAGAAATTCCTTTTGCGGGGGTGGGGTGGGGGTGTAGTGGAGGAAGGGTTGTACTAAATTGCACAGCACCGCCATCTCCAGGACCAGTGGAGAACATTTTCTCAGGGTCAGTCAGATAAATCATCTTCCTAAACGCTTCATTTAAATATAATCAGATGGTTAAAAATTTGACAGCAGACAGACTGGAACAGATTTTTCTACTGTTTCCAATGTTTGAAAAGTCAGTAGACACAGCTTTTTTGTGGTGTATGCACATTTAAAAAAATATTTGCTGATTGAAAAGCCATTTACAATAAATAGGAAAGTTTAAATAGCTCATACTGCATTGCCAAATGATGGGAGTAACACAGACACAAACATATTGTTCTGCAAAAAAAATTCCTTAAAAAGAAAAGTATGAATCAAATGATTTAGAAGTGCTGTTTGAGCAGATGGTGTGATTAACAACTAGTATGTTAGCCATCTCAGGAGCTTACGGAGAAGTAAACAAATGCAAGGGGAAAAAATCACTTTATTCCCCCGAAGAGTATGTAGTTCACTTCATTAGGAAAATTTGAAAGCCTGCATTTTGAAAGTTTGATATCCCTAGAGGATATTGGGAATAAGGAGTGAGGGGAGTCTTTTTGGAAAAAGACCACATCAGGACAAGTGCTGATGCTCCATGCATGGCCTGGGATGAGATGGGAGAAGTTGACATCGTCATTGTCATCCAAAACGCTGGAGGCAGGTGGCAGCTGGCTGAACACACTGGCCTTGGAGTGAGAAGGCCAGGTTCTCCACCTGGCTCTAGCATTAGCTGCCTCCAGCCTTGAGGCCATCTTTGCTCCCTCCCAACCTCAGTTTCCTTGTTTGGAAAATAAGAGTGAGAGCCTGGGCACCTGGGTGGCTTAGTTGGTTAAGTACCCAACTTCAGCTCAAGTAATTTCGCAGTTGGTAAGTTTAAGCCCCATGTGGGGCTCTGTGCTGACAGCTCAAAGCCTGGAGTTGCTTTGGATTCTGTATCTGCCTCTCTCTCTGCCCCTCCCCCCCTCAAAAATAAACATTTTTGGGGCGCCTGGGTGGCGCAGTCGGTTAAGCGTCCGACTTCAGCCAGGTCACGATCTCGCGGTCCGTGAGTTCGAGCCCCGCGTCAGGCTTTGGGCTGATGGCTCAGAGCCTGGAGCCTGTTTCTGATTCTGTGTCTCCCTCTCTCTCTGCCCCTCCCCCGTTCATGCTCTGTCTCTCTCTGTCCCAAAAATAAATAAACGTTGAAAAAAAAATTTTTTTTAATAAAAAAATAAAATAAAATAAAATAAACATTTTTAAAAAAGAGAGAGAGAGCCTGATGACTAGACAGTTGTGCTTCAAAAACTTTAATGTGCACCTGGAGATCTCATTAGAATGTAGATTCTAACTCACAGGCCTGGGGTAGGGTCTGAGAGTCTGAATTTCTTACAGACTCCCACGTAATGCTGATGGTGCTGAGGCACAGACCACACGTTTACTATCGGGACAAAATATCCCTTCCAATGATGATACTCTATCATCTTCTCATATGCGAGGTGCAGGTCAAAACAAGGTAAGAAAAGGACAAGTGCTTACCTTCCAGGGCCATATGACTCGGCAATGTGTGTGGATAAAAATGCATAACAAACATGCCAAATGTTGAATTGATTTTAAAAGCAAATCAAGTATTTATTTACATTATATAATTTATATTTATAAATACACATATATAACATATTTAATTGAATTGACTTTTGTGAGTAAGTGCAGTGAGGGGACAGACCTGGGAATTGGACATGGAGACCAAATATGTGGGAATTAGATGAAAGGGAGGTTGGGAGATTGGGCAATCAACCAGCATCCACATAGAGTATTCAAGACTGACCCCAAGATAGGATGCCTGGGTGGCTCAGTCAGTTAAGCCTCTGACTTTGGCTCAGGTCATGATCTCACAGTCTGTGAGTTTGAGCCCCCGTGTTGGGCTCTGTGCTGACAGCTCAGAGCCTGGAGCCTGCTTCGGATTCTGTGTCTCCCTCTCTCTCTGCCCCTCCCCTGCTCATGCTCTGTCTCTCTCTGTCTCAAAAATAAATAAAAACATAATTAAAAATTAAAAAAAAAAAGACCAATCCCGAGACTTCACCAGGATTAAAATCTCTTTCTCTGTGAAAGACACTGTCAAGACAATGAAAAGACAAGCTAAAGACTAGGAGAAAATATTTGCAAACCATGTGTATGACAAAGGACTTGTACCCACAATATATAAAGAATTCTCAAAAGTCAATGGTAAAAACAAACAAAATTTAAAGCAGGCAAAAGACTAGCAGGTAACCTAGCCAGAGAGGAGACATGGATGGCAAGTAAGCAAATCAAAAGATGTTCAACATTAGTTCCTAGTGAAATGCAGGTTAAACCCGCGATAGCACCACACACCTATTACAATGGCTAAAATAAAAAATACCGAAAACACCAAGTGCTGACAAAGATGTGAAGAAACTGAATCACTCGTATATTTGCTGGTCGAAATATAAAAATGATACAGACTTCAGAAAACTGTTTTTGGCTGTTTCTTATAGAGTTAAACATACATTTACCATATGCCTTAGCAATTCCACTTCTATATATTTACCCTAGAGAAACAAAAACTTACATCCATACAATAATCTGTACAAGAGTGCTTATATAGCAGCTTTATTCATAATTGTCAGAAATTAGAAACAGCGCAAATACCTTTCAATAAATGAGTAAACAAACATTGGGTGGTACATCCACCCAATGAAATTTACTCAGAAATAAAAAGGAGCAAACTACTGAAATATACAACAATTTGGATGAATCTGAAAGGCATCATGCTGAGTGAAAGAAGCCAGTCTCAAAAATTTCATGCTCTATGATTGCATTTGTACGACACTTTAAAAAGACAGAAACTAAAGTGACAGCAAATCAGTGGTGGCCAGGGTTGGAGTACATGGGGGTAGTACAAAGATGTTTAGTACTATACTTAACCAGTAGTACTAAGACTACTAAACTCGTAGGACTATAACCGGTCCACATTCTGATTGTGGTGGTGGATATACAAATCTACCCATGTGTTAAAATTCATAGAATCACACACCCAAAAAGTCAATAATATTACTGTGTGCTAATTATTTTTTTTAAACCCCAACCTTTAAAACATTAAATGGTTAGCTCATTTTTAAACTTAGAGCAGAAGTGAAAAGTTTTTGAAAGTCTGATTAGTAAAGTAAATGTGTCCCAGCCACTACTATAATACTTTACCAGTGAACTTTGATGGTTAGCTACCACTTTTCTATCGCTGTGCACAGCCTGTCAGCATAGAGCCCGCTCCCAACCCTCTGTTCCCCCATCTCTGCCCTTCTCCTGCTTGTGCAGTCCCCAAAATAAATAAATATATATACCAAAAAAATGAGCATCACCTCTGGGATAGCAATTCAACTTCTTGGAATTCATCCTAAGAAAGAATCAAGCAAGGATGCTCAGCTTAGCATTGTGTTAATAGTGAAATATCGAGTGCCAGGGCTCTAAAATCCTTTCCAGTGAATGGGTAAAGATACTTTGTCATTCTCTGCCATGCTAGATGCTGCACAGAGCATAATATTACAGTCTGAGAGTATAATATGATCAGAAATATACATGGATTAATGTGCATAAAGAACATACTGGGAGCCAAATATTGAATTGATTTTAAAAGTAAATAGAGACGCCTGGGTGGTTCAGTTGGTTGAGCGACAGACTTCGGCTCAGATCATGATCTCAGGGGTCCTGAATTAGAGCCACACATCAGAGTTCGCTGCTTTCAGCACAGAGACAGTATATGATCTTCCGTTCCCTTCTCCCTCTGCCCCTCCCCACTGTGCCTGCGCACTGTCTCAAAAATAAACATTTTTTTTAAAGTAAATAAATTATTTATTTAAATTATGTAACTTACCTATATATCAAAAAAGTAAACTACGTAATGTCCAGACATTTAAAAAAAATGTATCTGGGGGCGCCTGGGTGGCTCAGTCAGTTAAGCGTCCGACTTTGGCTCAGGTCATGATCTCGCAGCCAGTGAGTTCGAGCCCCGCGTCAGGCTCTGTGCTGACAGCTCAGAGCCTGGAGCCTGTTTCAGATTCTGTGTCTCCTTCTCTCTATGACCCTCCCTCATTCATGCTCTGTCTCCCTCTGTCTCAAAAATAAAATAAACTTTTAAGAAAATGTATCAGTATTTATTGACATAAAAGACTTACATTTCATACGTTTCTAAGTAAAAACTGCAGACTACAAAATAGTACTATCTCATTTTATACAAAATTTACAAAAAGACAGAAACCATATATATGGCAGAAAAATGCATAAAGTACATTTTAAGATATTATCATAGGTTTGTTGAGTGTGGGGTGATAATTGATTTCTATTTTCTTCTTTTCTGCATTTTCTAGGGTTTTTTTTTTCAGTTAGAGTATATTGCTTTTATGATTGAAAAAAAATCCAATAAGACTAGTTCTAGAAACAATTACCAGATTAATCAAAGACAATTTTCTTTATATTAACTCTGTTTTCTTTCTCCACAAGAAGGCTATGCCTCTGAGGTGTTTAGAATTCTGCCTTTCTTCACAGATTCCACAGGCTTCCCAGGGGGTTCCAATGATTGCCCCATGGCATTTAGTGTCACAAGGTCAATGTCCCAGCTCAATTAACAGCTGATAATATATCTTAAGCAACATCCATACATGAAGTGCATTCAGACTCTGGGTGGGGATCAGCCACTCCCAGTAATTTTGCTGCACCCTGACTTTTTCCTTTGTAAATCTCAACTGTCTGCTTCCAAAGCTAATTTGGAAATGAATTTAGCCTTAACATCATTCCATAAGAGCTTTCTTTGAAATAAAAAAGGCTACAGAACTTTTTTCAAGTAGTTTTCCCTAAAACTGGATTTCATCAAAAATTTGGAATCTTTCTGATTTTTTCAGGTAATAAAAAGTCAGACATCGAAGGAAGAAAATATGTCTTTTCTTTTTTTGTTTTTAATCTGTCTTTCCTAAGTTAATTGTGGTTGTTGTTTTTTTTTTTTTCCTTTTTAGAGGCTGTTCACATTTCTACTCAGGAAAGAAGAATAAATGAATTCATTGGATTTTATATTTCCTTTGCATCTACATGCATCACTTTTCCATATCTACATAGCTTGCTGATTTGATGTACTTAAAAGCAATCCTGTCATCAATAATTTCAGAAAATCTTGTAATGTGCTTCTAGGATTATTTAGTCATTTGATTTCTATTTATCCTTCATACGTGGACATTTTGATTTATCTGTGGCAAACAGTGTTCGCTTATTTACAACAATGTCTTTAATTAGCCTTCAGACTTTTTAAAAAGTTGTTTTAAAATCTATTTTGGGGGCGCCTGGGTGGCGCAGTCGGTTAAGCGTCCGACTTCAGCCAGGTCACGATCTCGCGGTCCGTGAGTTCGAGCCCCGCGTCGGGCTCTGTGCTGACGGCTCAGAGCCTGGAGCCTGTTTCTGATTCTGTGTCTCCCTCTCTCTCTGCCCCTCCCCCGTTCATGCTCTGTCTCTCTCTGTCCCAAAAATAAATAAACGTTGAAAAAAAAAATTTAAAATCTATTTTGGCCAAGTTTGTCTGGGATCAGTGTTTGAATTTTATCTAAATGGGTGTTCTTGGCTTTACCCCACCTAATAAAATGTCAGGTTTGATTGTGCCATGATTATCCAAAAGATCACTCATACACCCCTGACTAAATCAGTTTCTGTTCATTCCACACACACTCTATGCCATGTGGGGCCATTCTACCTTGCTAGAATTAGTCATTTGTCTCATCCTAAAATCTCATATCTTTATTTCATCTTGAATTAGGTAGCCTGACAACTGACAGGTAGATAATTGAAATTTTTAATTTCTTACCCGACCTAACATTTCAACTTCACCAGTTTCACTGGGAAACTGATTGTCAGTACCCTGGTCAGGCACTTTTTTTCTACTTTTTTATTATTAAAAAAAAATTATAATTATGGAATTTATGCTGGCAGAGATTACACAGAGAATACTTGCATAGAAAAATTTTGATGTCATTTCTAATGGCATTTTTCCCTCACAAAGACTGATAGAATTCCCTGAACTCCAGTCTAGATACACCATTTGTTACCCATCTTTCTCCAATTATCTCAAGACCACTTGTTTCACACTGGCCCCTCCCTCACATATCACCAAGCATTCCATTTCATCCAGTTAATGGTTTCCGCATTTTTATATTTTGACCTGACTTTTCTCCCATTTCCCACAAATGTCAAATAGCTTTCTACTGATAAATTGGATACCATTTTCCTCAAATAAATCATTGACTTCCCTCCAATGACATAGCATCAAATTCCTTTCAATGACTCTTGCTGCTTATCATGTGCTTTTCCTAACTTGCTGGTCTCTCTGTAATTTAGAAACCATTCTATCGACTTAAAAAATTCTAAACCAACTTCCTGATGTTCTTGCTTCCTCATCTATTCTCCGTAGCCCCCAAAGTCTTCTAGTTAACAATAATAGCAACTATTTGCCAACTACAATGTACTAACCCCTTCTGAGATGTTATAACTTATCCTCACCATGCGGGAAAAACTGTTCTTCCAGTTTTACAGATGAGGAAACAAAAGCTTAGGAATTCAAGTAACGTGCCCAGGCAAGCTCAGCTAGTGCCAGCTGGAGTTCAAATTCAGGTCTCTCTGATGCCAGTGCAACTTCTGTCTTTATGCCATAGTGTCATTCCCACCAGGGCACCCATGCCTGACCATCTTATCTGATTCATGCACCATTGCTTCTGTGTAGCCCATGACTCAGCTTCCTGCCTGCAGTACTAACCTACGCAAAGTGAGACTGGCATGGGACTAACCATACACAAGTTCCTCTCAAATTGCTATTGTGTGGCCATCTCTTAGGTCCTCAAAGTTCCTCCCAAATGCATTACTGTTTTTCCCTCAAAAACGTAATTCTTTTTCTGAAGGCTTCTCTGGTTCCTCAAGCTAACACTACTTTTCCCTCCTTTCTCAACAAAGCTGGTTATTGATTTATTACTTTTTTAGTGTGGCAGCAAATCAATACACCAGGAAGCAGTTTGTCAGATGATCCTAAGATTGCAGAACAATGATTTTCTTGGGGGAAATGAACACCAGGGCTTCCTATTTGAGAATTGTGGGTGATCCCTTCTTCCCAGCCCTTCTTTTGTTCTAAAGCAGAAAAAGCGGGTCTGGTGATTACTCACATCACATTTCCAGCTTTGCCATTCCCTTGGGCACTAACTTATTTTCTGGCATTTGGAAAAATTACTCCCTCAGGGTTTAATTGCAATTAGAGGAACAGGTTGGAGAGAACATCAAAATGCATTCTGGGAAAAAAAAATTTTTAATGTGGAGGAAAGGAGCTAGGTGGTAAAAAGGAAGAAATTATTAATGTCAAAAATACATTTAACATAAACACAAAGCTAATAACTTACACTTAGAGTTCTTTCTATTTTTGTTATTTGGCTCTTGACAGGCAATTTTATTTACCTCTTTCTAAATTAATTATTAAATCAAACTGTTGCTTGGCATGTCTGCTTCTTCCCCAAATCATCTCGGCTGCCTCCAGCTGACAGTTCTGACATGCGCAGATAGCCCCTGACTGTGACCTGCTCACCTACGCTAAGACGTTGACAGCCCCTTTCTGACCCTTTAGGACACTGTTAGCCCTTCTGCAAAACAAATCACTGCTGTCTTAGCCACCTAAACTTTCTGTGGGGTCTCTTCAGCCTTTTAGGCTTTCTCTGTTTTAAAGAAATAGCTTTTTAAGAAATCACTATTCTTTTTAAGGCATTTTTGAGTAAGAAACTTCTTTTTTTGTGTAGTAAACTATAAAGGAACCCTTTTAAAAATACTTTATTTATTTTTGAGAGAGAGAGAGGGAGAATGTGAGTGGAGGAGGGGCAGAGGGAGAGGGAGAGACAGGGAATCTTAAAGCAGGCTCCATGCCTAGCGCAGAGCCCCATGTGTGGCTCCATCTCTCGACCGTGAGATCATGACCTGAGCCAAAATCAAGAATCAGACACTTAATGGACTAAACCACCCAGGCACCCCTAAAAGAGCTCTTTTTCACATACCAAACCTGAGGTCAAATTCATTAATCAAGTGCCTAAAAATTAGATTCAATCGCAGATTGCATCTTTGCTTACTCTTCAGAACGCTAAATTACCTACTCCTACATGCTGGAGTCCCGGCTCCTTGAAATGATGCCCGTCACTTCCTGTGTGTCTCATATTACATAGTTATCTTTTAAGAATTTTATTCTGCTGTATTGTTTTTATGTCAGTAAGCCACTTTAAATTCTCTTTGGAACAAAGCAGGGTATATATAAAGAAATTAAATGTCTGGAAAGGATCCTAGACCCGGGAACTAAGATGTGCCACTGTTACCTGTAGGATCTGGAACAGGTCACTCAAAAGTTCTGAGTCTCAGTTTTCTCATCTGCAGAATTATAGGGTTAGCACAAAATGATCTCTAAGGGTTTTTTTTTTCTTATTCCGATCTTGGGGTGCTAGAATTGCCAGTCAATGGAACACATAAAAATCGAGGAAATATCTAAACAGCCACAGGACTGAATATACTCAGTCGGCACTTAATATTCATTCCCACTTCCTTCCAGTGTGCATTTCTGTACTGCAGAGGCTGCAAAACTAAAAATTACATTATCCAGTCTCGCAGCTAGGGTCCTGGATACAAATGAGGACAGCTAGATGCATTTGCATGAGATTTTAAAGGTGGAAATGAAAGAGGAACTATCTTGGTGCTTTTGGTTGCTGTTGGGAAACAATCTCGTGGAGCGGCTAGTATCCTGTCTCCAGCTTCCTGGAGCAGGAGGCAGCTGTAAGGGGGGTAGATGTTGCACTCCATGCTCTAGACCTAATCACTACCTTCCACTGAGGGTTGTCAAGAAACATTTGTGAAAGCAGTGTTCGTGGCTTCCCAGGCCTGGCTTTCTTAGCACCCATCTTATATTTTGTGATTGAGATTACAGCACCTTGAGAAGGTCATATCCGTGATGTTCTACAAGCATTGCTTGTCTCCTGTTACAGCCTGATTCTCCATTCTCCTAATGGTTTTGTGAGTAACCAGCTCCCTGTATTGAATTCCTTTTTCCTTAAACTACTGAAGGGGATCAAAATATTTTACCCCAAAATATTCTATGTTAGCATAAGCATTATTTTGAATTGAAGGCAATTGAGAAATAGCAGACACAGAAAAACTCTCTACTCTCTTCCCTTATGCTTAAAAAGCAGGGTATAAATTTCCCTTTGAGAAGGTGTCTCCTCCCCCCTCTCCAATACCAGGAAAAAGAGACAACTCTTTGAGGCTGTCAAATGCAACACTAACTTGAGTCTACAAAAACAAGTCTTACTAAAATAACCTTAACTTCCATTAGTCTCCCCTCATATATTCACTTTCCCACAATTTGCCACCCCTAGAAGCCCAAAAACTTTGTCTTTGTCTTACCACTTCTTCACAGATTTATCACTTTATTGTTAAAATGGTATGTAAGCTCTCAGGCCTAAACATATCTTTGGGTTTTCACTTCCTTTTCTGTGAGACCCCCATATACACATAAAAATTAAAATATTAACATCAAGGGGCACCTGGTTGACTCAGTTGGTTAAGCGTCCAACTCTTAACCTCAGCTTGGATCATGATCTCACGGTTCATGGGATTGAGCCCCCACGTTGGGCTCTGTACTGATGGCATGGAGCTTGCTTGGGATTCTCTCTCTCTCTCTCTCTCTCTCTCTCTCTCTCACTGTGTGTGTGTGTGTGTGTGTGTGTCTCAGTCTCTCCCTCTCTCTCTCAAAAATAAATACATAAAGTTTAAAAAAATTAATATTAACATCAAATAAAATTTATGTGCCTTTTTGCCTGTCTTTTGTCAGTTTAATTTGCAGGATTTCGGTCAATGAACTGTTACAAGATACAGGAAAAAGTTGTGTTTTTTTAACCCTACAACACCTGGAGTCGTTTTTGATGTCTTTCTTCTAGCCTAATTTATTTTCAGGTTCTAGTTTCTTCTTCCCTGGTTCTTGCTAAGTTTTATTTGTCCATGTATAATTTGTTTACATGATGCAAACCTGGTTTGACAAGTGAAAAATGTAATCAAATTGGTCCTTTGAGACCTTTTATAATACCCATTGCAAGGACTTGTTTTTCCTTTTTTTTCCCTTTGAATCAAGTCAAATGTTCTTCCAAACTTATTCAGCACTCAGTGTGATTATCTCTGTGCCATGGCACATAATGACCTAGGGATTTTCTTTGGAAACTATTTATAATGTTTCTTTCTGCATTTCTTTGCCTCTGGTTTAATCTGCTATTTTGAGTTCAGGCTTTTCTCCTGATATCTGAATTAATATATATATATATAAGATCCTGAAAAACAGGGGGGTACCTTGTGGCTCAGTCAGTTGAGCATTCAACTTCAGTTCAGGTCATGATCTCCTGCTTTGTGGGTTCGAGCCCTGCATTGGGCTCTGTGCTGACGGCTCAGAGCCTGGAGCCTGCTTCGGATTCTCTGTCCCTCCCCCACTGATGCTCTGTCTCTGTCTCTCAAAAATAAACATTAAAAAAAATTGTTGAAAGATCCTAAAATACATTATCCACTATATATTTTTAACTTTTTACTTTGACATAATTGTAGGTTCACAAAAAGTAGCAAAGAAAGTCTCTAACTTTTCTAACACACATCATGCCACATTATTTCCCTCTTCAAAAAGCTGAAGTCAGAAGTGACATCATGGAAAATGGCAGAGAAGGAAATTCTATGGCTTCATCCCTTCATAAAAGCAATTAAGAGTGGTGATGGTTGCACAACAATGTGAATGTAATTAATGTCACTGAACTACTAAAAATGGTTAAAATGTCAAATTTTATGTGCATTTATATACATTTACTATAATAAAAAATTGAATTATGCATGAGACAAAATCAACTTAATAAAATTGCTTAACAAAATTGTCAATCAACTTTTGCAGAACTCTGGAATCTAGTCAAAAATTAACAGCAATCAGGGAAAACCTAATGATGACAGAAGCTACCACACTTTAGTAAAAGCATTGTGGTATTTCAGGTTGCCCATCTACCGTGGCCCATCCCCAGAGTAGTAATGCCCAAGAAGTTAGTAGCATGCATTCCTGGTATAGGTTGGCAGTGTTGGAGGGAGTGATATGGATATGAGTCTCAAAAAAACTGTGGTAGTGTGTTTCAACTTCTTTGGTAGCTCCCTAAAGGACCAGCCAAGGGCCTGTCTTTGTTTTGCTTGACTCCGAGCATTCCCAGGTCTGGGGTGACTTCCCAGGCAGCATTTGCAGAAAGTATTTAAAAGCACAAGCATTGGCCATGGGAACCTGGAGCAAGGGATAGCAGTCAGGACAAGCAATAGACAAATGAGAAAATCCCAAGGGGAAAAAAAAAAACATAGGGAAAAGTGATACATGGAGGATAGGGCTTTTAAAAGCTCCTACACAGTACTAGGGAATTGATAAGACCAGGAACATTCCCAGAGCTGGATATATGGTCAGAAAAGTCCTGAAAAGACTTGAAGCTTTTACTCCTGACTGAACTTCAGGCTCTGAGCAAACAGGAAAAGGCAGAGTTGTAAATGGCCTGCCTAACTGTTTAAGAAGTATTCCCACACAGAGCCAATTTTCAGACTTGGAAGAGTGTTTTTCATTTTTCTTTTTTGCCTTTAGGCATTTAAGGAAATTCTGTCAAAATACTAGATGACCATTAAGCTAATAGAACACAGATTTCTGTAGCCACACACAACAAAGAATACAGATTTTATTAAAATTGTTTAGAAAGGCCACTAAACAAGCCAGCAACAACTCAAAAGAAGCCTCATTAACAAAACTCAGGAAGTGGAGAGAATCTGATCTTCAAAGCTGTCACATTATAATATTAAAAATGTTCAGTTTTCAACAAAATATTGTGAGTTATACAAGGAAACAGGAAAGTATGGTTCACTGACAGGAAGAGAAAAAGAAAGTAATGGAAACTGTCCCCGAGGAAACACAGGCATTGGATTTACTAGACAAAGACTTTATATCAACTGTCTTAAAGATGCTATAAGAGATTGAGGACACCACAGACAGAATCAAAGGAAACCAAGAGAGTGATGTCTCACAAAAATGATCTACACATTCAGTGCCATCCTTATCCAAACCCCAACAGTACTTTTTACAGATATGGAAAAGTTGATCCTAAAATCCATATAGGTTTGCAATAGCCAAATCATCTTGAAAAAAGAAAAATTTCCAAAAAGGCTGCAAAAATCATCCAGTGGAGAAAGAATAGTCTCTTCAACATATGATGCTGGCAGAACTAGATGTCCCCATGCAAAACAATGATGTTGGACCCTACTTCCCACCACAAAAAATCCACCCAACATGGATCGAAGACCAAAATGTAAGTGTTAAACCTGTACAATTCTTTGAAGAAAACGTTGAGGAAAATCTCAGTGACCATGGATTTGGCAGTGGATCTTAGACATGACACCAAAAGTGCAAGGAACAACACCAATAAAAAAGATAAATTGGAATTAATCAAAATGAAAAATGTGCACCAAAGGACACTGTCAAAAGAGTGAAAATATAACCAGAGAATGGGAGAAAATATTTGCACGTTATATCTCTGATTAGAATCTAGCATCCAGAATATGTAAAGAACTCTTACACCAACCCCAGGAAGACAGTAAAATAAAATAAAATAAAATAAAATAAAATAAAATAAAATGGATAAAGGACTTAAATAGGCATTCTTCCAAAGAAAATATACCAATGGCCAACAAGCACATGAAAATATGTTCAACATTACTAAAAATTAGGGAAATGCAAATCAAAACCACAATGACATTCCACTTTATACTCACTAAAAGGGTTATAATTTTTTCTAATGGAAATAGTAAGTGTTAGCGTGACTGTAGAAAAATTGGAATTCAAGTACTTTACTAGTGGGAATGTAAAATAGTGCAGTTGTTGTGGAAAACAGTTTGACAGTTTCTCAAACAATTAAGTATAAAATTACCATATGACCCAACACTTCCAATCTTAATTATATCCTCAAAGAATTGAAAAGAGGCACTCAAAATCTTGTACATAAATGTTCATCACAGCATTATTCACACGACACTAGCCAAAAGGTGGAAATAACCCAAATGTCCATGAAATCATGAATGGATAAGAATGTTGGTTTATCCAAACACTGGAATATTACTCAACCATGAGAAGGAATGAAATACTGATACATGCTACATACGACATGGATAAACATCAAAATCATTACAGTCGGTGAAAGAAGCCAGACACATAAGGTCACAGGTTGCATGATTCCATTAAATGAAATATCCAGAATCCTTAGAGACAGACAGTAGATTCAGCTGCTGCCAGCGACTAGTGGGGAAGCAGAGTAATGAGTGACCGTTCAATGGACACAGGGGTTCTTTTTAGGTGATGAAATATTTTGGAACCAGACAGAGGTGACAGTTGCACAAAATTGTAAGTGCCCCTGAATTGTTCATTTTAAAATTGTTAATTTTATGTTATGTGAATTTTACCACAATTTAAAAAAGCAAAAACTGAAGCCCCTTTCCCTTGTCTACACAATAAAGTACAAACTCCTCACTTACTCTGGCATTCTACACTTTCCATTATCTGACTCTGTCTCTTTCCAGCTTTGTCTCCTTCCATATCCCAAACTCATCAGAGATGTACTGGCAAATGTGTGAATCTTTTATGCCCTCACTCACCTCCACACCATTGCACATGAAATATCCTTTCTTTCTCCTCCCTACTTTGCTTGACTAACTCCTACTTCTTCAAGGTTCTGCTCAGATTTACCCTCTCTGGAGAGCATTCCCCACCCCCCACCCCCCAATCTTACTCCCTAGCTCCAGCTGGAGTATAGATTTAACGGTAGGATCCTACAACACCCTTTGCACACTACAGTTGTCACACTGTCTTCTAATTACCTCCTCCTCCAAACTGTGAGGTTCTCAAGAGCAGAAACTGTGCCAGAAATATCTCCTGGCAGTAGTCCTGGCACACAGCACATGCTCGTGAAGTGTTGAATTGATCAATTTTCTCCGGCATGCTTTTTGAACCTAACTTCTGTTTCTTCACCTTAGACTATAGTCTAATACAGTCAAGTGTCCTCACCATCGTGGGCCACTGGTCACCAGGAGCCTCAGAGAGTGTGGATCCTCATAGACACATGACCTCTGAAGAAACATCCCAGCATTCATGCCCTTTTTCTAGTGGATCAGTAAAGCCAGTTCTTTATTCAATGAACACAAGGGGAAGGACACAAGGACCTTGAAGTCAAAGGCATAAAATCCAAGTTCTTGTTGCACCATTCACTTGTACAACCTTGACCAGGTCATCTATGCCCTATGGGATTCATTTTCCTCATCTATAAAATGGGGATTAAAAATAACTGCCCTGTCTTATTCACAGAATCACTTGAGGATTAAAATGAAATCAATGTATTTGCATAGATTCTATTTTCTAAAATTTATAGCCCTCAACACTTTTCAAGTCCATTCACAAGAGGAATTTAGAGTCAACCAAAATTGACCATCTTCCCAGTCAGGGTCAGCAATTTTTTATTGAACACATATAACTAAGTAAAAATTCTAACACAGTAAAGAAATACGAACGATTATGTATTCATCTTCCTTGTCTCTAAAATAGCATTCTTGAGACTTATTCTTAGAAATAGTCATGTTCTGGGGAGTTTCTGTCCCACATACATGAATAACTGAGGTAATAGGGATAAGCTGGAGGGTCTGCCTGATCCTGCTATCCTGGTACCTGATCTGTGACTGCATGTTAGGAAACAGGATGCTGGGGGGCAGTTACGCCCATGCTCATGACACAATGAAAGCTGTTTAAACTCCTACCCAGATCTGACAGTATAACCAAAATCCACAATAAATCACTCCCTAGCTTGAGACTGGAGTAAATTCTTTAGAGAATGAAGTTGATTTTAAGCTTTATTGAGGAAAGATTGCCTTATACTTTCCAATGAGCTATGTTTTTAAAAATATCATTCTTGCCCTGATATATTCATGACCCCATTTCAGGACTCCCACTAGTGATGTGTTAAGGGTCACTTTAACCTGTCCATTCATCATAAAAACCTAGAGTCAATTAAGATTGACCACCTTTCTCAGCCATCGTCTACAATTTTTTTCTTTGCTGTTAATGGCTAGCCCATAACAATAGTAAAATGGATAAATAAAGGCAATCATTAAGTGGTTACTTTAGGCTCCTTTTGTATTTGCTTGCTATGAAATAAATAACAAATCCAATGTAAATAAAGTTATTCTTGTCATAACCAATTTTAGGGGCATGAAATGGTCTAGGAAAAAGTTTCAGGCCACGTGAGTCACGAAAGCTTGATAAAGTGAGGGGATGACCACTTCTTCAAATAGCAGAAATATTGTCTTCTACTTTCAATTCGCAATAGTCTGAAAGCTGTTCTCTTTTCCATCAAAATTAAGAGCTGCTTTTATTGCTTCCCTCTTCCCTCAGACTGTCCTTACCAACAAAGCAAAGCATAACTAGAGAGAAGAAGGTGAAAAACACCTAGACACAACTCTTTCCTGGGCAACAGCACTTTACAATCTGCACAGAAGATTCTGAAGTAAAGCCAAGTTTCTTAAGTTCTAGTTGTGCTTGAATCCGTGCAAGAGTAAATTAAGGACAGTGATAGCCTGAGCAAGGGACAGATGATGCATGAAGGCTAAGTCTAAGTTTAGATCCAACTCTAAACATTGAGCCATTACCAACTGTCCACAAAATTAATAGTAAATTCTTATGCAACCTGGCACAGAGCAGGGAAGAACGATGGAGTAGAATGACCGAAGGAGATGAAAGATGTAGATTTCCTAAATGAGGAGAGACTGGAAGTTAACATCCCAACCCAACCAACCCAACCAATCACAGCCACACTGGCCTGAAACATGTCTTTACCCAGGCCATATCCCTAGCAAATTCCTACTCTTTCTTCAGGACTCAGTTCACTTACCATCTCTTCTGTGAATCCTTTCATTCCCCAGATGTTCCACTTCCTGGTGTCATAGATCTTTGTTCATTTCCCTATTAAAGCACTTACCACATTGAATTGCAAAATCTTGGCATACTTGCCTGTTTCCCATGTCTTATAGCTTTGTGTTCCTTGAACTCAGCAAACTGTCCAGCATTGAGCAGAGGCTCATAAATGTTTTTTGAACAGTTAGTGAATCTCCCATTCCCCCTCTCACCAGCCAGCTATCTACCTCCACCATAGCCTTGAAATCTCAGGTCTTATTTCCTTACACAAGGTCCCAGATTATAATCCTCTTTGAGATACTAACATAGGGAACTAAGTTTTGGCTGCAAGATCTTAACAGCATCATTAATTGTGGTCATGGGGAACATGTAGGTTGCCTAACAAAAGCCAGAATGTACGGCCTTACAGTCTTGGCTACCAGTGAATTTATATCAAAGACCAAAAAGTAGACCAAGACGTCTAAATATAAGTTCACGCATGCTCTGCTCTACCCACGGTGGTAGAAGAAAGATAAGACAACTACACAAAATAAATACTACCCTGCATGCTTTAAGATTTTTCAGCAGACTTTCTGGTGAAGATGTATTATGAGGATGGATAGAGAAGGGAGGAAATAAATATCTGATTTGTTACAAGTTTGGGTTTATGATAGCATATATACACTGCGCTCTTCTAGCATGTTCTGTTGTGCCTGGAAGCCAGGTTGCATGGCTTAGTTTTTTCCTTGCCACTCCTTATCCATTTCCTACCCTTCTGTGTCTTGCTCTCTGTCCTAGGAGGCTGCCCAGGATTGATGCATCATTGCCCTCTGGGAATCACCAGCCAAGATCACAGAGCAGAGAGAGACTGCAGTCTATTTCCCCTGCCTTAGGGGCTCCATGACAGCTCCTCTTCCACACCCCAGCTCTCCCCAGACTTGTAATCCTTTTCCTGGTGGTGCTGCCTTCTGTTTCCTGGAGAAAGCCTGACTGATAGAATAGTCGCCTGCCCGCAACTGGAAAAACATGTGTATAAGCCCATTGATTTTTGCCCATTTCAGAAAGATCACAAGCTTTGGTAGAACAATAGATGGTTCCTCCTGGCAACTGTTTTGAACACCGACAATCTGACCCCACCAGGGACAAATGTCTGAAGCTGCACCTCTCCTTACTGCCACAACTGACCTCTTCATGCACAACCATGGCTCACTTCCTTTCACTTCAGTAAACCTGCTGTAAGCATCCTTACTGGTTCTTCAGTGTCAATAAAAAAAAAAAAAAAGAGAGAGAGAGTGAATATCTAGGAAGGCTCTTGTGGCCATGTGTTATCTGTGTCAGATTTTACTTGTGTTCTTTTGTTTAAAAACACTTTGGATTCCCTTGGGATTATTACTGATGCAGAACCACATTTTCAAAAAGATTCTTTAATTCTTGACAGAAAAGCAGCTCACCTGTTCTCTGACCATTTTTCAAAATGGATTGAGTTTCATCATTACTTGCACCCCTCCCTTTCCAGGTGCTGGATGCTTAGAGTAGATCCCTCAGGCATAAGGATGGTGTTGTCTGTCACTTCTAAGTGATACTTCCAAGTGCTTTTCTCTAGAAAGGCAGACTCTTCTGGGAGTTAAAGATGATGAATGCCAAAAATTGTTTTTCAGATGTTTGCGGTTTAATGGAACACAGAATGTGCATTGTCGGGAAGCACCAATGTTCATTTTTAAGCTTTCCTTATGTTACCATATATTTGCCTAAAATATTATGTAACTTTGGCTTTCTATATGCCTACATTTCTGTGCAATGTTCTTAAGACTCCAGACATTCTAAAGCCCATTTTAAAAATCACCACCACCAACAACAACAACAAAAAATTTAAGTCCTTCGGCAATTGCATTCAGGTAGGAGCGAAGAATTTAATTTAAGGCTCAAAAGTAAGGATGCTTACAGGAATCCCAAACATGGCCCAGTACTATATGCCTGAGAATTGCTTCGTATAAATACCCTTCTCATTGTATTAAAACAACTGTTTCGGATATAAATAATATCTACAACATCAGCCATATTCAGAGACACAGACCCTGGTGTTATTGAGATGAATAGTTATTCTCAGCGGTGGGTCCCTGAAAACCTGATTTTTTAGAGTCTGATGGCTTTCAGTCAGCAGATATTTTCTAGGTTTCTACGGCATTCGTGGAGGCTAATGTCCCCCACCCACCTCAGAGGGTCAGAAGACAATATTAACTTATCCTTTGTTCTGTCTAGAATTTGCCATTAAATCGTTAGCATAACAAGAGGGAAGGAAGAAAGAGCAACACCCCTGCCCTTGGGGACATCTAAGAAGCCTGAGCACACCAGGCAAAGTAAGCCCACTAAAGCTAGGTCCATATGAAGAGAATGTTCCCCAGCACTATTAGAATGGCCAAACAGGAATGCAGCCTAAAGAAGTTTATTTTGACCCTCTGTACTGTATGTTTAGGAGAAGAGCTGATCAAAATGAATTTGAATTCACTTTACCACAAAGCCCTTCTACATTGTCATGGCTAGAAGCATGTTAATTAGTCATGAAGACCACTGGAGTCCATATCATTGCCTTTTGAGCACATTATATTTAAGCTAATTAAGCAGTTATTGAACCTATAAAACTGTATCTACCAAGCACTATACCAGATACCTGCATAGAGGCTTACAGGAATACAGATAATCAAATATGGGGGGGGGGCAGGGATGGAGGGGCCCCTGGGTGGCTTAGTCAGTTAAGCCTCTGACTCTTGATTTTGGCTCAGGTCCTGATCTCATGGTTCATGAGTTTGAGCCCCACATCAGGCTCATGCTGACTGTGGAGCCTATTTGGGATTCTCTCTCTTTCCCTCTCTTTCTCTCAAAAATAAATAAATAAACTTAAAAAAAAAAGTCAAATATGGTTCCTGATCTTAAGACTACTACCTGGCTGGGAAAAGCAATCATAATCAGATTAATATGGTTGGGGAGAAATAAGTTCATGCCCAAACAGGTTGATTGTTTGGAGTAGGGGTTGACTCCTTTGGAGCTAAGGTAGACAACCATGTCAGTAACAAGAATGAGCTTGAGATGATCAAAATGCTTCCCATCTAGCTGTTTGGTAGTATAACCTGTCTCTCAGGCAAATCCTAACTGTCCTACCAGATCCTTCCAGAGCTGCAATTTTACTCCTTTTCTTCAGGAGGAACTAAGCTGTCTGGGATGCTCAGTTTACAGAAATGCCTTATGGAGCTTTAAGATGGACGTGATTTCTATCTTTTTAAAAAACTAATTCTACCTTACTCACAATCCAATGCAAGTTCCTCCAGACCTAAGGAAATAGTTTTCAAAGCACATTTTAAGGGTCTCTTACATCAAAATCAACTAGGTACATGTTAAAATTAAGTTTTCTGGGCTGTACTAACCTCTAAGACCTACTAAACTGGTAGAATAGCTCAAGAATCTTAATTTTAATAAGTATCTCAGGTTGTTATGCCTCTACCACCAACAGTTTGATAACCTGTGTTAAGGGGCTTTGTTTATTTTTTTTGGCATCTTCCTAACCTTATTCTTACCAATTAAATGTATATTAAGAATCATCCTGGCTCGGGGGCGCCTGGGTGGCTCAGTTGGTAAGCATCTGACTTTGGCTCAAATCATGATCTCAAGGTTCATGATTTTGAGTCCCACATCTGGTGAGCATGAGCCCCACATTGGGTAAAACATGAGCCCTGCTTTGGGCAAAACATGAGCCCTGCTTCGGGTGAACCCCACTTCTCTCCCTTTCTCTTTCTCTCTCTCTCTCTCCCTCTGCCCTTCCTGGGATTCTCTCTCTCTCTCTGCCCCTTGTTCACTTGCACCCTCTCTCTGTTTCTCAAAAAAAAAAAAAAAAAAAAAAAGAATCCTCCCTGCTAGTTACGCTGTTTTCTATGTTGCAGGAATTACTAGCCCCAAGGCCCTTGGATTTCTACAAAACCCCTGGATGGACTTCAAGACAAAAACCCCTGAACATATACGCAGAATTGTATGCAAGGGTATGTTTTTTTCTGGGGTAAGATTCCATAGATATCTTCAGATTATCAAAGGAGCTCCAAGACATAAAATAGTCAACCCACTGCTTTATGGAACTGATTATATGTAAACCCTAGGTCCCCATTGTTGAAATTAGTTTCCCCATGGAGTCAATACATGCATGCATACAAAGCAACCTAAGCAACAGAATTCTCAAGCTAATAAAATGAATCGACATTTATTGAGCATCCTGGGTGATTATGATGCAGTGAACACATATTCATTTCTCACAACAACTCTTCAGCTCCTTACAGTGGAAAGTAGCATTCTCGCTATTTATGTTCCTAATAACAATAATTTATCGAGCATTTACTATTTGCCAAATTTATTCTAAGCACTTCGCATAGAGAAGCTCATTTATATCTTACAACACCTCTATAGCTAAAGTGGGTTCTACTATTACCTTCATTTTACAGATGAGGAAACTGAGACTTCCCATGAACTCCTTTCCCCTCATTTCCACATCCTTAATAACAATAATAGCAAAAGCAGTAGTAGTAATAATAATAATAATAACAACTAACTTTCATTGAACTCATTATGTGCCAGGTACTATTCAAAGCACTCGTTTTAGAGAAGAGGAACCTGAGGCCCAAAAAAGCTTAGTAGCCTTTCAAAAGCCAGCCAACCAGCAGTAGAGAGAGCCAGGATTCAAGTTCCAGCCTGCCCAGAGAGCCCACATCCATCAGGCTCTCTACTATCACAAGTTCTGGACTCTGCCTTACTGAGGAATTAGTGATCAGGAGGGCCTGAGTTTCCGTGGATGCGCCTCTCCAGTCTAATGGATTTCTTTTCTTTCCTCTTTTAAAGCTCGATTTACAGGCTGCTGGGACTAGCCCTCCCCCCAGGTTTCCACCGGCATCCTACTGCCACCTTGCACTGCAGATGAGTCCCAGGTGACAGTACACCCAGCCACGCTCGCTCGGCTCTACCCGGGTTCCCAGACCACACAAGGTCACACCAGTTGCTCCGGGATGTTGGAGCTCTCGGTTACAATCACAGACACAATAGGACCCGACAGCCCTGCCTGCTGGCAGGAGAACTGGGCAGTATCATATTTCAAGTCTTGCCTCTGCCTAATGCTTTGAGACCATTCAGAGCCCGGTTAAAAAAACACAGTCACGACTCTCCTCGAGGCTGGGGCTGTTGATTTTGTTAGGTGAGATCACTTGAGGAATATAAAACGCAAGAGAAAGAGTGGCAAAAAGGAAAAACAATAGGTGGATAGATAGGGTCATACAAAAGTCACAGAGCAGAGGAGGAAGAGCCCAGCACAGCGTTCTGCTCACTTTGAACCTAGGGTTTAAGAACCTAAGGAATTAATTCTTATTTGTTTGAATCCCTTCCCAACTATACAATGTTTACTTGCACAGTGGCTTTTAATTCAGCACGTGTGTGTGTGTGTGTGTGTGTGTGTGTGTCCGTATGTGTGTGTCTATAAAAGAGGCTAAACTATGACTCTCTTAAAAAAAAAAATCTCGACAGAGCAGTGTTTCAGAGCCCAGCATACACACTGCAAAGGTTTTGTGTTCAAAGCACACAACATTCGTATGGCTGACCATCTACTTATGCTGGGCTTTTAATGTTATGCAAGACTTTTTCCTTCCTTTATTCACCACTTAGTGACCATGCTGATTCAACATTTTATAGATGCATAAATTTTCCTTTAGAAGCTGTGCCGAGAATGTGCACCTCCCTGGGCCAGTTTCTTATTGAAATCAGATGATGCAGAAAGCATCCTCTCACATTTCGGTGAGAGGCTGCCCCCTAGTGAAAATTTTCAGCTACACATTCAGCCTACAAATTTATTGTTGCAAACACTGCAGAGGTTTCTTGACACAAAGGAGAAATGTCCTTCAGTTGCCAGGGATGTGACAGCGTTGTGTAATTTAACCATCAATCAGATGTTGCTTTCCTTTCAACTTCCCCAGCCTATTTTTGGTACGTCTCGGTGTTCTGTAAAGTTTTCTTTGATATTTCAAGATGTCTCTGATTTTAAAATATACATACAAGATAAATACAAAAACATAATATAAATAAAATATTCTGAAATATAAACAAAAACATCTTCATGAAACAAAGTGAAAGATGATGACCAGTGCCCTTTCCTTGTTGTTTTGACAGTGAGCTGTATGTGTATTTCCATTTCTACTTATTTCATTTGGCTATCTCATGGTATTCTTTCCTATCGAGGGTAGCTACGTAAAGTAAATGATTTTTGCCTTTAGAAGGTGACTGTATCCATATTCTAAATACTTTAGTGGTCAATGCCTCTATTTTTTTTTTTAATTTTTCAATGTTTATTTATTTTTGAGAGACAGAGAGACAGAGCATGAGCAGGGGAGGGGCAGAGAGAAAGGGAGACACAGAATCCGAAGCAGTCTCCAGGCTCTGAGCTGTCAGCACAGAGCTGGATTCAGGGCTTGAACTCACGAACCGAGCCATGAGATCATGACCTGAGCCAAAGTCAAAAGTCGGACACTTAACTGACTGAGCCACCTAGGCGCCCCACCTCTATTTTTAATTGAAGTCTAACATTTGTCCTCATGCAGGTCTTGGAAATAATTCAGATGAAGCATTCTACATAGTGCCTTACAAGCCTTAACTCGTTACTACAAAATTATCCAGTTTAGACAAAAGTTACTTTGAATGCTAAACAAGAATACGGTTAATGTTTTGTTTACGGATTATTTCTACATTGCTGTACAGAGATGAAATAGTTTTCATGACAAGGTTAAACATAGACTCTCCATTAAAAGCTAGTGTTGAGAAACTTTAAAAAAGTGGCCAATTTGACCTTCTTTGTTATTGTTTCTCCCTCTCCCAGTACTCCCATCTATCTAACATCAGTAGAAACGATACTATGTTGCCTGAACTAACCTTTTTGAAAC
Organism: Lynx canadensis; assembly: GCF_007474595.2. Lineage (NCBI taxonomy): Eukaryota > Metazoa > Chordata > Mammalia > Carnivora > Felidae > Lynx > Lynx canadensis. Next base: position 149,993,234 of record NC_044310.1, read on the forward strand.
TTTTAAGACTTAAAGATTAAAAAAATCAGTGACTGTGAACAATTGTTATAACATCTGGGTGTTTGGAAACACTCCGCTTTGCTCTTCTGCTGTCTAATTTTGTACAGATGCCATCCAAGATTAGAATCAAAGGGTGTTCTTCATTTTATTTTGGTGATTCTTCCATGGATTTTAAGCTCTTTAGAATCAAAGTTCTTTTAGTTTCTTCTACTCATGTACACTGATGAATATCCTCCATTTTGTAGGTGGTGAGGACTAATTTGGGTGAAACTCACAACAACGCTATGGCAGAGGTATCAGTATACTGTCTTTAGAGTTAATGAGACTTGGCTCAGAGAAGTTGGGTCACTTTCCCAAGGATACACAGCTCATTAATAGCCATCAGAATTCAAACCCTAACCAGTTGAGGCCAAGCCCTGTGCTCTTTCTCATCAAGATTGTTCTACATCCTGCTTTGGCTTGTTGTTTACTAAATCTTAAAGGCATAGGCCATACTGTCCTTACTTAAGAGAGAAAATTACATCAAGGAAGACTAAAAAGCCAGGAGGTGCACACAAATGTCAGCATTTCTCTGTTAAGGTCAGTCAGATGTGCTAAATTTAGAAAAGCTACTCTTGTTGATTTGGGGGAAGAATGAATGGGAGCTGTCCCTAAGCAAGTGAGAAGTATTGGTAATGCCTCTCTTCAGGGAGTCTCACTGAGGCTGCACCCTTTTCCCCAGTCGTGAATAAGTTATGAAGGTGAAATTTCTCTACTTACACAAAGACATTGTCATAATGCAAAAGAAGGGGGCTTCAGATAGACATTGCTAAGAGCAGATGGCATTATCTGAAACAACAAACAAACTGCCCCTTGTGGGATTATTGTATCATGGGAGCTCAAAGAGCTGCTCAAACAACAATATCCATAAATTGTGATTCAGAATTGGATTTGAAATTTCACGGCTGAGGGAATATTGGCAATATTTTTTCCTTCAGTTATTAAACTGAGTAGTTGGTTTTTCTTTGTTTTCTTTTTTGTTTTTTGTTTTTTGCCTTTTTGTTCTTTTGTTGTTTTTTGTTTGTTTTTTGTTTTTTTTTTTTGTTTGTTTGTTTTTTTTTTTTTTTTGTATTTTGGGTTTTTGGTGTGGTTTTTTTTTTTTTTTTTTTTTTTTTTGCTTTCTTTTGTTTTGTCTTGGTCCATTACCTACACTCAGGATGAACAACAACAAAGAATTGTTGCTTCTGGAAATTTCTGAATCTTACAAGAATGCTTAATCTGCCTTTTAAAAAGTCATAGACAGGTGATACACAGTTATTTTTCTTTTTAAAAAAATATGAATTCAGTTATGCGAAGAAGCAGACAGTGGTCAATGAAGTAATTGTTCAGCAAATATTTACTTGCTGTCTTTGGGAGAAACATCCTTACTTCCCTTCCTGGTGGTTTTTCTTGACCATGTGATTTGCTATGGCCAGAGGAAGGTGGGTGTCAGAGTATGCCAGGTGCAAGCCTACGCCGTGAGAGACATCACATTTCTGTGCTCAATCCCCTGGCCCTATCTGTTCACTGACACCTTCACGCTTATTCATAGGACAGAGTCCCAGTAAAAGCCTATTTACTATTATCCTAACAGGCCCTGTTATCTCATTTCCCAGCTACTTTACAGTAGGCAAGGCAAAATTGCTAGATGTAAACTTGCTGGTAACAAGGTAAAAGGTAACTGCATCACAGAAGGAGGAGACAGAAATACCATAAAAAGGTAACACAAGCTTTCAAAATCATAGGAAGCTAGGACAAATTAATAGGAAGATAAAATCCCTAAGTGTGTCATTTTCCCAATAGGAAATAAATAAAATAGAGGAGTTCAATCAATTCCAAAAAATTTACTTCGAAAATTGCTTAAATAGTAGTTCTTAGGGTTTTTGGAGTATAATCCATTTTGAAACACCTGTAAAAAATATGGATTCTCTCTTTGGAAGAAAATGCACGTGAGGAAACACCACAAAATCTTCCATATAATTTTAGGTTGTTCAGTCCCTAGAACTGATTCATGAACACTGGGATTTAAACCACTATTTTAAGATTAAAAAAAAAAAAATTTACTTCCAGGAGGGGTGTAATTTAATTATCAGAATTTTTTTTATTCTTGTGAAACATAATTCCAGATAAATGAGGCATCCTGGAATTCATAAAGCTATAAATAGGTCTTTGCCAATTACCACCCTATTACTGCATAGACTGGCCCTGGAAGAGATTAATGATCTTTACATCTCCTAGGACTTCATGTGATATTCCACATCTCTCAACTTCATTTTTATGAACTTCAAGTTTACAAGAGCTCAATAATTAGATCATTGTTCTATACTTTCATGTCACTGGTCCATTGCTTGTTAGAAAAATAGAAAGCCATTGGATCCATTTTATTCTTTTTGGTAATACAATAAGGGATTTTTTTTCCCACATCTGCCCCTTAACTTAAATTTCCTCTGTGAAATATGAGGCATCCATCTTGCTTTTGCTTATGGAAACCTCTACTTTATGAGTAGATATTGAGTTTTCAATGTCAGATCCTTGAACATTTATTTTTCCAACTCCTTATTCTCTCATTCAAAAGAAAAAAAAAAAAAAGAGCCCCAAACTGACAGTTATTATTATAGATATCACAACAGTTCACCATTTTGCAGCCACAATTGGTAGTCCACAGGATCAAATTCATAGATTTTAAAAACCAAGGTGGGAGGATAGCAACGATTCTTAGTAAGATTACTGGCATCATGTGCCATTATGACTAAGGATACCTTAATATTATTACATTTTCAAATCACATTTATATTTTATTTCAATTATTACATTCCCAAGAAGGGAAGAAACGTAACATTAATTGCATGCCTACCATGGACCAGCACTGAATTTGAGTCCTTAAACACTTATCTCATTTAAATCACCATAACACTTTATAAAGTTTGAATTATTATTCCCATTTTACAGATGATGAACCTGAAATCAAAGAAATGACATGACTTGCCCAAGGTCACACTTCATAAGTGACAGTGAAAACTCTTATACCCAGGTTTATCTTATACCCAGGTCATTTCCATTACATCACTGTTAGAGAATAGAAATGACAGGGAGGTTTTGATACCCTTTTTGAAAAAATCTAAAGGATTATCATGTAGAAAAGAGAATAGAATTGTTCTTTGTAAGTCCAAAAGATGGGATTTATAACCAATGTGTGAATATAAGAAGAGGCAGACCTGGGTTCAATGTTAAAAGAATATTGATGAGTGTCCCTGAGAGGGTACACTGTGCCCACCAAGCTCTGAAATTGATGTTCAAAAATTGAAAATTATTTTTTAAAAAAACCCCACTCGAATACAAAGCTGGGGATCTGAGCAGATAAAACTGCCTTTCGATCACTTACCATCACGGACCCCCTGTACTGCAACAGCACCACGAGGGGCCTGGGGCAGCCTTACAGATTCCTAGTGACCCCTCAAAACATGGGGAACAAACAAATGCCTTCCCTTAAGGCCAACTGTTTGAACACAGCTCAGTGAGGGCTGGAAAAACCATAGGAGCCTTACAGTTAAAGTGAAGAAACTCTGTATTCAGAGCCTGTGTGTCAAGCTGTGGCCCACAGATTCCTGGAGGTCACCGAGGCCCTTTCTGGGCATCCATGAGGTTAAAACTATTTTCATAATAATACCAAGATATTGTTTGCCTTTTTACTGTGTTGACATTTGCACTAATGATGAAAAAGCAGTAGTGAGTGAATTGCTGGTGCCTTAACCCAAATCAAGGTGGAGACACCAAACTAATCTTAGTTGTCTTTGTATTCTTCCTCACCATACACTCCCAGTGTTGTTTATTTTTTATTTTTTGAAGTTATGTATGCCTTTATTGAAAGTATTCTCTTCTCCCTATATTTACCTCTAATTTTTATGTAGTAGTTGCTTTTTTTTTAATATGAAATTTATTGTCAAATTGGTCTCCATACAACACCCAGTGCTCATCCCAATAACCAATATGATAAATATTGATAGGCATAATCCACAGAAACAAAACTATTGGGCCTTCAATAACTTTTAAGTGTATAAATGACTTCTGAGACCAATGGTTCCTGTTTGAGAATGGCTAGTCCAGGTCAATAATTTGAGATAAATGGGGACTCGGATGGTGTAGTCGTTCCCAATATGAGAAGACTCTATGCCCAGGAACCAGGCAGGATTGTGTATTGCAGTGAGTGCCAACATACTACATTCTCCAGGACCAGATGTCTCTCAGATGCCCTGATACTATGTAAACATGCATGGCATTAAAACCTGCCACCAGAGAGATGGATTTGACTGAAATGCTGAGTTTACAACCTGAAATAATTAAGAAGCCTGGAATTGACCAGATTAACTTTTCTGTCACTAGGTACAATGGCAACAAAAGAGAGACAGTCCTGTCCAGTTGTTGAGAAACAAAGAAAACTATATTGTTTGCAGACCTACTTATATGGCTTTGAAACATCTTAGCTACTGGAGTCAATAACAGCCTCTAAGTAGAAGCCAAATGACCACTGGATAGAAATGACGTAGCGGCTTCAGCTCGAGGGGAGATTAAGACAAGTGCTAGAAGTCCTTTGCCGAATCTTCAGAATTCTACACATTTGATGTCACAGAACCCCCTGTCAAATAGATAAGTTGTGATTATTCCCATACAGAAAGAGAGACCAAGACCTAGGAGGCACGACTGTACCAGGGGTGGCCAAGAGAGTAGATCCACCAAGTCTCCATTAATGCAACAGAAGATGTGTGATCAACTGGGGAGACTGCAGTTTGTGAAATAACTTAATTCCCTCTGACCTTCATTGAACAGATATTCACCCCATACTTATCAAGAACAGAGAGAATATTAAGATGAACCAGGATGGTCTCCACTCTCGAGGGACCTCAGTTCAGTTTGGATGGAAGGTATGCTCCACTAAATGTGGAATCTGTGGCACAGAAACAAAGAGCAAAGACAAATTCATTCTGATACTACGAGTTAACGTTGAAATTTCCAACCTTCAGTTACAGGTCAAATAGAAACATTCAATCACTTCTCCATAATCCTCTTCATCCTCTGGCCACCGGGCTGGTTTGAAGACACACACCAGATCTGATGAAATTCAGCAGGTCTTTCTACTCTGCATCTCTGGGGGGGCCCTCCACAGGACTTCACTACAACCCATCATTCACAGCCCACAATGATATTGGTGCCCAAAGTAATTGTGCAAGTGGTTATTTTTCTTTAAATACTCATGAGAATTGGCAGGAAGGCAATGTATTTTGCATGAGGAAATAACAGTCTGTTAAACCAAATTGCCCCAGCGGTAGTCTCTTTTTCCTCTTTTCCAGGATTCCCGACTTTGTGACTTTGGCTCGTGGATGAAGTGCATTCTTTTCCTGAGATGAGTTCCTATTTCTCAGCTCCATCTCCCGACATGCATCAAGGGTAACCAGCAGCTTTGTATTCTGAAAATACACTTCCTGGCTGCTCTGTCTCATCCAAAGATTGCTATCCCGCTGCTTTTCTAAGTGCAATTAATATTAAAGCCACGAGTGTTATAGATGACTGATTGTACTAAGCTTTATGCTTGGGTCCTAGACACTAAATAAATCACAAATTTTTCTTTTGTTCACTAAGGCATGATCTGTGTTAGGAATTTCAGTCAATCATCTAAAAATATATATACATATTGCAATACCTGTTATATTTTATATATTGATTATCCCCACCAACCCAGCCCTCCCCTGCCTTAGAAGAAAAATAAGACACTGTGTCAGTAACATAGTAAAATGAAAAACAGATGTTCATGGTTAATGGTATACCAAAAGAGAACTATGTACATCTGAAAAGGAAGAAAAAAAAGATAACACAAGCCTTGGTATTTGGCTTTAAATGAATATTTGATTCCCCAAAGGTGTGAACTATGGTTTAACAAAAGGAAAGAACTTCTGGGAATGGTGCCCTCTTTCTCCTTCAGATGTGTGAGAATCTAAATGGTTTATTTATACAGAGTGCTATGTATTGATTACATTATGTTGAATATTATGTGATACAGTAACCATTAAATGCATTCTGATTTCTTCTGGTTCTCTTTGGTTCTAAAATAACCTCTCAGTTTTCAGATTGTGATGAAGCAATGTTATCAAAATTGAATTATATAGTTGAGCTATAATTGAGTATTTGGTTCCAGCCTAGAAAGAAGTAGTCCAGAAAGACAGCTCTAAATGACAATTGTGTGTGAGTAAAGAGAAATTTGGGATCTTATTCCTCTAGGCAGAGATGTACCACACTAACACCCTCTCAGGGCATCTCTGAGCAAAATGTCAGAGGTATAAAAGTCCCTTGAAAAGACCTGGAAGTATTATTTCTCTTAGGGGAAATGGGAGCTCTAGGAAGGTGAAAACCATGTTTGTGTTGTTCGTCATTTTATCCCCAGAGTCTAACATAATAGTTTATAGGATTAAATAGGTGATGGGCATTAAGAAGGGCTCTTTTTCAGGATGAGCACTGGATGTCATATGTAGGAGATGAATCACTGGGTTCTACTCCTAACACCAAGACTACACTGTATGTTAACTAACTTGAATTTAAATTAAAAAAAAAATAGTACATAGGAGTTGCTCAATAATTGCCTGTTAAGTGAATGAATGAAAGGAACCACTTAAATGGCAGGGCAACAAACCACAGTGGATCATTGACTCTGACAGTTCCAGAAGAGCTGGAGGTAAAGCCGGCAAGGTGTTGCTGAGCCCTGAGCGACAGAGATGCACGAGAGCTATACTGGAGCTGCCTCCCACTGACCCTTGGGAGCCACCTGAGTGTACCTTTTCCCAACTCTGCATTCAGTGATTTTGAGCTGGCAGCTTGAAATTGGCCCTGGTGGAAGGGAAAGCAGCACAAATCAGCCTTTTTTCTTTTTCTGAAGACAGCCATTTTTCTGGCACGCCACTGGCTTATATAATTACTAAACTTGTGTTACCTTAGAATTCTAACACGAGACAGTCCTCCGAACCCTGACCAAAACAAGGGGTAAAAGAAGGGTAAAACTGGACCAGAGACGATGAAGATGAAGGGCCTTCCCACCCTCCTTACAAGTGATGAAAAGGCTTCTGATTTATCACTGGGAAAGTTAAAATCATCTAGAAAGGTCTCAAATATCCCAAGAATCCTGGTTTTCTTTCTCTTTCAGTCCACAAGAGCTCATAATTTCAAATGTTGAATTGAGAACACAGCCTCCCTTCGGGCCTAAATTTAATGGCTTGTTTTTTAACTGAACAAATATTTTTTGAGTGCTCACCACATGCCAGGCATGAGGGTAAAAACTATAGTGTATCATTTGCAAAAGAGCCCCAATTCTCCACTCCCCCTATATCCAAACCCTTTGTAATTTGACTTTCCAGTCTCTCTACAAAGGGGTAAAGTTTATTTCTCCACCCCTTGAATCTGATCTAGTCTTGAAATTTGCTTTGACCAACTGAATACAGAGGAAATGAGTGTGCTAAGTCTGAACTTAGTCTCAAGAGGTCTTATCCCCCTCACCCTTGTGTTTGCCTTGAGATACAGAAAGCACACAGCCAAGTCATCCAAGCCAAATTTATTCTAGATCGTCCAACCCCCAATCAACCCTAGAGCTAACTGAAAACATGAGAATGAGCCCATCTGAGATCAATGAGCTTCACCCAGAACAACAGAACTGAGTCTGGCCAATCTTGGAGATTCTTGTGAAATCATAAATGATAAATGTTGTTCCTTTAAATAATTTATTGAGGTGAAATTTACATAATTCAAAAGTAACTGTTTTAAAATGAACAATTCAGTAGTATTTAGAACATTCACAATGTTCTATCACCTCTATCTAGTTCCAAAGCATTTTTGCCACCCAAAAGGAAACTCTGCATCCATTGAGCATTTTCTCCCCCATTTTTCCCCTCCTTGCAGCCCCTGGCAATCGCTAATCTGCATTCCATCTCTATGGATTTACCTCTCCTGGGTATTTCACATAAATGGGATCATACAGTATGTGCCATTTTATACCTAGCATAGTATTTTGGGGGCTCATCCACATTGTAGCCCATATCCATACTTCATTCTTCCTTGTGTCTGAATATTACTCCATTGTATGTATATACCACAATTTTTTTTTACCCATTATCCAGCTGTTGGACATATGGGATGTTTCCACCTTTGAATGTGCATGTCCATACACTTGTTTGAGTACCTGTTCCTGTTACTTGGGGTATATTCCTAGGAGTGGAATTGTAAGATCATCTATATTCTATGCTTAACTTTTTGAGGAGACATCAGACTGCTCCCCACAGCAGCTGAACTGCTTTACATTCCCACAAACAATGTGTGAACATTCCAGTTTTTCCACATGCTTGCCAACACCTGTTTTCCTTTTTATTATTATTATCATAGCCATGCTAATGGGTATGAAGTGGTACTTCATTATGATCTTGATTTTTATCTCCCTAATGGCTAAAAATATTGACCATCTCCTCATATGACAGTGAAATTTTAGAGTGGTTTATTATGTAGCATTACCTAACTAATGGGGGGGGAAACAGGTAAGCAAAATCAGAATGCCATGCCCTCATGAGGCAAACAGTCTAGTAATAGTGACAGACTATAAACCGAATAATTATACAAATGAAGGCATAGCTAAAACTTTGGTTAGTGCTATGAAAGAGAGGTCTTCAGCAGGCTGAGAGCACACAGGAGACCTGAAGTGGAATGTCATGGAAGGTTCTTCTGAAGAAATGACCATTGGACTAAGATCTAAAGAATGAGTAGGACTTAACCAGATCAAGAAGGGAATGAAAGGAACATGTAAAAATACTGGGAGGGAGTATGGCAAAAGGAAGGGTTGAATGAGGGCCAGTGGGACCCAAAGAAGACAATGCTAAAGAAACCAAAGATACAGGTAAAAGATGAGGCAGGAAATATAAGTGGAGGCTAGACCATGTAGGGCCTTGAAGGTCAAGAGAAGGAATTTATCTTTGTCCAAGAGCAGTGGGATACCATTAAGGTTTTTAAACAGTGTGGTGACACAAAACAAATGTTATGTTTTAAAAAGATGATTATCATTACAGGCTTGAAAATATATTGAAGGAGGGAAAGAGTATAAGTTGGAAAATCATTCAGGAGATTATTGTAATGGAGCAGAAACTTTGATTTGGCAGTGGTGGTAAATATGGATAGGTGAAAGTATTCAAAAGGTGTTTCCATAAATTCACCTGGCCTTACAGATGGATTGAATAAAAGGAGAAACAAGATATCACAGATGACACCTGGGTTTCTAACTTGAGTAAATGGATATAAGATGTTGCTCCTCCATTGAGACTGGAAACACCGATTGAGCACTACATTTGGGACCAAAGATCTAGAGTTTGGTTTTAGATATGTTGAGTGTGAAGTGTCCTCTAAGTGGAGCTGTTCGGGGACAATTATACATACAAGTCTGATGCGTAAGTGAAAAGTTAGGCTAGGGATACAAATTTGTGAATCATGTACATGGTGGGGAAAATTGAAGCCTTGGATGTGGATGAGATCTTGTAGGAAGAGAATGGAGAATGTCAGCAGAGGAAAGCCAGGACTGAAGCTTAAGGGTCCAGTTGTCTGTGGGGAGGAAGATGAGCCTGAAAGAAAGACTGAAACAAGGCACCTGGAAAGATAAGTGTAAAGCTGGAGTCACAGAAGCAGAGAAGCCAGTGTTTGAGATAGGCAGCATGGTGCGCATTGAAATGCTGATGAGAATTCAAGTCAAACAAGGACCAAAATGCGTCAACGGATTTGTGACAATCGTGTACTGAGCAAGAGCTTGAGCAAGAGCTGTTTCTGTGGAAGTGGCAGGAGCCAGGAAGGGTGAACTGAGAAATGAGTGGAAAGTGAGTAACTCTTTAGAAGTACTTTGACAGTTACAACACCATCTTCCTGAGCTCATCACATCCAATCACTCACAAGTCACTGGTCAGGGTCCATTCTGAGATTTCTTGCCAGCAACTCATTCTGAGTCCTGCCTAGCCTAGGCTTGTTTGGAGGTTAAAGGAGACTCCCACTCCAAGTCTCACTGAGCAGAAGACTGTCTCTCTCTTGGAGAGGGAGTAATTTTAATATATTAGAGTATGAAGTGACATTTGCTGTAAATAGTAATTTAGTCTAAATAGAATCCAACTCGAAAGGATACAGAACTCTTGTTAAGTCGGATAAGTTTCCTCAGTGTGCCAAAAATTATCTGGACTAGAGTAAATTCTAGCCAAGTATGAACTATATCTTCATTCAACAAGCATTTATTGAGCTTCATAACATTGTCTCCTAACAGGTAGAGATGCACAGTAAAATAAGATACAGCCATTTTTCCCAAGGAATTTATAATATAAAAGGGAAGACAGAGAAATAGACTAGTGGTTACATTGTGGAGTGGTAAGTGTTCTCAGAAAGCAAACACAGGAAGGGGAAACTCGATCACACTGAGGTTCCAGGGAAGTCTTCTGGTAGACATCCTTCTCAAGTGATATTTTGAAGGGTGAATAGATAAGTTTGGAGGATGAAGAAGAAGAGCAGGACAGTAAAGGGTCTTCTAGGTAGAGAGAACAGGCTGTGCAAAGGCCCAAAGGCAGAAAGCAGCATGGTGCATTAGGAAACTCAACACAGTATATCAGGATAACAAGGAGATAGAGGTAAGCCTTGCCAGAGCATGAATAACTCTGTATATTAGTGTGTGAGTCAAGAATCTTTTGGTTTTAGGTCTTAGGAAAAACAATTCAAATAGCTTAAATAACAAAATTTGGAATGCAGTGACTCCAGTTACTAGGGAGTTCAAGAGGTAAATTATTTTTCCAGTATAGCTGGTTACAGAACTCATAAGGAATCTCTTTTCAACTCCCAACCTAACTCCCATTGGCTTAGATCTTATGCCCATCCCTCAACTAATCTCTAATAGTATCACTGGTCAGGCCTGGGTCAGATGCCCACTCAGTTACATGGAATTTAGTCAAATCCATCCAAACTATGTGGATTGAGAGTGGGGCATGAAAAAATCATAGGTGTTTAGCTGACCATGCAAAGGACTTTAAACTTTATCCTAAGGACAAGGGCAGTCACTGAAGGATTGCAAACAGGACAGTGGAACGATGAGGTTTTCATTTCAGAAAAATCTATGTAGCACTATAAAGCAAATGGGTCAGAGGAATTCAAATTCAAGGCAATTAGAGCTCCTATAGTTGTCCAAGGGATAGTGGTTAGACCTGAGCAATGGCCATGAGGACAGGAAATCATCTTCCCTTCATGGAATCATTAAAAAATCTATCAGCCAGCCACAATGACATGGATTTTTTTTTCCAGTTTCCACCTAGATTTTAGGCAGCAGGAGTCTAAGATATCAGAGATACAAGTCAGGAATGGTTCTTTGCTGGCAGACACCTCTAAAGGAATAGGCCAGATTTCAAATCCATCAGCTGCCTTGACTCTATGACTCTATATGGATTCAGGACAACTCAACCACACATGCTTATGCTTCCTGTTACCAGTATAAGGGTCCTTATATTTAAGGATACAGTGTGTTTCTTTACAAGCATCTGAAGAGTTATCCTCCAATTTATTCAACTGGAAATAGAAACAGGAGCAATGAAGAGTCATTCATTGCCTATCCCTGATTTCAGCTTGGGGCATCAGCCCACACAACATTGCCTTAGATTTATGGGAAAATTCTACATATGGTGGTGTTAAATATATACAGTATCTTCAGCTTACAAAAGCACTTTCTGATACGTTAATTCATTGAATCTTTCCAGCAACTCTATGAGATAGGCAGTAGCATCCCCATTTATAAAGAATCAGAAGCTCAGGGAGGGGAAGTGAATTGCCCTGGGTTATGTGCTAGTAAGTCACTGGTCAGGGAGGACAGGTCTTTGGGCGAGAGTCCTATATCTTCTATGAAACCTACTTTTAAAAAAAAATTTTTTTTTTAATTTTTTTTTCAACGTTTATTTATTTTTGGGACAGAGAGACAGAGCATGAACGGGGGAGGGGCAGAGAGAGAGGGAGACACAGAATCAGAAACAGGCTCCAGGCTCTGAGCCATCAGCCCAGAGCCCGACGCGGGGCTCGAACTCCCGGACCGCGAGATCGTGACCTGGCTGAAGTCGGACGCTTAACCGACTGCGCCACCCAGGCGCCCCTAAAAAAAATTTTTTTTAATGCTTATTTATTTTTGAGAGAGCAAGAGAGAGACAGAATATGGGCAGGGGAGGGGCAGAGAGAGTGGGAGACACAGAATCTGAAGCAGGCTCCAGGCTCTGAGCTGTCAGCACAGAGTCTGACACGGGGCTCTAACTCCCGGACCGTGAGATCATGATCTGAGCCAGTCAGTTGCTTAACTAACTGAGCCACCCAGGTGCCCCATGTGAAACCTACTTTTGAGTAATGGTTGTGAGCAAAGACTCTGAAGCCAAATTATCAAGTTTGAAATCTTAGCTTGCTATTGGCTACCTGAATGTTTTAAGCAGCATATTTTATATATCACCGGCCCTCAGTCTCCTGAACTGTAAATAGAAATTTGAAAAGAAAAACCTGGTTGACAGGGTTGTTGTGAGGATTAATTGAGTAAATAAAAATAAATAAAGTGACCTTATAATACATTGTCTAAAATAAAATACTTCCGAAAGTGAAAAGGAGCACTAAAAATAAGTAAAATACATGTTATTTCTGAAATATTTATTTACTGATCAACAACCTTTTTTTATTTAGTGGTGGATCTATAAAATAGTGCTATTCAAAATGATTTCAGAAATAAATTTTTTCAAAGAAAATAAAATAACACATATCTGTACACATTAAAGCCAAAAAACATTTTTTTGAACTTCTTTATGTCAATTTTCTGAACATTTAGAAAAATGATATAAGCAGAATACTCATTCCTGGCACAGAGTCACGTATTTTAAACAGTTTCTTAACCGTATTTGTCGCCAGTCCCCGTAGGCTAGTAGCTTCTCTCCCAGGCCTTGGCACGTCTGCCTAGTCACCAAGCGGCCAGTAGGAACAACAAATGGTATCCTGTCCCCTAACTCCACCCAGCCTGGAAAGAGTCAGCTGTCCCTACGTGCTCCTGCCTGGGAGCACTTCATTTTAACAGTGAGCGTTCTGAATGCAGACCATGAAAAGTAAGCGCTACTTATGTGGTGTCTGGAAGATGCTGGAAAAAACGAGATGGGATCATCATTGGTTGATTCTGTCATAGGTTAGCAAAGCAATGCTAGAAAGTTATTCTGACTTATGTTAATGCAGCTATCAATAAAAATACTGTTAAAAGATGAAAAATCCAAGATCAATGCTACACTGACCAGAATACCCCAGGGCTCCCTTCAGGTAAACTGGCCGTATAGTCACCTAAAAATAAAGCACCAGAACAGAGTCTGGCTCACAGTAAGCGCTGAGTAAGTGCTAGCTATTTATATTGGTTTAGCCCTGATTGTTGCTGTTATCCATTTCTGTGCATTTACTATCAACAATGTGCTGTGCTTTATAAACATCATCTTGTTCAATTTTTCCCAAACCTCCCCCTTTTGCATTTATTTACTTTATTTACACTAACTTACTCTTCCTATTCCCTATTCCTGTAGCATTTTTAGTAAGAAGCACAATGTATTAGACAAAATGTATGCACTAAATATAGATTCCAGATGTTTCCTATATGTTAGTCACCTCCAACGCAATACTCTAAACTCCGAGGTCACAGGCAAATGGATCAATCACAGTTCTCAGATAGAAGCAATAGGAACCAACCCTGACCAATTAAAGCAGAAAAAGGAACTTATTAAAATGTATTATGTAGGGCACAGAATCTTCAGGAGGTCTGGAAAATTAGGCTTAGAGGCTATACAGCCAAAAATGAGGCCACAGATCCCACCACAGAACTGGTCGGTCTTGTGAAGACAAATTCCCAGCATCAATGGACACAGCCCTCCCAACGTACACCTCCAACAGCCCCATTGCTGGACACTGGACACTGCAAATAGAACTGTTGCCACAACCACCTCAGAAACCTCTGTGTTGCAGCCGCTGTGACCACCACCCTCCCTAGGGCAAAATTCAAGTGTTCTAGGTTTCTTTGTTTCAAATGGCTTCCAAAAAAGGGGTCACTGCCCCCAGATGGTAGAATCGAGAGATCTTGGTCTGCTCGGGCTGCTGTAAGAAAATACCATGGACTGGGTGGCTTAAACATCAAACATTTACTTCTCGCAGGTCTAGGAACTAGCAGATTTGGTTTCTGGTGACAGCCCTCTTCCTAGCTTGCAGAGAGCTCCCTTCTTGCTGTGTGATCACATGGCAGAGAGAGAGGGAGAGAGAGAGAGCAAGAGAGAGAGAGAACAAGCTCTCTGGTCTCTTACAAAGACACTAAGCCCATCATGGGGTCCCACCTTCATGACCTCTTCCAAACCTAATTATCTCCCAAAGGCCCCACCTCCAAATATCATTACATTGGGGGTTAGGGCTTCAATATATGAATTTTGAGGAGACCCAATTGTTCAGTCCATAGCACCAAGTCATATGCCCATGCTCCAGTTGTAGAAAAGGCCAGGAAAACAAGCATTTGGCATCTTCACATTCTTTGGCGATAGGAAGATGTTGCTTCATAAGATGAAAACTCCCCACACATAGGTAGAGAGTTAAGCACTGGACACTCAAAAATCATGACAAATGTCTTCTATAGCTATGGCTTGCATTTCTTTCGTATCCTTCTCAGAACTGAGCACCATCAAACCCTGAAGTTGCTGACATCATAAATTATCACTGACATTATAAATTACGAATGTGATGCCATGGGGACCAATTTAATTAATTAATTAATTGCCTCTAGCAATACAGAAGTTCAAAGTAGTCTACAAATTTCCTGATAAACTCAGAAAAAAGGAGATAACTATACCTACTGTAAATTACTTTGGTCTCTTTCCTTTAAAGCAAAGTAGGAAAAAAGTAATAGAAGGGAAAATGTGTCTCTGTATCCATTAATTAAATGACTGCTTCCCAGTAGAACACTTGACACCTTAATAGTCATGTTCAATTAAACCTCAAATCTTTCCCACCAGATCCTCCTGATTCAAGACTGCTGAAGCAACAGGCATCAGGGCATGGCATCTTTAGTATCATAGTGCTGAGCAAAAAACACAACAGAAATGATCATAAAAAATCCCAAGGACCATAATCCAAAGAAAAGCTGAAGAACACAAAACATACAAGTTGACCCCGAAAAACTTGAAATGAAAGATTTCAACTGTCATGCATCATACCAGCCAAGGCTGCAATACTAACTGAGACATGTGACTTAATAAGCGGTTGGGAATCATTCCCAGACACCAGGCACCTGCCTTTCATGGTTCCCATGCTAGACTCTGAGAACTCACCAAACACTTACATGCCAGGCACTTTTCTTGGTACTTTGATGACAAATCAAGGTACATAAAATGTCATCCCTAATGCCCCCCAGACTTATAATCTATAGGAAATGAGACATCAAGAATTCAAACTGCTGTAGATAGATAGAACATAATAGATGTCCTAAGGGCTGCACCAAGTGCATGAGGATTCAGTGCAGGGAAAGAACAAGGGACTCAAGAAAGGCAAATGGCAGGACAGAACACAATTCCAAAGCCTCCTTCACAACTGAAAGTCATTTTCACAGGTTATTAAAGAGCAGTAAGGCTAGACCAGATCCTATTACTTACCCAGGACAACCCCCTCTTCTTTGCACTTAAACAAAGGGAAGCTTTCAACTAAGTGAGCAGCAATGCCAGAACTAGAATGCAGACTTCCTGACTCCAGAACCCGTGTGAATCCTCCATAATCATGAGACACTTAAGGAAAAGAAATCTTTCCTGTCCTTTCCTGTCCACATAAACACCACTTGGGTCTTTATACCTAAATATGGAGAAAGGCCATTTGTTCTTGGCACGTGGTGGCGTGGCACTGAGGTGCAAATGTTTGGGGAGGAGGGTGATCACAGGGACTCTGAGAGACTGACCTGGTATCTTGCAGAGACAACTGCTTAGCTTAGCGGAGACACTGACAGACACACTGTTGTATAAAAGCCCCTCAGCACAGAAGTTCCGAGACAGTTGGGAGGGGTGCACAGATTGCCAGCCTCTCATCCAGGGGACTGAGGCTCTGAAGTGAGAATTGAAAATTCAATCTGAAATTGAGCTGATTTGGCTATAGTCCTGCCCAAGCAGGTATGAACTCAGGTGTCTCAGCTTCATGATGTCGTCAGGTGACACCCAAGGACACAGTGTGGGGTAAGCTTGGCAGCAGCATGGGAAAACATGAGAACACCACACACCTTGTCCACAGCCAAGAAATCAGGGCCACGGAGGCTTAATTGGGCTTTGAAATGAGTACTTCACGAAGGGGGAGGTTGATTCCCCTTTGGTTCTGTTCTTTCCAACTCTGGCAAAAGATTCCGCCCAGTAATTAGCTGGTAATATTCCACATCATTTCCTTCCCAGGAAGCTTCAGAGCTTCATATACCCTTGATACACTCATGCTAATTTTTCTTTTTTTTTTTTCTACTCTCTGGGCATGGTGTTTTTCCTGTTTTTGTTTTGTTTCGTTTTGTTCATTGTTTGTTTTTGGTCCCCAAAGAAGTTCATAGTCCTCATTCACTAATCTAATGGAGACTCCTCTCTTGATTTTCACATATTTTCTTTCTTTGATATCATGACCATGAACCAGCTGTTAACATGTACCGTGACCTCAGGCTGGAGTTTGTTCCTAGGTCTCCATAATGTCACTAAGCTACTTGCTGGAATGTAGTAGACATAGAAATGCCCGTGTCGTCACCCCATTGGCATAAAGAGTTGTGACTGCTTTGGTCTCAGTCCTGCTAGCACTTTTGCTGTCACCAAAAACAAAATGATTCTCAACACTTAACAACTGGCTCCAATTATCCCTTCTGCAAGTTCCCGTATCCTTAACTATTATAAACTTTGTGAAGATACCTCTATAATAATTTCCATCATGCCCCGAAGGCTGCATGGCATGTCTTTTTATGGAACATTTCCTAAACCAGGCGTCACACTAAGGTTTCCTTTCATATTGACCAGACTGAATTCAAGAGAGAAGGGAAAAGCAGACTTCTACCTGAAGTCCAAACATCCCTGAATTGTGATGACTGGTGGCGGGGAGACAGTAATCTCTGAGATGAGAATCAGTCATCATGGCACTTTCTAGATGCAGGTACCATGCCAGATGCCTTGGGAGCACCACACGAATTGTTGTTTTTGCCCCTAAATCCTTTGAACTGGTGTGTCAGAAGGGACCAAGAAGCAAACTGATTGTTGTGACTTGGAAAGAGGAAGCCACAGAAACTCCTGGGCCCGTGTCTGACAAGCTGAGTGTGCCTCAGTTTCTTCCATCACCTCCTCACAGGGCAAATAGACTGGAAAAGATCTTACCTTAGAAACTTTACAGTGTCTACAGATGCAAGAATCCTTTATACAGGACATTTGTCTTTGAGTTCCTGGCAGCAAGTGCATTTTCTCCTCACTAGTGATACTCCCTTCTTGTGAAGGAGTTTCAGCTAGGTTCAGAATCAGGACAGAATGATCAGGAGTAATTCTCCTCCCTCCTCCAGCCCTGCAGGCAAGTGCAGTCTATCTTGCTGGCAAAAGAAAGTACACCAAGTAAATGCCACCCTCTGCTCTCTTTATGACTCTCAGGCTCCCAGTCCCCACATCTAGGCCTTTGGTTGGGGGGGGGGGCAGCCTGATCAGCATGATGGTGAGTTTTTTTCACATGTTACAGAATAAATTAAAACCAGAGAGATTTGGGTTAGATAGTAAGTTAGAGTAAGGAAGAGTTTCCTAACTGGGAGTTTGAAAATGAAAACATTGGCAAAGTATTCCTCTGGACTCCTTTAAAATTAAGATTGATAATAATCACCTTGTGTGCAATGAAACCAGACTATAGAGGAAAGAGAAACTCACATTTTTTGTTGAGATGTTATTAATCTGTCACACATGTATACACTGGGCACCATGAGGGAGGTGTGGATGTACCCATTTTACAGATGAGGAAACAATGACTTTCTCAAATTCATAGATTAGAATAGAAAGTCAAAATTCATGATTTTTTCAATATAACAATTTACCCAAAGAGAGCATGTTATCATTTCATTAAACGCCTATTTTACAATTCCTTACACTCCTTGTCTATCACCATCAGACCCTCTAATTCTTTGCCAATAAACCAATATTTGCCTTACTAGAAAACATTAGAGGTTTTTAAATATCTTGGGAATTAAAAGGACTTTAGAAGAACACAAAAAGAAAAACAAACAAAACAATAAAATAACTGGCCAAGTAAAATCTTTGAAGGAACAACATGCAATGGCCTGACAAGGGTGATAGGCCCTGGGGACAGTTTCATGAAAGCTGTCTCAGCCACAGATGCTAGGGGCTGTATGATGAGAGCAGGGAAGAAATGAAGAAGTGAGCAGGGATATGGAGCCTTGACACAGGTAGCAGTCCTCCACTCTACACACTAGAAGGAATGGTGGCGAACTCTCAGAGATCCTGTCTTGCCAACAGAGATCTCGGGAGCTTAGAAATCAAGTTCACATAAACTGGTGCAGGTTCCTCTGATCAGCTCATCCCACCATGGCTCCCTTGATTGCTAGGATCTGGAATAAACAGACTGGGTTCAGTTTAAGAAGGTCCCAAGTCCATGCTGGTACAAGCATGATTTTCTCGTGTCATCTCAAGACAAGGTACTCTTCCGAAGGTTTGGTCACCCAGAATTTAAGATGTCTATGAGAGGACTGGCCCTCACTGACCGCCCATGTCCCTCTAACCCATCCTTGATTGGCTTCCAGAGGGGGCTGGCAGATGGGGTTCTCCCCAGGGCAAATATATGGCCACTTGATGCTACCTCCAGCTCCCTCGCCCTGGCACACAGCACCAATTGATTGTAGGAAGCCTCAGAATCCTTCTCAGCATAGCTCTGGACAGCCACCACCAATCATTTGGAATTGGCATTCAAAAGGACATCAGTTTTGTCAAATTATCCCAGGGTCCACTGAACAGTGTTTCCAATCTCCCTGTCAAATGGTTTTGCGTCTCCATCCTCCCAGAATCGGAGTCATTATCCAAAGAAACATCCAACAGAGGATGAAAGAAGAGCCTTGTTCATTACTACCATAAGAAAAAAGACTTGAAAGTAATTTAAGCGTTCAACAACAAAAATATATTGTGTGCTTCCATACGCCAGACACTGTGCTATTCTTTACAGGTAAAAAGAAGAGGAAGACATAGTTCTTACTCTAAATGTGCTCACAGTCTAAAAAGAGATAGAGACCAGTAAATCATGATGCATTCTCTGATAGCTACATCTCAGTCAGCAAGGCCAAAAGGAGACACAGCCTTATCTCCTGACTCACATACACATGCAGACACACACACACTTCCACACATTCTCAGCGGACTGCCTGAGGCACCTCATCCTTCCCTCTTATTTGCCAACAAGTATTAGTCTAGCTTCGGAAAGCTACCAGCTAACTGAACAAGAGGCCCCCATGACCTCGGGCTGACTAGAATATATGGAAACGAGGGATTAACACATTAACACATGATTTGGTAAAGAGTTCCACTTGGCTCTCCATTTTCCAGATTTTTCTCCTGGACTTCTTAAAACTTCACAAAGAAAATTTTTTTTTCTCAGTCCAAGTATGTTGATTTCAGCATCCCTGCTTTGGACTAATTTCTAAGGACTCATCTCAAGCTTTATGATGCATAAGAATCGCCGTGGGATTTGTCAAAATGCAGATTCTTATTCACGAAGTCTGGGACTTATTACATCTCAACATTTCTTCCATCTCTGGATCTCTTTGTGCTGCATTTTGAGGAATGTGAGGAATGCTGGGAGTCAGTATTATAGTGCAGTGGCCAAATACAAGGGCTTTTCCTGAATTCAAGACCAGTTGTGTGACTTCTGACAAATTACTTATCCTTTCTTTGCCTTAGTTTCTGAATCAATAAAATGGGGATATATATGGTTCTTGTAAGGATTAAATAAGAAAATACATGTTAATTGATTGAATAATGCCCAGCCCATAGCAAGCACTCATTTAAATGTTAGAAAATTTTAGTATTCCTTCAAGTCAATTTTATGCCTCACTAATTCACTCTTCTGTTATACCCAGTCCATCATGTTTAGTTTTGTTATTTCAACAAGGATATTTTTCATTAATTGGTTCTCTTTTATACTATCCCATTCTTGATTCATGACATCTTACTCTTATTTGGTAAGCTCTGTTCTTGTTTTATAGACTTTCACTCCTTTATTATCTCTTTGATGCTATCAAATCATATTTACATTTTTAATCATGTAAAACTGCTGCATTTTCTTTACTTACTCAAATGTAAACTCTTTCTTTTATTGCGTTTTCCCTTTATATTTGGAACTTTTTAGCTATGAACTCATTATGGCCAGGGGAGTTTTCAAGGCTTTGTACTGGATTGTGATTTCCATATACGAAGTTTGTGTGGGACACAGTGCTGGTATACATCTAGCTCAGATAGCTGTGCAGAGAACACCCTGCCAGAAGGGACCATTTCAGAACTTGTTCCTGCAGCAACAGCACAGTTATAGCCCTTAGGCTTAATACAGGTGTCACTGCTCTGACTCCTGGGCTGGTGTTGGCTGCTAAGCTCCAGCTTCTAGAGGTTTCCATTTGTAGGCTATCAGGGCAGTTCCGCCCCTAGCCAACCTCTGGCCTCATGCAGGCCCACCTTCTCAGAGCCTCTTCTTATAGCTTCCAGGCTTAGCCTTTATTCAACTGTTCTGGGCCCTCCCTGGGACTTTTTTCGTCGCCTTCATTCTCAGGCTCTTCTTGTGCTCTTTATCTCTTCCCATCCTCACTTGTTCCACATGTTCCCCTTAGCTCTGTCCTCAACATTACAATTACATTTAGTGACAAAAGATATTTGTTATCAGAAACACTTAGGGAGAGTTCGTTTTCCCCTGCCTTCCTCTAGAGCCCCAAGTTGCAGAGGCTTCCAAACTTGCCACACTGCACTCTTTCAAAAACCTTCAATCCCCCAATCCTGTCATTTACCCTCTACTTCCCCTCCCTTGCAAGAGACACCCCCACCAGAAGCTACTTGGGCTTGGGCAACACTGATCATTTGGCAGGACAGTGGGTCTTGAATTCCAGAAGTGGGGATGGGGGACGATAAAAGTGCCAGGAAGTAAAAGAGGTTGCCGTATTCAAATAGATCTCAGCTCTCTGCACCCGTTCTCCTTGCTCTATGGTTTTCTCTTTATAATTACTAAAGAATTCCCCTACAAGATATGAGTTAGATAAAGCACTGCAGAACTTATTAACCATCATGACACTGTCATGGCAGACCCCGTTTTCCTCTCTCATATAGTACGGACTGGACTTGATAACTTTTTCTTCCTCCAATTATGTGTATATGAAAAACTACTTGTGAGTGTGAACGTGTGTGTGTGTGTGTGTGCACCACATACACACACACACACAACACACTTCTCAAGATAAAATAAATTGTATGGTAATAACAGTGGCTGCCTTCTTCCACGATTCATTTCCCCCTTTTCCATATGCTCTCTGCCTACATAAATACCTTTGCCTGTTCATTAATTCCCTGGTAAATGTATTCAATTCTTCCCTCTGTTCCTTTTTTCCAACACTCCAGTTGCATTTTAGAAGTTTTAGCTCTAACCTTATGCTCTCTGTCTCTCTAGCCCTGCAGTGATTGTCACTATCTTTCTGTGTTTCTCTTTCCTCAAAGTCTTGTAAAATATAACATACTGCAAAACAGTGGTGTTCCTGGGATTTAGCATTTGGGGTGGCAGATGGGGTGGTAATGAATCTGCTTGTGGGGGCTGGGTGCATCCCCCAGCACTCTCAACCCATTGCATATATTTTGAACTGGAAATATTAAAGATAATGGAAGTAGAAGCACATTTTGTGCCATTTAATCTATTTAGGAGTAGATAAGAAACTTTTTACCAATACTTATTCCAACACGACTAACATAGCTAAACGAAATCCCCTTGGTAGCAAATAGCCATGAGAGATTTAGCTTTTGTGGTCTCACTACAACTTAACCATATATTCTTTATACTGCATCATGCCACTCAATGCTGAACGAATGCATGATGAGTGATGAATGAATGAATCAATGAATAAGTGAGTGAGTGAGTGAGTCCTGGACCCAAGGCACTTCAGTACTGCCAGTCAACTCTGATTGCAAAATAAACGGTGGTCACTTAACCACAGATCTGAAAAATAGGAGAGTTCTGGGGTGAAAAAACAACACTGGGTTCTAAATTTTTTTAATGTTTATTTATTTTTTGAGAGAGAGAGACAGAATGTGAGCAGGTGAGGGGCAGAGAGAGAGAGAGACACAGAATCTGAAGTGGGCTCCAGGCTCTGAGCTGTCAGGACAGAGCCAGACGTGGGGCTTGAACTCTTGGACTGTGAGATCATGACCTGAGCAGAAGTCAGACGCTTACCCACCTGAGCCACCCAGGCGCCCCACATTGGGTCTAAATGAATATTTTCATCACTTAAATATGTAAAACACTGCACAGCAACAATTCTCCTCATGAGACTAGAAGGCATATCAGTTTATTAGCCCATCTGGCAACGGACTGAATGGAAACAGACTAAAGAGGCCAATGTCGTATGGGCTGTTGTTGTCAATCTAGAATTAGAACCACGAGTCTTTGAAAGTTGCATTCTCTGCTCGGTAATCCATACTTTTTTCAAATACTAATGTACAATTCTTTTCCCCAAGAAGTAATGAAACTGTGCACCAGGAAAAAAACTTTATTATCACTTACTCAATATTGAATACCTCTCTAGGATAGACACTGAACAGGTGCTTTTGGGTTTTCTAGAGTAGAAAAACAGACTTCAGTTCTACCCTCCCTTGTGATGTAACCATAGTGAAGTTAGAGGATTACATCAAGCACTGCAGTTGGTATAGAATATCCTAATTACGATTCCAAATTGCACTAAATGCTTTTCTAAATAGCAAAAATCCCAGATAAATTAATTTGAAGGGACATATAAAATTGCAGTCATAGGGAGGTAAATATTTCATTAGCAAATCTTTCCATTTTGCCTGACCACTTCTAAGTAACTTTTAGATCACTAAGGACACACACACACACACACACACACACACACAGTTCTATGGCTTATGAAAAAAGAAAAAAAAACATTTCCATTATGTTCTGTTTCTTTTGAAGAATTCCCTGAGGAATTCTTCTAAAGTTGAGGCAAATCAGCATACACAAATACATCCATTTACAATCTCCTTGGAAACTAGAATTGCTGGCCAATTCAGGCAGCAAGCAACAAAATGTTTTCTCCAGGTTTACTTGAAGGGAGAAAAATATTGTGAATATGCAAAGGAAGGTATATGTTGGGTTTCAGGGTTTTATGTGCTATCCTCTAGGGGCCTATATTTCCATGCACCAGAAAGACTGCTGCTTTATGCCAAGTCTACCTGCTGTGCTATCAAAATGAAATAAGGCAAAGAAAAATGATGATAATAAAAATGACTACTATCTATAGAGCACTTAGCAGGTGCAGACACTAGACTTATATTATCTCATGTAATTCTCACAGCCACCTTAGGAAATAGGCATTCCCTCCCTCATTTTACAGAACAGGATATTGAGGCTCAGTGACATTAAGGAACTCGCCTAAGGTCACACCACTAACAAGTAATGAGGCTGGGGGGATATCGCCTCAGTTCTGTGTGTTCTCTGACTCTAAAGCCATGCAACGGCTCCTGTGCTCTAAACACAATGCCACATTCCCGCACGCACAGTTGTGTTGTCAGTAAGACCTCCTCAACTGTCCCTCCACAGTTCAATGATGTAGTTAATGCCAAACTTCAGATGGAATTTTCCACTGAAAATGCTTAAAAGCCACTACAGGTTTTCAGCGGAAACACAGAACCACTAAATAAAGGGGCTGTAACCACAGATCACGTGGCCACCTATTTACCTGTTCCTCGTGACTCACTTCTGCACAAATCTATACCGTAAGGAGAAAGCCACAAGGAGGAAAGTAAATTATTTGTGCTCTACCCCTGGGTGGACAAAAAGATTAAGAGGCATCCTGACACACTCACGCACACACAAATGGAAAACACAGATTTGTTTTGACAGCCTATCATACTACAAAAATATTTATGAATGTAAGCTGCAGCAAAGTGCATCCATCCTCCAAAAGCACACGCACCCCGCCAAAGACGGCTTAGATGTGGGGAAGGTGAGAACACCCCTTCAAAATTAACTGCCCTCAGGCTAAGGGGGTGCGCAAGCGGGAAGCCTCCTGCTTTCCATTATCAGGATTTCTTGTAATGTCGTTCTTCTCACAAAACACTCTTATTTTTCACATCCACTGTTAAGTGACCACCCTTTATTTTGCAATCAGAGAGTCGAGCTGGCAGAACCAAAGTGGCTTGGCAGCTGCAGACATGCAACTCAACTGAACAAACAGATTCTTAAGTGATGCTTAGATGGAAGAACTTGGACAGGATTCAGATTTTTTTTTTTAAATTCATTTAAATGTGTGATTGAATCCTGCTCGTTACCCTCTCGGCAGAATATTATATATTCAGCTCTTTATTGTATAATAATGTCGAGGATGGAAAGGAAGAAAGGTACAATATTACCAACTCTTCTTATTATAGAAGGAGAGCAGCTTTGTTTATGTCATAAACAATAGTCAATAAATGCATATAACAAGTTAATTTTTCACAGCAATCCATACCCAGAGCTTGAAACATGTTATTTTATTCTTTGGTCCAAATTTCTTGAGACAAATAAATCCTTCTGTATAGTAATCATACTAAAATCTTGGAGCAAACAGTGTATAAGAGCTTACAGGCCCAATCGCAGAATGTCACTTAGTGCAGATTGGTGACAGGTTAATTTCATTACAGCACTGCCCACACACCTCTAACCCAACTCTTCCTCTCACTGCTCCAGCCAGGCAGAACCTCTTACTTTCCACAACTTTCCCAAGCATGCTCCCTCTTGCTCAGTCTTAGGATCATTGCACTTACTCTTTCCTCTGCCCCAGATAGCCACATGACTTAAACCCTGACCTCTCTCAAGTGTCTGCCCAAATGTTGTTACCTTATGTCTTCACAAATCATCCTCTATCCTCCTAACCCACTTAATTATTTTCTACATATTGGAATCTTGTGATATGTATTTATTTGATCTTCACTTTCTTCTCTTAATCCTTTATTCGCTGCAGCAACCCCAGTGCCAAAAGTGGTACTCACACAAAGCGAGCACTGATGAATGAATGAATGAATGAATGAACGAATGAATGTCGCCAGAACCAATTCAGGGCTGGGAAAGGGTGGGGTGGCTGCCTAAGGTGTCAGTCTATAAAAGGGGGCACAAACATCATTGGAATGGTAAGGCGATGGAAAGTATTCATTTTAGAATTCTCATGAGAAATCTTTCCAATGTTTAGGATTACTTTGATGAACCACATGGGGCAGAGGAAGGATGAGCCTCCCCACATGGAGGTATTAGATGAACTACCCCCTAAGAAGGATAAATACAATTAGCTATAGGGCCTTTCTTCTACTGAGTAGAGTTCACACCATTGGGTCAAAGCAGAATTGCCTGAGTCTAACTAAGGCCCAAAAGAGCCACCAGTGGTTTTCCCTTCCCTCCCTTCCCCATGTCCTGCTCAGCCTGTCTTCTGAATCAGTGTTGCATGAATAGTTAAATAGTGCTGTTGTCAGTCTTCTCTGTGTATCCACATACCTCTCCTCTGTTCAAGGACCTGCAGAGCTTCTCAGTTACTTTTTGGGTCCCATTCAAACTCCCCAGCCTTGGCATGCAACCCCTAGAAGCCAAGTATATTACTTTACATGGCACAAAGGACTTTGCATACAGAATTAAGATTACAGACCTTAAAATAGAGAGTTCAGGAGATTCTTCAGTTGGGCCCAAGGTAATCACACAAGTCCTCGAAAGTAGAAGAGAAAAGCAGAAGAATGAGAGAGATATGGCAGAAGAGGGAAGCATTGGAGTGATTCAAGATGTAACAAAGACTCAAAGTGCCATTTGTTGGCTTTGAAGTTGGGGGAAGGGACCATAAGCAAAGAATGTAGGCAGCCTCTAGAAGCTGAGAACTACCTCCTTCCAACAGCCAGCAAGGAGACAGAAACCTCAGTCGTATAACCACATCGCCAACTCTGCCACAACCTGAATAAGCCTGGAAGTGGATTCCACCCCAGAGCCCAGCTGTACCAACACCTTAACCTTGGCCTTATGAACTTGAAGCAGAGAAACCAGTCGAGCCCACTGGATTTCTGACCTACAGAACTGTAAGATAATTTTGGATTGTTTAAACTGCTAAAGTTGTGGTAATTTGTTATGGCAACAACAGGAAGCTAATTCAAGACCTTTAGCAAACTGAATCCAAGTTGTATATCCAAAACATCACATTGCTCTGAACCATGAATCCACTGCTCCAGTCACCCTGGTCTCCTTTCAGCCCAAAAACATGCTCGTTTGTTATTAATCCCACACTCTGTCTGCATTCAAGCTGTTCTCCTGCCACGCCAGCTCAAATCCAGTCCTCCAAGCCTGAGTCAGACCCACACCCCACCTCTTTCACCTTTTAATCTGGTTGCCCAACAGGACCTTCCACTTAGGGACTTCCAAGTATCACACTACGCTTTATAGAATTATGTAATTTTGTCAAGTGTCTTATCATTTTCTTTCCCAACAAAACTGAGCCTTTCATAAGCTGAAATCGTATCTCCTTTGTGTCTGGCAAGGCACAGAACAATGGATGCACAGTAAACATTTCCTAGAAACTTGCTCACTTCGCTTTAAAATACCCACTTGGAGATTTTTACTTGTAGTGCATTCTCAAATCGGCTAACATGAGAGAATTAGAAAATATTTGTCTTTTTGCAACATAGTTGATTGCAGCTTGTATCACAGATCAGATATGCAGCATCCTAACAGATTTAATCCAATGACAGGAAGCAGTTACTTTCACTTATTTCTATTAGCTGGATGTTCCTTGCCAGGACAGAGTTCTCACCTGATGCTTACTTTTCCATTCCACCCTGATTCCAAGGAATTTAGCTCTAACAGCACGAAAGCCATAATCATACCATGTGGGGACCTTAGTGAGAGCGGTATTGTGTCTCATTGCCTAAACAACATCTCTGACTCCTATTGTGGTAGATAGACCAGAGAAACAATGACTCCTCCTTTCCTCTCAAGAATAAGTTCTCACTTTTCATAATAAAAAGAATTGGAAGATGGTGTCTTGATACTAAGAAGTTTTCAATTAGTACACATACATCGCTCTATAAATCTCATAAAAGCAATCTGAAAGGCAAGCAAGTTGTGAAATATTTATTATACTATCCCATGCTTAAAAACATGTGTCTGTAAATTTTGTTTACCTCACATATAGCATCATCACAGTCTCAGATGATAACCACCAAGTTCATACCTCCATTCGGTAAGAAAACATGATTTTTTTCATAACAATGTCAACAGCTTTTTTTTCTTTTCTTTTCTGTTTTTTAATGCTAATAGCTTTTATTATAAATTGTGCCCATTTTAACACAGTCATTCAGGGAAGACTTACTGTTACCTACTATGTGGTTAAAACCTCTCACCCACTGTGTGTGGTTGACTAAGGGATTAAAACTGTTTTGCCCTTCAGGACTCCTGGGTGGCTCACTTGGTTAAGCATCTGACTCTTGGTTTCGGCTCAGGTCATGATCTATGGTCTGTGGGTTTGTGCCCCACATCAGGCTCCATGCTGACAGCATGAATCCTGCTTGGGATTCTCTCTCTCCCTCTCTCTCTCTCTCTGCCCCTCCCCCACTCATTCTCTCTCTCTCTCTCTCTCTCTCTCGCGCGCGCGCGCGCGCGCGCTCTCTCTCTCTCAAAATAAATTAACTTTAAAAAAAATAAAAAAACTGTTTTCCCTTTCATTTTAGCATATGAAGCACTCTTTTATCTAGTTCCTCCCTAACTTTCCAGCTTTGGTTCCCATCATTCTCTGACCCCAGGGTCTCCAACAGCTCTCTGTAGATTCTTACACATGAATATATATCATGACGTCTGGCCTTTGTGGCCTTGTTCATGCTGTCCCTTTTGCCTAAAATTGTTTTATCTTGTAAGCTCCCAGCCTAATTAACCCCAATTCAACCTATAGAATTCAGTTACATGCCACCACCTCCAGGAAGTCTTCCTTACCCCTCTTTTCACTTAGATGTTCCTATATCCCAAAAGACTACAGCTTTCTTGAGGGGAGGAATGGAGTCTTAATCATTTTTTTTTAGTCTTGGGACCTAAAAAGTACCTGACACGTAGTAAGTTCTTTTTTTTTTTTTTTTTTTTCAACATTTATTTATTTTTGGGACAGAGAGAGACAGAGCATGAACGGGGGAGGGGCAGAGAGAGAGGGAGACACAGAATCGGAAACAGGCTCCAGGCTCTGAGCCATCAGCCCAGAGCCTGACGCGGGGCTCGAACTCCCGGACCGCGAGATCGTGACCTGGCTGAAGTCGGAGGCTTAACCGACTGCGCCACCCAGGCACCCCAGTAAGTTCTTAAATAAATGACGAATGAAAAAGTTTCAAATACAGTGGTTGTTAACAACTCTTTAAGTAGCTCATAAGAAAGCCAAAACATGGATGCAAATATTAAATATCATAATAAGAATAGGATGGGATAAGTATATTAGCTTCCTAGAGCTGTCATAAAAATTACCACAAATGTGGTGACTTAAAATAGAAATGTATTCTCTCATAGTTCTGGAGACCAGAAGTCCAAAATCGAGGCACTGGCCCACACTCCCTCTCAGGTCTCTGGAGTCGAAATTCTTTCCATGACTCTCTCCTGGCTTCTGATGTTTGCTGGCAATCCTTAGTGTTCCTTGACTTGTAGCCATATCACTCCAATCTCCACCCACGTGTTCACATTGTCTTCCCCTCTGAATATGTCTTCTCTGTGCATTTGTCTTATGAGGATATGTGTGCTTGAATTGAGGGCCTACCAGCATAATCCAGGATAAACTCCTCTCTCAAGGTCCTTAACTTAATCACACCATTTGCCATATAAGGTAATATTTACTCTTTATCATATAGCATAATACCCATAGGTTTCAGGGATTAGGAGGTGGACGTATGTTTTTGGAGCCACCTTCCCATTACAATAGGTGTAAGTTAGTGGGGTATCACCCAAGAAGAGTCATAGAATTTCAGAAGAAAGAGTGAACAACAGGTTGGAGTGATGGCCACATGGCCTTAACACTTTAAAGTGTCAAGGTAATTTTCTGTTCTCACCATGGTTCCTCTAAGGTAGCACAGTGATGTTGATCCCATTAAAAAAGAAACTGAGGAATGGAATGGATAGGTGTGTATTACAGAAAGGTCAAGATCAAAATTTAACTCTCCTCTCCTCAAGTCTTCATTTATTATCTATACTCTCTTACCATCCAAAATGGATTTAAGAGGGATTAAATGACAGACACACCACAGAGCTTCTTGCCATTATTTAAGTGATAGTTTTTAATTTGCCTTTGTTTTATTCCAGCTGAAGTTTTCACAGCATAGATGCTAATGCTATACACTGGACAAAAGGAGTGCAGCCAGGGAGGCTAGGTACTTTCCATCATCAACAAATATCTACTTAGAATCTGCCCTTAGTGAAATATTTTGAGGAATATTGAAGACGAATTAAGCAGGCATTCAAGCTCAAGGAGCTACCATGTTGTAGAAGATACATGATCAGGTGACAAGTACAGGTAATGTGTAGCCCAGATAGAATGCTGTGGAAGTTTAGAGCAAGAGAGATCACTCCTGGCTGAAGTCAGCAGGGGAGGCTCCATGAAGCAGATGGCATTAGAATAGGGCACTGAAAAGAAAATACTTCACTCAGTAGAAAGGGAGCTGGAGAAGGTCGTAAAGTGTGCAAGGGCAACTTAAGCAGAAGGGAGAATACATACAAAAGCATGGAGGCAAAAGACTCCGAAGTGTATTGGGAAACAACAAGAAATTCAGGGTATATGCAGGAGGTAAAACAAGAGGAGATAAAAATGAAAAGAAAATTCGTTATATGTGGTCCTTGACTGTCAAGCAAATGATATGGACTTTATTAAATAGGCAAGGAGCTGTCATTAGAGATATTTTGAATAAGGAAAAGACATAATCAGACATAATCAGAGTTGTTTGGGAAGATTACTCTGGCAGTGGTGTGAAGGATGTGGAAGGAGGGGGAGGCGAGATGCTCAAAGATATTTGCAATACTACAGCCAAGAGCTAAATAAGGGTCTTAATTAGGAAGGCAGCCCTGTGAAAGGAACAGAAGAAGTGAGAGCAATTTCAAAGGAAAACTCAATAGGACATAATGACTTATTGGGAACATGTGATTGGAGATATAGGAGGCATATAGAGTTTGAGACTGAATATAGTCATTCAAAATGGCGATGTCAGTGGAAGAATTTGAAAAGTCAGGAGGAGGAACCAGCTTAACAGCAAAAATTATTAACTTAGTTTACAAGTGTTAAATTTTAAGAACTGGCAGGTCATAAGGCAAAGATGCCAAGCAATGACATGATTGGAATATAAATGCAAAACTCATCTGAACATAACTGAAGTCAGAAATTTATAACACTACAAAGGGAGAAAGAAAATACCCTAAAGCTTAAAGAATGTCCATAATTAATGAATAGTAGAAGGGCAGAAGCTAGCCAAGATGGACAAGACCAAAAAGAAATGGTTCCACCAAAGAAGTAATGAGAGTCCAAATACGGAAGAGAAAAGAATTCAAGGTAGAAGAGCGTTTCAGAGACCAGTCATGAATATCAAGTACTGAAAATTTCAAAAATGTATTATCAAGGCACAGACATTGCATTTGTGTGTAGGATGTCTTTTGTTCGATGGCTAGCGAGTCCAAATTGCAAGAGAATAAAGACTAATTGGTAATGAATAAAGATTGCAGATAAATTTTTCAAGAAGTTTAAAGATAGGGGCACCTGGGTGGTTCACTCTGTTGAGCATCCCACTGTTCATTTCGGCTCAGGGTGATCTCAGGGTCGTGGGATCCAGCTCCACATCGAGCTCTGTGCTGAGCATGGAGCCTGCTTAAGATTCTCTTTCTCCCTCTGTCCTTCTCCCCCCTACCCCCCACCTCTCTCTCTCTCAAAAAAAAAAAAAAAGAGGAAGAAAAAGGAAGAAAGGAAGAAAGGAAGAAAGGAAGAAAGGAAGAAAGGAAGAAAGGAAGAAAGAAAGAAAGAAAGAAAAAAAGAAAGAAAGAAAGAAAGAAAAGGAAAAGAAAGAAGTTTAAAGATAAAATACCAGGGGTGCCTGGGTGGCTCAGTCGGTTAAGCGGCCGACTTCGGCTCAGGTCATGATCTCGCAGTTCGTGAGTTCGAGCCCCGCGTTGGGCTCTGGGCTGACAGCTCAGAGCCTGGAGCCTGTTTCAGATTCTGTGTCTCCCTCTCTCTCTCTGACCCTCCCCCGTTCATGCTCTGTCTCTCTCTGTCTCAAGAATAAATAAACGTTAAAGATAAAATACCAGAAACCATTATTAAAGGAAAAAACAAGGTCAGAAGAAAGTTGACATGTTTAGGTGTTTGTGGTTTTTTTTTTTTTTCTTTTTAGCATAAATGCTTATATTCTAATTAGTGTTCATCTAGTGCCTACATTGTGCCATTGTGCTACTTGGTGAGCTCTGAAGAGACTCAGAGTGTGATTCTTACTCACGAACAGTAAAATTGGATAAAATAGAAATGTAAATGCATTGCTCAACACAGTGTGCTAAGTACTGCAATTATGGTAGGCAGAAGGCAGTGGGGGCCCCAAAGAGGGGCACTAGGCCGGTCTGAGGCAAGGAAAGGTGATGGTGCCCTGGGACCTCCTGGGCAGGTGCTGCCCATTGAGTCTTAAAGGACAAGGACTTAGACTGACATATTTAATAAAGAGCAGGGGAGAGAAGGACTGCCTGTGTTTTCTTCAAAAACAAAGAATCATACAGGAGGGAAAAAAACAGGAGTTGATGAGGAAGACAGAAGGTAAATAATGGCAGCTTAGTTCTGCATGAGGTAGGAAAGGATGAGAGTGAACAGACCAGCAAAGGAATTTGCCTTTGCCGGGAGGAGACAAGAAAAAGGAGGCAGAAACTGATAAAGAAACAGGGCCTAGGAAGGCGGTTAAGGAAAGAGACTGAGGGACCCAGGGGTTCTGCCTTGTTCCTTTTGGGGCAACGCAGGTCAACCACACGCCAAGAGCAGGGTGGGGCTGGGAAGGGCGGAAAAGTGATGATTACTAGGTTAATAGGCTTTCATTCTTTTTAAATAAAAACATGTATTCAAATTGAAGATGATTTGAGGCTCAGTCTCTTCCTAATGCATCTTGTGTGAGAAGCAATTCAGTGTGACGGGGCAGGGCTTGCACTCTGGAGCCAGGCTGACTGTGTCTGATGTTTGTCTTGTCTATTCCTCATAGTAGCTGTGTGATGCAAGTGGCTTTATAATATAAATACTCTCCCTGTGCCTATGTTTGCTCATCTATAAGTGGGACCAGTAATAGTACCTAACTCACAGGTTTATGGTGAGGAATAAAAGAATTAACACCTGTAAAGTGCTGAGAACAGTGCCGGGCACATAATACATACTCAAAAATGTTAGCTCTTACTATTACTAGCTAGACCAGTGCTACCTCCTAGAACTTTCTGAGGTGATGGAAATATCCACTATGCTGTCCAACACAGTAGTCACTAGCCACATCTGGCTATTGAGCACTGGAATTATGGCTTTGGGTTTTTGCTCATTTAAACGCAAAGAGCCGCATGTGGCTCTGCAGAGGAAGGAGCAACCATTTTAAACAGGGTTTCACTGGTGCAAAAAGGATGCTGCGTCCTATCCCCTAGGGACCCTGGTCCTGAAATACTGTAGAATAGGCCCAGCCAATTAAAGATACTGTTGTAGCTCCTAAGACTCAGCTTTGTTGGTGCTGATGATCAAAGACAGTACGGAGAAGAGACATGCTCACACCCCCTGTAATTTCAAAGGAGGTTTTAGTATCTGGTAGGATATCTGTTAGATAAACAAGAGGAAAGTGGCATATCTCCAAGTGAACGGAACAGAGGTTCGCCAGCTTCCTGCGTAAGTGGGTCAGTTGAGAGCCATTAAGAAACAACAGCTGGAGTTCTAAGAGAAGCAAGAGCTTCTACCCAGACGCAGTCTTGAGTCCTGTTAATATCTGCTGACAATGGAGTAATTTCACATCAGAGCCACCAAAAGAGCCACTATCACAGTCTGTGCAACAACATGAAACTCGGTCTACACTATTGATAAAACACAAAAGGAGGAGAAAGGTTATCAATGAATAATGCATTTCCTTTTGTGGAAGCAGGAGGGAAAAAAAAACAAATGGATCATTAATGGGCTTAATGCGATTAGGGTCCACAGTAGAGGAGGGGTAGACGAGGGGGTGCAGGGAGCGCCAGCTCCTGCCAGCAAGGCCACCAGCACAAAAGGCTGCTGTGGAGTGGGAGCGGAGGGGAGGGGTGAGGCTTGTAGGGGCGTCAGTTTGGAGTCCTGGCTTTCACTTTCCAGTATTTCAGTCTCTTCCTGAATCCAAAATTGGTTGTGTTATCTCTGTGTTTCTAGAACAAAATATCGTAGTGGTGAAAACGGCGTATTCCTGAGAACTTAGGAAAAGGAATTATCACATTTGAAAAGCTTAATTAAGATGGTAGAGTGAGAGAACACACTGTTACTATTATTGCTTTAAAAAGAATTTTTAGAGCAGGTAAACTTTTTTAAAATATTATATTTTCCTTTTATTTGTTGTATTTTTTAAATATTCCCCATTTCTTTGTGTAAGTCTGAGGTCTTAGCCTATATAATATTCCATGGCCTGAGGAAGCTTATTTAACTTCTTTGTGAAGTAGGTCCTCTGCCAATAAACGCTCTTGTTTTGTTTGCCTTAAAAAAAAAAAAAAAAAAAAAAAAAAAAAGTTTTAAAATGGTCATGTGAGGGGGGCACCTGGGTGGCACAGTCGGTTAAGCCTCCGACTTCAGCCAGGTCACGATCTCGCGGTCCGGGAGTTCGAGCCCCGCGTCAGGCTCTGGGCTGATGGCTCAGAGCCTGGAGCCTGTTTCCGATTCTGGGTCTCCCTCTCTCTCTGCCCCTCCCCCGTTCATGCTCTGTCTCTCTCTGTCCCAAAAATAAATAAACGTTGAAAAAAAAAATTTAAAATGGTCATGTGAGGAAGTGAAGAATAAAGCAACTCAAATAAAAGGACAGGAAGTCATTAAGTGAAGAAAAACTATTCTTTTCTTTTCAAGTTTATTTATTTTGAGAGAGAGAGAAGAGTGCAAGTGGAGAAAGGGGCAGAGAGACGGGAGAGAAAGAATTCCAAGCAGGCTCTGCACTATCAGAGCACAGCCCAACGTGAACTCGAACTCACCAACCATGAGATCATGACCTGAGCTGAGATCAGGAGTCAGATGCTTAACCAACTGAGCCACCCAGGTGCCCCGGAGAAAAAAGCACTTTTTGGCATTGTGAAGAAAACAGACACAAAAGTTGCAGGCTGTAGCAGCTGACTTTATGCAATAGGGCACTTCCCGGTAGAGTGGCATACCTTGAGCTTTTCAAAGCGAAATGCTTGAAATTTACATTTCACTATTTAGGAAAACATGCTTGAAATTTACAACATTTCACTATTTAGGAAAACTCCGTGTTTAATGGATGTGTACATGGGGAAAAAAAAAAAAAACCCCTTTCTGGTGTAAATAATCCTACCTGATCAATATCAAATCAAATGCAGGCGTTTCTCTTCCTGTTCTATAGAGTAGTCACAGGAGGCCAACAGACCTGGATGCAAACCAAGCTCCACTTATTTGTATATGTGATCTTGGGTGAGTTGTTTTACCCGATGGGGTGTCAATTTCCTTAGCAGTAAATGGTGATGCTAACACGTACTCATGGAATGTTGTAGAATTGAAAGTAATGGGGCAGCCCATATAAAATACCCAAGAATGACTGGATCCTAGTCGGGGTTGGATAAGCGCTAGCTGCTCTGTCCGGAGGGGGTCAGGGTGTGGGCACTCTCCTGAGAGGAACCAGACTCCACACAAGCTCTTCACAGCTAAGGGCTAACAAACTTGACCCCTATTTAGACACAGAAACCAAGAAATCTTGGCTCTAGGGGATTCCTTCTCCCAAGGAAGTACGCGTGTTCTGGTGACTCTCTCAGGCCTTCTGGATAAGCCAGAGGAGACCCTGGTGATCAGGAATAAAGGACAACTGCTACTTCAGACTCCAGATAAAGTCCTAACTCCCAGAAATCCCCCCTGAGACTGTTAGGACTCTTGCTCCCTCCGACCAGTGTCAGCATTGAACTGTGACCAATACTGACTCCATCTGCCATCCCAGCCTCCAGCATTAGGCAACTGCTGCAAGCCTTGAATTCTCAACTGGTCTGGTAAACTTATTGCTCCCATCTAAAGCAAGAATCATTGCCTAGTCCATCAGATTTTAGGTTTCTATTTTCTTTTTTTTAATTTTTTTTAATGTTTACTCATTTTTGAGAGAGAGACAGACAGACTCAACATGAATGGGGGAGGGGCAGAGAGAGAGACACACACACAGAATCTGAAGCAGGCTCCAGACTCCAAACTTTCAGCACAGAGCCCAACGCAGGGCTCGAATTCACAAACCCTGAGATCATGACCTGAGCCAAGTCGGATGCTTAACCGACTGAGCCACCCAGGTGCCCCTTACATTTCCATTTTCAAGTATTATCTTTCCTAACATTGAACAATGTGTGTTCGTACTACAGCAGAAGAAGTAAAAGCATGTTTTAGGGAAGCAAGCTGCTAGCCTTGCCTGAGGCAGGCAGTGGAGTTGGATAGTAATCAAGGCTGGCTATGGGTGGCACAGGGGGTGAGCAGAGGTCAGGAAAAGTTAGACACAGTTTGGGACAAGTAGTTGCCCTGGAGTTAGCCAGGCCAAGCAAGACACAGGTTACAGTCACCTGACGGCAGAGCAGACAGAAACCAGAGCTTAGACACTGACCATCAGGCAGGGAGGGCTCCAGGCAAAGACAATCCTTTTCTTATTCTAGGTGTTCATTGGAGAAGGTGACCTGGAAGTTTCATCAGCTCAGATTCCTCCTGGAACTCTCTAGAGGGTTCTACAGTCTTTAAATTTGAGGTATAGTCCCTAGGACATTGGAAAACATCCTCTTGTCCCATGAGTCTGTGGTTCCCCTCAATAGGGAAAACAATCTTCTAGCCTTACTAAAGCCTCAAGAAGAACTTTATCTTCATGTATCTTACCACCCTTAGAAATGTTATGAGTAGTCAAATTTTCCACCATCTCTCCTCTTCCTGGGGCAGGAACTTAACCTCAGGCTAGAATAGTAAAGTATTTAGAAAGTGCATGGTGGAAGGATGCTGAAAACCTGGCTTATTGATGCAAAGCAATTGGCAGGATAAACATGAGAATGTTTGGGAAAGATTGAAAGTAGAGTTCTCTTGACCATCTAAGAGTCCTCTCTACAGCAGCCATCGACGTGCATGTGTGGCTGTGACACCATAACACAATGGCATGTCCTCATTTTAGGATCCAGCCCTAAAACACAAGCACAGTCTCAGTGGTGCAGATCCACGGGAAGAAAGTCCACTGCCCTGACCCTTGAGGATGAAGCCTAGTGTTTCTAAGCATTGCATTAAGGATAGCTCTATGGTACAACATGATTCACTGTTAGGCCTTGGAATTCTCTTAGAGATTAAAAAACAAACAAACAAACATTTCACGTTATCTAGGGCCTGTATGCCATTTCTATCCAGTGCCTCTGTATTTTTCAGAAGCATCCAAGAAAACCATCGCCTCCCCCACAAAATAAATGAACAAGATGCTAAACAGCCTGAGCTGCCTCCCACTCCCCACCTCCCACCTAGAAAATTAATAAGAATTTGAGTTTTATGGTGATCCAACAATGAGTTATATGATCTGGAAGAACACACCCATCTCCCCTTTTCTGAACCCAGGCCTCTCGGGAAATGCATGTAATGTCACAGAGGGCTGATCCTCATCAGGAAGATCTAGAATTTCTAAAACTGTTGAGTTCCTTGTCAGAAAGCCCACATTCCTGTGAAATACAAATAACTATAGAGAAATGCCCTGAACTCAAATTTGTTTCCATTTCAAGGGAACTGGAACAAAGGGTCACTTTGAAATGTAAAAGCAAGATAGGAAAAACAAATAGCAGCCCAGATGTTCTATCCTCCCCCCTCCCCCAACCCCATGCTAGTAGTGAACGTCTTGCTAGTTCTGACTCCAGGTGAGGTCTGCATTACAATAACGGGAACACACCTGTTAATGCAAACCACCTGTGCTCTAACTCACATGCACTCTGGCCCCAGGTGGGCCTCCATCACAGGAGCACTGGTTCTTCCCCTTCGCTAATAGAGCAGCATCATGAACAGATGTGGTCAGAGTAATATCCAAAAAAGGATTAAAATCGAAGTCTCTGGCCCATTCCAAGGGTGTCCTTGCCTTCCCCCACCCCACCTCTGTACCCTAATAAATTCTCCTTTCCACTTCTTCCAATCCTTATCTCCCCCCCCACCCTTGCTTTGCTCTAGGAATTTAAGTGGGACTTGTGGTGAGGGGGGGCCACAGCTCATATTTCAAGGGCTCTGAGCTGGAAAAACACACCAGCTGCTTTCCACCCACTTTCGTCCAACAGAGGCCATCTCTTTCCATCTATATATCTCAATCCCTGTTAATTGCATTTATTACCTGTGATGTACTTCACATGCTACATTTAGTAGAATTCCCTAAGAACTATTCCCTTTAATTCATTATTTTAAAAAACATTTATGGAGCTTTTATTATGCCAAATCAATACATTACAATGTTTCTCTCCACATAGGGTTTTGTAAAACATACAGACAAATATGCAAGACCCACTATCTGAATATTACTCATCTCTGGGCTATAAGAACTCAAAACAGCCCCAAGGGCAATCACCAATTCCTTGCGCACAAGCTTACCTGCAAAATCTTTTTGTTTTAGACATGAAACAGGGCAGTCTAGCCAGCCATTATCTCTGAAGTGAATTATGTGCCTTTTACCAAAGCTTGGCTCAACATCCCCCTTCTTACATTTCTTGGCTTTGTTGTGTGTGTGTGTGTGTGTGTGTGTGTGTGTTGCTGTTTTCTTTTCTTCTTGAAAATTATAGACATGGTAATTCACTTGCGATGCACCGAGAATCTTAATCTGGCACCAGTGTTACTGGTAAATTGCTTCCTTTTAGCATGAGAGAGGGCAGCTTGCACTTCCTGCGATGGATCATATAGCCATCTCCCTGCCTGGCCACAGTAATAAGCAGACGCTCACATTTTTAAATATAACAACCGTGGTTTCTTCTCTCAGAATAACAAATGAAAGACACAGCGGCTTATTTTTGAGCCGGAGGAGAGAGAATCCCCACAAACCACCGAAAAAAAGCACCGCAGTTAGCATGGATATTTGGGCAGACTAGGGGAGAAGGAAGTACAGAAAAGAAATCATTTCCTGTTTATTATCCCCCTATCAAATTACAACAGTTCACTAGCAGAAAGCAAGAACCCTGAATTCTATTTTTTTTTTATTTTATTTTTATTTTTTTAAAAAAAATTTTTTTTTTCAACGTTTATTTATTTTTGGGACAGAGAGAGACAGAGCATGAACGGGGGAGGGGCAGAGAGAGAGGGAGACACAGAATCGGAAACAGGCTCCAGGCTCTGAGCAGTCAGCACAGAGCCCGACGCCGGGCTCGAACTCACGGACCGCGAGATCGTGACCTGGCTGAAGTCGGACGCTTAACCGACTGCGCCACCCAGGCACCCCAAGAACCCTGAATTCTAAACGCTCGGCAGTGAAGGCTGGACAGCACTGTCATCAGGCAGAGTGTCAGAAGAATATGCCATCATTTGTTGTATAAATTTGTTCTCTTTTTCCTGTTTCTTAGTTTTCTAATAAGAATGGCAGAAGGAGGAGAAGAAGGAGGGGACGGGGGGGGGGGGGGGGGAAGGGGGGGGGGGAGGAGAAGAAGAAGAAGAAGAAGAAGAAGAAGAAGAAGAAGAAGAAGAAGAAGAAGAAGAAGAAAGATGCCTCCAGTTAAGCAACTTCTTCAGGGTCACTTAATGTTCTCATTCAGGGGGCTTGGCTGTTGCAATGTTTCCTCCACAACTGCAAATTGGATTATAACAGCCAGCCCTGGAAGGTGGGACTCCCCTTATTCTGCATGCATTTGCCACGTGGCATTGCCCAAGAAAATGAGCATAGTGTCTCTCTCATTTAAGTTTTTTAATGTGAATTTATTTTTGAGAGAGAAAGTGTGAGTGGGGGAAGGGCAGAGACAGAGAGGGACAGAGGCTCTGAAAGCGGGCCCTGTGGTGACAGCGGCGAGCCTGATGTGGGGCCGGAATTCACAAACCCGGCAGATCCTGACCTGAGCCGAGGTCAGACGTTCGACCCACAGAGCCACCCAGGTGCCCCAGTGTCTCTCTCATTTAGAGCAAACTTCCTGAGACCAGTGAAGGACAAGCCTCCTGTTACTGAGGGCCCCTCCAACTTTTGAGTTAAAGATACTAACAGCTATGCAAATGCAAAAGAAAATGGGTTTTTTTTTGGCATCTTCTGCCTAATGTCAGGACGTCTGTAACATCCGTGCCTGGGAAGCCATCGCCAGCGTGTACTGCCTTTGTAGCAAGGCGCCGAGACTTTCGGACAGGAAGGTGCTGTGCAACAGGCAAAGGAAACACATTTCTTATGACATCGGAGCTTTTTGCAAGCGGCTAGTATTTCATATTGTGTGAGGGATATACCTTCAACTCCTTCTGCTTGTCACTTTTGATGTTTTGATTCTAGCTACCAAATCAGCAATTAGGCCACTGAAGAACAGGACCTGCTCTTGCTGTGGTCCCCCTTCATTTTCGCTCACCTGTTCTCAACATTACGAACTCTAGGTTGCCAGAGAGAAAACTGCTGGGGTTTCCTCTAAGCTGGACAACGACCTCACGTGCAGTCACTGCCTCCTCCTCACGTACAATGTTTATTGCTCACGTACGATGTTTATTGCTGCCCTGCTCGCACTCCTCAGCCTGCCTCTGCCTTACTCTGAAAACTGGTCAGAATCTTCGCATTTCCAAGAGAAATGCCCCCTCTCGTGGTCACTACTGAATAATGCAGTTCTCTCTTCCCGCCGGAGCGCTGTGAACTAACCTAGGAACACCAGTGCGCCCAGAGTCGGAAAAAAAAGCTTTAAGCTTTTGCTGTGAGAGCTAAATCCTCTATAACTGCATCCAGCTTTCAGATGTAGATTGAACCATATGAATTGTTGACAGTCAACTACTTCTGACCTGTAAAAATGACAGTTTCATACAGTTCAAAGTCATATGTAAAAATAAGCCAGGCAGGGAAACTTTTACCAACCCCTATGGTTTTAGCTGAGCCCTATGAATACCAGCCAACGATGGAAATCCTTCTATTCTAGTAACTACAGTGAGGAGCTTTAAACACAACAAATAAATAGTTTTCAAGCCCCAAATGCTATGTACTTTGCAAGCCCTGAACTTAACCTTCTGTTTCTTGTCAATTGGAAGTTGATTATAAAGAGCAGGCATAGAAAGTTGGACTTTCCTAGATCAGTCATTTATTTGTTATGGAGCATTTGCCAAATAAGTGACAAAGTTACCTCTAGCCCAGCACAAGTAGCTGGTACTCTGAACAGGCTTCTTTACCTTAGGCAAAGCAAACAGAGCAATGCTAAATAGGGCGTCAGGGTTCTCTCATAGATGTGATTATTTTTGTAAGTGCGACATTTATTTGTTTTTAATATGAGAAATTAAATAATGCGTGATAAATTATGTTAAGCAATCTTTTCCAATAATGGCAATTCATCATGCTAACAAAATTTTTAAATAAAACGTTATGTTTAATTATTCAATATTAAAAAACATTGATGTCAAATGGGAATAAGCCTCTGTCACCTCATATTGGAGACTTTTTATAATAAATAAAGAGGTCCCAGAAATCAATGAGAAAAAAAATCAACAACTCAGTATGGCAAAGAATGTGATCAGACAATTTACACATTTTTTTAAAAATGTGTTACACACATGAAACTAAAAGGCAACCAACGGAATGGGAAAAGATATTTGCAAATGATATATCGGACAAAGGGCTAGTATCCAAAATCTATAAACAGCTCACCAAACTCCACACCCGAAAAACAAATAACCCAGTGAAGACATGGGCAGAAAACATGAATAGACACTTCTCTAAAGAAGACATCCAGATGGCCAACAGGCACATGAAAAGATGCTCAACGTCACTCCTTATCAGGGAAATACAAATCAAAACCACACTCAGGTATCACCTCACGCCAGTCAGAGTGGCCAAAATGAACAAATCAGGAGACTATAGATGCTGGAGAGGATGTGGAGAAACGGGAACCCTCTTGCACTGTTGGTGGGAATGCAAACTGATGCAGCCACTCTGGAAAACAGTGTGGAGGTTCCTCAGAAAATTAAAAATAGACCTACCCTATGACCCAGCAATAGCACTGCTAGGAATTGACCCAAGGGATACAGGAGTACTGATGCATAGGGGCACTTGTACCCCAATGTTTATAGCAGCACTCTCAACAATAGCCAAATTATGGAAAGAGCCTAAATGTCCATCAACTGATGAATGGATAAAGAAATTGTGGTTTATATACACAATGGAGTACTACCTGGCAATGAGAAAGAACGAAATATGGCCCTTTGTAGCAATGTGGATGGAACTGGAGAGTGTGATGCTAAGTGAAATAAGCCATACAGAGAAAAACAGATACCATATGTTTTCACTTTTATGTGGATCCTGAGAAACTTAACAGAAACCCATGGGGAAGGGGAAGGAAAAAAAAAAAAGAGGTTAGAGTGGGAGAGAGCCAAAGCATAAGAGACTCTTAAAAACTGAGAACAAACTGAGGGTTGATGGGGGGGTGGGAGGGAGGGGAGGGTGGGTGATGGGTATTGAGGAGGGCACCTTTTGGGATGAGCACTGGGTGTTGTATGGAAACCAATTTGACAATAAATTTCATATATTGAAAAAAATAAATAAATAAAATGTGTTACACACATGTAAAGAATCTCAATGTCACTCAAAGCAATGAAAACTAAACCTACATCACGATATCAGTTTCACCTCTCAGATTGTCAAAAGCTAAAAACTTTGTTAACATACTCTAGACAAGGTTGTGAAGAAACTGGCACTCTTATAACATTTCTGGTATAAGTATAAATTGGGGCACTCTTTCTAGAAAGGACAATTTAGCAAAAACTATCAACATCACAAATATATATACCCCAGGCTGTGGCAAATTTTGTGTCTGGTAATATAGCCTACAGATATGCTTTCACACATATAACACAATGTACATAAAAGGTTATTAATTGCAGAAGTACTTATGATCGTACAAAATTACAAACAACCAGAAGTCAGCTAAGAAGAATAGTTATATCGCTAGTCATTAGGCAAATACAAATCAACACCACAGACACCACCTCACACTTGTTAAAATGGCTATTATCAAAAAGACAAGAAGTAAATGTTGGTGGAGATGTGGAGCAAAGGGAACTCTTGTGCACCACTGGTGGGAATGTAAATTGGT
Source organism: Lynx canadensis (assembly GCF_007474595.2). Taxonomy (NCBI): domain Eukaryota; kingdom Metazoa; phylum Chordata; class Mammalia; order Carnivora; family Felidae; genus Lynx; species Lynx canadensis. The sequence continues at coordinate 150,036,014 of NC_044310.1, forward strand.
GCAGCCACTATGGAAAACAATATGGAAACTCACCCACAAATTAAAAATACAAGTAACATATGATCCAGCAATTCCACTTCCGGGTATTTATTGGAAGAAAACAACAATACTACCTTGAAAATACATCTGTACCACCACATTCATTGCAGCATTATTTACAATAGCCAAGATATGGGAACAATCTAAGGGCCCAATGATGGTAAATGGATAAAGAAGATACGATATTATATATTATATATAATACATATCTTAAAAACTCAAAAAAAAGTACAGTTAAACAAACAGAAATATATTCATATAATGAAATACTATGCAGCTGTTAAAAAAGTTGGAAGCTCTCTATATACCAATATAAAGCAATATCCAAGATAAAAGGGGTGCAGAAGTGTGCATAATATGCCATTTTATTGTTACAGAAAATATTTTTTTATTTTTGCCTTATAAATATAAAGAAACTCAAGAGAATACACAAAAAAGTAATAACATTGGATAATGGAAAAGGCAGATTATGGAAAGAAAACATTTACTTGTATTCATATGGGGGTAGTGCATATGAAATTATCACATATACAAAAATTAAGTGGAATAGAATCATTTACGTCAATAGGTTAGGGGGAAAAATCCCTTCTTTTATCCTCAACAGATTTAATAAATTGTATGTTGATGTGTGGGAAGAGTAAGTAAAACTGTTTAAGGGGCGCATATACTTCCTTCCTGCTGACAGACCCTTTGTCTGATCCCAAACAAGCTAAGGTGCCGCTTCTCCGTACATGAACAGGAACAGAATTTGAGACCCCGATTTGAGCCCCTGACCCCAAGATAAGAGTTCTGCTGAGGGCCAACTTTTTCTCTAAGACCTCCAACCACTTTTAGCATAAGCAGATGTCCAACAACAGACAAATGAGTCAGTGTCACTCATTTCCATATGAAATGAGCTTAATACTTAAATTATTTAAGTTATTTTAAATAACATTCTGTCTTTCAGAGCACTTTTCCTCCTGCTGCTGCCAGTACTCACACATTAATTCACAATCATGAGCCCTACTACCTGTTAGGTGCTATTCTAAGAGTGCCCAAGTAGACAGCTCATGAAGTACCCCAAAAACACAGGAGCTTGAATGATGTACCATCTGGGGTCAAGATTTAACCCCAGGACCAGTTCACTCTTTCTTGTTGACCTTCATGAAGTTGGAATTTGTTATTTATGGCTTAAGAGTGAGATCACATACATACCCCTACCTACAAACCCAGAGAGAAATCAAGTTAAAGAGGACCTTATAAGGAGATTGCTGAACTCGGCAATGTGATGAATGGTTCTTGTGCCTTTTTCCCCCTGAAAACAGTGTAGTTTTTTAAATGTAAACACATGCATATACAGCACTAACTAGCTATGGGACTGGGCAGGATTTTCACTCTCTGATTTTCCTAATCTGTCCCCTAAAAAACGGAGTTAGAGCCGTGTGTCTTAAACTTTTTTTCATTATCACACCCCCCCCCCCAAGGAGCCTTTTTAGATCCTTCTTCCCTATCAAGGGGTACCATAAAATGTTACAATTAAACACACTGCATACGTTGTATGTAACTGTATGTATATCTTTATACATAAAGAGTACTTTTTTTTTTTTTTTTTTTTTGCTCCCTGTGATGGTTAATTTTATGTGTCAACTTGACTGGGCTAAGGAATGCCAGATAGCTGGTAAAATGTTATTTTGTGGTATCTCTGTGAGGCTGTTTCTGGAAGAGATTAGCATGGGAATATGCAGACTAAGTAAAGAAGATTGTCCTCACCAATCATCCAACTTGCTGAGGGCCTAACTAGGGGGAAAAAACAAAGTGTGAATGTGTTCTTTACTTGAGCTGAGACATCCATTTTCTCCTGCCTCATACATCAGCCTCCATGGTTCTCAAAACTTCAAAATCAGACTGAATTGCATCACTAACTTTCCTGTTTATCCCACTTACAAACAGGCGATTGTAACACTACTTGACCTTCATAACCATGTGAGCCAATTTTTATATCTCTTTTTATAGTATCTATTTATCTATCCATCCATCCATCCTATTTGGATCTCTTTCTTTGGGGAACACTGACTAATACAACCACCAAGAATCAAATTTGTGCCTCCGCTGAGAATAAATGAATTATATCCCCAAGGAGAATCCACAAGTTTCCTTCTAGTTTTAAAACTGAGGGAGTGGAGCATGCTGTAGAAATGCATATACCTAAGCACTAGATGGGTTTGAGTCCAATTCTGACACCACTACTTGCTTATCATAGGACACTGAATAAGTATTTCACTTACACCCATGTGTAAAACAGGTGTAATGACACCTCGTATGGGGCAACCAAGGCAACTAACATCAACTAAGGCAAAGTGGGTGAAGCCTCTGGCACTGCACCTGGCACGCTGTAAGCAATCAATCATTGGCACCTTTTCATGTGCCTGACTTAAAACAAATCTAAACCTTACCTCTATATCTAAAAAATAAAACACTGATGACAGTAACATGCGCAGTAATCATAAATGATGATTTGATGACCTTTCATTTGTGCTGGCACGGTAGCCTACCCAAAATGCTGACTTCAAAATTCTACCCAACTGCAAGGCCACCATCACATGTCACCTGAAACCTTCCCCAGTTGCACCAAATGTAAATCTTCCCATTCTCTCAAGTCCCATACTATACTTGTTTATAACACCGTTGGGTATCAACCACATTCTCCTTTATGATTTATATAGATTTTTTTAATGTTTATTTATTTTTGAGACAGAGAGAGACAGAGCATGAACAGGGGAGGGTCAGAGAGAGAGGGAGACACAGAATCCGGAGCAGGCTCCAGGCTCCGAGCTGTCAGCACAGAGCCCGATGCGGGGCTCGAACCCACGGACCGCGAGATCATGACCTGAGCCGAAGTCAGACGCCCAACCGACTGAGCCACCCAGGCACCCCTGATTTATATAGATTTTTAAGTGCCTTAAGGACAGGAAGTCTGTTCCATTCGTCTGTGCGACACACACACATACACACAAACTCGACATAATTTTCAGTAAACTGTTGTTTGATAAACAAACTAATGCTGTACATTTGGATCCCAGAGATTAAAAGTAACATGAGTACTTAAAAGTAAAAAGAAATAGGTATCTCAATATCTGTGTTCAACATAATGACCTAGACAAGTAACTAAAATATAGATAGACTTGAGTTTGTTTTTGTCATTATTTATTCCTAAAATCCTAAACATGAATCCCAAGTAAAAGCTCATCTTTTCATATTGTAGAGATCGGTGAAAAGTCCTTCTGGAAATAGTCCATTTGTGAGGCATATACATTTTTTTAAAAGAGGCTCCTGCAAGAGGGTTAGGCTGCTTTCTAATATGTGTCAAATTTGAATTCTATTAAAAGTGTACCGAGTATCTGAGTAACAGTCGGAACAGTGTTTTGATCCCCCATTCTATCACTATTACTGATGATCGCTCTTTGTGGCCTCCTGCCTGGGCTAGGGGAGATTCTGTGATAAAAGAAACACATACGTCAAATGTAGTAGCAGAAAGCTAAGTGGAGCCAGAAAGAGAGAGTGACTATGTGAAGCATTTGTTTTTTAGACCCTATAATGTTTTAAGCATATACCTAATGCTTTTTACACATGCTGAATAACCAGGCTAATTAAAAAGCCCATACAGCTCTTGTTAAAATCTGTTCAAATTTTTTGGAGCACCTGTTATAACAGAATGCCCACAGACTTGATAGTTTAGAGCCAAGACACCTGCTACCTTATGTCTCACAGTATGTTCAGTTTTATACTGTTAGCAAAAAAATAAACACTTTTTGACATTTAGCAATCTTATACAAGTGATATGAAATAATCAGGAAAGAATGATAGTTTAACCCTTCTTGTGCTGCGCTGGGCAACCACACCCTTCTTATTTGGAAGTGGATTTTGATTATTTTCCTGAGAAATTACTTATGATTTCTTTAATCAACCTTAATCATGCAAGGTTTTCTAAAGAGTCTGGGTACCTTCTTGGAAGTATGAAGCAGGGAATTTTCTAGTTAAAAGTTCTGTAAGGCCCTTAAAGAAGCACATTACTGTTTTGACTTTATCAACTGTTTATGAAATTTTTAACAGCTTTGATATTATTATTCCTGATGAAAGTTTTACAAGAACATCTATTTGAAAATGCATTTACTTTTAAGGAGAAAATATTATAAAAATTCTCCACAGCTAAGGAATTTTCATAGTCCAGGCATGTACATAGGAACGTTTAAATACTTCTTAGATTCAATCTTATGGTTGGTAAACAAATCTTATAAAGATAATGTGAGAGTGGTTTTCAAGATACATAATTTATAAATAGCTGCCATTTTATCTATAGTATTTAAGTACCTTGAGGTGGAACGTGTCTTATTTGACCATAAGTCCAGAGTTGGTTAAAAAAAAAAAATTAATTTTATGCTGTAACCAGTTTAAAATTTAATTCATGTTAATGACATTTCTATTAAGAAAATCTGCCTTTGATCTAGCGATCCCACTTCTAGAATTATGTCCTACAGTAAAGTCACACACATATGTAAAGACTTATGTACAAGAATGTCATTTTCAGTATTGTTCATAGAGCTAAAGATATGAAACAACATAAATGTCCATTTATAGAGAACCAGGTAAATAAATTATGACAAACCAATACAAAAGAATATTATGAAGTCGTTAAGTGAATAAAGCAGGTACGTGTATAGTATTATGAAGTTATCACTAAGATATCGTGTTAAGAAAAAAGATGTACAAGCAAATTAGTAAGCACACACACCATTTGAAAATTTATAGCAATACAGAATATCTTTGGAAGGAAACAATAAAAGGACAATACTGGTTAACTCTGGGGGAGGGAGAAATGCAAGGATAAGAAGACGGGTGGGAGGAACACTTACGGTTCATTAAAAAACACTTTTGTGGGGGCGTCTGGGTGGCTCAGTCAGTTAAGTGCCCAATTTCGGCTTGGGTCATGATCTCACAGTTCCTGAGTTTGAGCCCCACATCCGTGCTGACAGCTATAGCCTGGAGCTGCTTCGGATTCTGTGTCTCCCCCCACCCCCCAACCCCGTTGGGCGTTCTGTGTCTCTCTACCCCTCCCCCACTCGTGCTCTGTCTCACTCTCTCAAAAATAAACATTAAAAAAAAAACTTTAAACGCTTTTATAGCTTCAGCTATTTGTATTGCATATACATCTTACCAATTCAAAATATTTTCAGTTGCAAATTAAAATAATCCATTAAATTTGGGAGAAAAAAATGTGATGCACTATGGGCATACTTTAATGTAACATAATATCCTAAAGTACTTGTAAGTTTCCAGACTGTTACTTAGCTAACTCCAAATCAGTATTTAACAATATAAATCACAATTTAATGTCTAATTATGATGGCGAAAACAGCTTTTGAATGTTGAATGTGTATAGCTGTATTCAAATACAAGCTGTTTTGACTTTTAACCAACATACCAGAACTAGGAGTGATTTTGTTGCATAATTAGAAAGCAACCTAGAATACACTTTTCTAAGATGTTTTTAAAGATAATGAGAAGCATTTTTAAATGTTTAAGAGAAAAGATGTTTTAGCTTCTGGACACCTATCAGAAGAGAAAAGTAGGATTCTACCTCTATTGGGCATCATAGTTCACCACGAACCTTGTCATTTGGGGCCAAATGCATCCCCAAACTGGAATTCCTGAGACCTATTTCCTCATATGGACAAGAATAGGTACCACGACTGTTCCAGGGCTTACAACTACCAAGCCGTACATGGTGTTCATCCCTATAAATCCCACACAAGTGATCAGGATTCACTCTGGACAATATAGTGAAGCAGATGACTTACCTTCAGACATTCTTTCTCATTCATGGTGAGGGGTTTTCGTCTTTCAAAAACAACTTTTTCACCCTCAAGAGCCCAGCAGCAACCAGCTCTCCAAAACCATCAGATAAACACACTAAAATTATAGTATACTTAATGTTTATTTGCATTTTAAAAGAAAGTACAAAATTATTTGGAATTGGCTCAAGTAGTAACTTCTGGTGAAGGGGTGGCAGGCTTTAGTGGAACAGATTGAGGAGGATGAATGAAGGTGGATAGCCTGAGACCAACACTCACACCTATCGGCCTTCTTGGCCAATGCTCGATTGGCTGTAAGGGTTCACATTACCACTTCATGCAAGTAGCAATGCCCCACTGGTCATTAGTAATGCTCACCAAACATTCCTGATAAGCTTCTTTCTGGCCCAAGGTGGGATTCTGTTTCCTGGCTCCTTTGATGGGCGGCACCATGTAATCATTCCTGACTATTGTGATATGAGAAGAGGTGAGGTGTGACACTCTGGGCCAATGTGAGACTCTGCAGAGCTAAGTTGCCCTCTGCCATGGAGGTCAGCAACCCTCCAAATAACAGAAGCTCAGTCACCTAGGTCCTGGAGAAGGAAACAAACCTATGTGAGCAAGAAATAAACCCTTGTTATTTTAAGCCACTAATTGGAGTTATTTGTTATCACAATATACTCCAGCCTCTCCTTACTGATACATATGGGAGACACTGCAACCAGACCTAACTGACTCAGAATAATAGTCTTTAGGTTTGCTAGGTAGTAATTATGCTGAGTTATCAAATGATAAGTTTGATTTTTTTCGTCCCTTTAATTTTATTAAACACTTTTTACTCACTCACTAAGGTCCTTTTCCAAACACAAATTTTGACAACATCCCTGGAAAGTTAGAATTACTCAATTTGGAAACTGAGGAAATGAAACACAGTGTTTCTTTCTCTCTCTCTCTCTCTCTCTCTCTCTCTTCTTCCTTCCCATAGTTTGATGAGGAATTCTCCTTGAAAGAAAAAGAAAAGAAAAGAAAGAAAAGTGGATAGCCTAGGAATATATTTTTATTAAAGTGCTGTGTAAAAAAATGGCCTATTCTTGGGGAAAGTTGGCATAATTTCAGGGCACTCTAAATTCTTTAGTTTGCTAAATTGACCCAGTGGAGGAGAAGAGGTCATACAGCCCTGGAATAAATTATTATAGGCAGAGAAAGTCTTGGAAAAAGCAGAACTCTAGGCGCCTGGGTGGCTCAGTTGGTTAAGCATGCGACTCTTGGTTTTGGCTCAGGTCATGATCTCACAGTTTTGTAAGTTTGAGCCCCACAGGCTCTGTGCTGACAGCACGGAGCCTGCTTGGGATTCTCTTTCTCCCTCTCTCTGCCCCTCCCCAACTCACACTGACTCTGTGTCTCTCAAGATAAATAAATAAACTTAAGAAAGAAAAAAAAAAAAGAACTCAAATCTAAGATCAGCATCCCACATCTGTATAGATAGCACTTTACAATCTGAAAAGTTTTTTCTTCTACATGACCTTTCTCAGGCTTTCTTCATCTTGCACGTGTCTTCTCTTTGTATGTGTATGTCCACCCAACAACACTGAATTTTCTAGGACATGTTCTCTTAATTCTGCATTATTGTCATGGAAATTGAAGCTCAGCGAGCCTACCTAAGTGATTAACTTGTCCAAGATCTCAGAGTCAAGATTCAAAATCAGATTTTCTGAGTCCAAGGAATTCTCTCACCGCTCTACTCTGCTTGCAGAAATAGGGAAAATGGAAAGAAAAAGCCCAGAGAAATCTCAGCCTATGGTCAGGGAAAGCTTCCTGGAAGAAGTGATACCTGTGCACATGCCTGTCACTGCATTGCCAGGTGTTGGTTTTCCCACTAATCAGTGATTATCTTCAGTGTGGAGCTTAATGTTTGTTAAATGAATAAACAGATGTATTGAAAAAGTAAAGATGTTATTTTTAGATGTACAATGAACTTTTATTCTTAAGAGAATGCACATTTAATTCCTGAAATCATAATCCTAAACCATGACCCCCAAGCTTACCCCCAACAATGGTAGGACCCGTTTTGGGAGCCCACACATCACGTCATTTCAACGTTTTTTTTTTTTATTTTTTTTTGGGACAGAGAGAGACAGAGCATGAACGGGGGAGGGGCAGAGAGAGAGGGAGACACAGAATCGGAAGCAGGCTCCAGGCTCCGAGCCATCAGCCCAGAGCCCGACAGGGGGCTGGAACTCACGGACCGCGAGATCGTGACCTGGCTGAAGTCGGACGCTTAACCGACTGCGCCACCCAGGCTCCCCGACACACCACGTCATTTTAGAGTAGAGAGCAAGCTAACAAGCAGTTAGCTAAAATATGTTCTCTTCTTCTACCTTAACAAATACATCTTCATAACAATCAAAAATGCTTAAAGTATATGTCAAGCTATGACTTTTTATAACACATTTGGAAAATACCAGGAAAATGGAATTTAACTTTTATCATGTGTGCTGTTGGTAGGTCTGTGATGTTTGGGTGAGAAATAAAATGAAAATATGTATAATTCATAAATTATCATGTATGTGTTCTATAAAATATTTCTCACTTGTTTTAATTTCAGTAGAATCACTAATACTGTCGTTATAATCAAGGTTTTCACATTATTAATGCTTTATTGACAGTAATGCCAAATGAGATCATCTGTCCTGAGTCACTTGTTTTGAAGCAGATTTCTGTTTGTTCCTGTCTGAAGAAACTTTAGTCTGCTGAGGTAATCACAACAGGAATTTTCAAATTACCAATGCAATAAATAATGAATAATATATACTTATCTTGCTCAAACATTGTAATGGAGTCACCTAAGATAAATTACTGTTATAAAAAATGTTACAAAATGTTCTGACTTTTACTGCATGCATAGTTAGCACGTATATTACAGATTTTATTTTCTCCCAAAGCACTACATAGATCCATTCAGTAATGTGAAGAATCCATATTCTTTACATGCTTCGTGAATTTTAAGTTTATACCTACATATATACAAATTTGCATAATATAAATTATTTAAATATATAAATATTGCAGAATTTCTGCAGCCTAGTGCAACTCTTTCAAATACTGCTAATTTATGAGCACTTCTGGAACCATAAACTGGAACAAGAATGAAGCAAGAAAATAGACATTTGGCACTACTGAGATACGTCATCATTTAAGAATCCATTTTGGGGCACCTGGATGGCTCAGTCAGTTAAGCATCCGGCTTCGGCTCAGATCATGATCTCACAGTTCGTGGGTTGAAGCCCCGCATCAGGCTCTGTGCTGACAGCTCAGAGCCTGGAGCCTGCTTCAGATTCTGTGTCTCCCTTTCTCTCTGCTCCTCCCCCACCTGTGCTCTGTCTCTGTCTCTCTCTTTCTCTCTCTCTCTGTCTCTCAAAAATAAACATTAAAAAAAAAAAAAAAGAATGAGTCACCAAGTTATAGCGGCACCCGTGTGTTCCTTGATGACTTTATTTTATGTGTAAAACATGGGGCCCTCAAAGTGTGGGGCCTGGTCAGAGGCCTCTTTTGCCTGGGCTAAGAGATGTATTGCCAAAGATCCATTGCAGTGATGCTGAGGGACAGTCCAAAGGGGTTTAACCTACTTCTGGAAATTCTTCAGAAGATATTTTGCCAGACCCCTTTCACTTTAGCTCGTCATCGATTGTTCATGATTAAAGATACGTAAGGAAAGTAAAAAATAGTACTAGTAATCTTTAGCACTTATATTCTCAAGCATAGATACAAGCATTCTACATACATTATCATACAACCAACGAGGTAAATAATCTCACGGTTCCCCCTCTTATAAGTGAGAAAATTGAGACACACAAAGGCTAAGTAATCAGCTTCAGATCACAAAACTGGTAAGGTGGAGCTGGTACTTAGAATAAGAAAGCCTGCGTTCAGAGTCTTCACTCATAGAACAAAAGTTAGTCATAATCCTTTTATTCCATGACTTCCTCCCTCTTCAGTTCTTAATTTGTATTTGCTTCTTAATTGCTTAAAGCAATTTTTCAAAAAGTACGCGGGGGAGGAGGATGTGGAGAGGGTTCAGCTCACTTAAGTTGAAATCCTAGCTCTACGACCTACCAACCGCATGGCCTTGGAAGTCACACTTGCAAAGCAGAGATGGTCAGAGTACAGACCTCACAGGGTTAGTATAAGGAATAAATGACTTATTAATGTAAATTGCTCATAATAGTAAGTGCCATGCAAATATTTGCTTTTGTTGGTGGTGTTGTTACGTATGGTCCATTTTCTGAGCTCTCCAATAAGGATACAAATAGTACCTTCCTCAGAAGTTTGTTGAGTATTAGATGAGTTGAAACATGGGCATGTGAAACAATGCCCCACACAGAGAAAATGCTGTTTGTTTATTATATCATCATCACTGTTTGTTCTTTTTTTTTTTAAGATTTTATTTTTAAATAATCTATATACCCAATGTGGGGGGCTCGAACTCACAGCCCTGAGATCAAGAGTCGCAGGCTCTACCAACTGAGCCAGCGAGGGGCCCCTGTTATTATGATTCTTATGCGTGATGTATTTTCTGAGCCTCCTAACACATGAGAAAAATCTCATTTCTTTCACTCATGAATGAAAATTCAGCTCAATGTAAGTGGTCGGGTCACTGGACATCTGTGCCTGGGAATTTTGCCTACCAGTGGCGCCCATCTCCGCCTTTTCCTTCCCCAGCACCCTGAGGCACCAGGGGAACTCCCAGCAGTGCCTGGAGCTATGGAGATGTTTTGAGACTACTTAAGTGATGAGCAGAAAGAACACTTGAGGGGAGTGAGAGGGTAAAGCGAAAAAGAATGAAGAAAGATAAAAACAGCAAAGCCCTGGAGGAAAGAATTCCAAGCAGCCATTAAAGAATTAACTGTAGGAAGGCAGATGAGCACATCCTCATCTGCAGTGTGACAGATCTGAGAAAGCCGTGAGGGTTGGGAATACCGAGAAGTTTGCAAGTTTGTTGCTGGAATGTGGGGAAACTTCTCTCTGGTGACCTCACTTTTCCCTACAAAAATAGGAAGTGAGAGTCACCTGCCAGGAGTGAGGATGCAGAAGTAGTGAGGTCTGGGTTTTGAAAGAGAGAAGAGAGGAAGTTTGAGATGGTAGTTGTGGAGAAGGGGAGATGACGGGCAGTGCTGAGGGCCTATATAACTTTACTCTGGCCCCGCAGCTGTGGTGTGGTTGCGTGGTTTCCTTCAGCCATGCTCAGAAATGCTGCCTGGGCACAGGGAAGACAGACAGCCCGGGCAGAGCTTTTGCAAAGCTGTCGCATTGGAAAGAAAATAGAAGTTTCAAGATATTGACAAGACGTAGGATGAACTGATAAATCATAGCAGCTAGATTAAGTTGAGAAGGAAGAAGACAAAGGAATTGGAAGAGAGGAAGTGGGGTTTATCTCAGGAAAAATGAGATTAAGAGCAAAGAAGTTGGGAGTAGACTAGTGTGAAGGTTGCGAGGCAGTATAACTACGGTCAGTACAGATTTGAATGTATTTGAGAAGTTAGCAGGTCTGGATTATGACAACTTCAGGGCACCCCCCAGGGAGGCAAGAAGGAGGATTGGAGGGAAATGAAAGTGAAGGTCCCTAGAGATGAGAAATAAAGAACCTGAGAGTCCAGGCAATTGGATGGTGTGCAAGTTACTAAGGTTGCCATAAGAAAGCACTACAGACTGGGTAGCTTAAACGACAGAAATTCATTTCCTCATCATTTTGGAGGCTAGAAATGTGAGATCAAGTGTCATTAGGGTTGATTTCTTCTGAGGCGTCTCTCCTCAACCCATACCTGGCAGGCTTCTTCCTGTGCCTTCACATGGTCTTTCTTCTGTGTCTAGATCCTACTGTCTTCTTGGAAGCATACCAGTCATATTGGACTAGGGCCCATCTCAATCATCTTATTTTACAGTCATATTGTGAAACTTGAGGTTTAGACTTCAGCATAAGAATTTGGGGAAGACACAGTTCAGCCCATGACTGATAGGTCACCCACAAAGAGGCTGAAGACGCTCAGAATGATGGTAGAAAGCAAGATAGAGACGAAGAGGATGAATGAGACATTAAACTCTTTAGTGATTGAAGGACTAACTAATCAGTTTTCTGCCCTTTCGTGGAGGTTAGTCTGCTTGCATATTAGGATTTGAAACCCATTTTCTTTGTGCAGTATTTTTTTTCATAGACACATAACCCATTTTAGTTTTTTGCCACAGTCTCGGTTTTTGTCTTTTACCAAAAGACAGGATGTATGGCTGGCACAATCCCGTCCTCTTGGGCATTGGTGTGATCCTCTCACTGACTGTGCAGCAGGAGACCTGGTTGATGTGCAGGGTTCCTGGCCATGCCCTATATCTGACAGACACCCATCTTGTGTAACAGTGCAAGACTGAAGGCGAAGCCACTCTCATCCCCTGGCTCGATTCTCCAATACTCTGAAGGGCATGAATAAAGCTGACTCTACAACACACACACTACTAGAACTGTTAGAACTTTCTCATCTTCTACTCTTCTTTGTCATAATAAAAGTAATATCCACCTTTTATTGTACCCATTGTACCCAGGTCTGTGAACTGAGCTGTATATTTATTATCTCATTTAATACTTATAGCAATCCCAGGAGCACCTGGGTGGCTCAGTCAGTTGGGCGTCTAACTCGTGACTTCAGCTCAGATTGTGATCTCACAATTCATGCGACGGAGCCCCATCATTACTCACTAGTAATGAGCCCCACTGTCTCTCTCTCTCAAAAAAAAAAAAAAAAAAAATACATACACATTAAAAAAATTATAGCAAGCCCAGATGAGGAAATTGAGAAAAGAGATGTTAAATAATCTACCCAGAGTCACCCAGCCAGTAAGTGGCAAGTCTGTCTGGCTCTTAAGTACTCAACTCAACTACAAAACTTTATTTGTGAGGACCAAATGTGCCCAGATGCAATGTCATTCCACCAATCTCATTTCTTTCGAGATGTTTATGAATTGATTCCTGCCAGAATGTTTATGAAAAGTGAGAATAAAGGAAAACAGTATGTCTCAAAAGGTACTTCCTATGCTGTCCTTTTTTTTCCCCCCAAGGGGTCAATTTACCAGGGTCAATGGAGAAATACATGGCTTTTTCCCTCCTTTCAGCTTAACTGGCTTATTCTATTTCAGGAGGCAAAAATTGGTTAGGTCACAAATTGTCTTGCTCAATCTACTTTCATTTGGCTTGTGGTAATGGGTAAATTGTTCACAGGTTTTAGCAATAGATTATCTGTCAGTTTTTATTTTTAACATGAGGTAATGTGAGATTTTGTCTTTTGTCAATGTCTCATAGACATTGTAGTGTGAGATTGGGAGAAACTGAATCAGCGGCTAGTATTTGAATGCTTTTTTATTATAGAATGTTTACAGTGGTGGGGAGGGTCTAGCCTCTTCTTAACTTTCTATCATCTTGGAAAATCACCAGAGTCATTGATTAATTTGGTGTTTGAGATGCTGAGCTAATGTCGGGAGGGACAAACACCAAATCATAATGAGAGTCCACCTACTCATTAATTAAGTAGGTTTTACCTCTTTGTATTTGTGCTTTAGAGATTGGGAATAGAAGGATCTAAGCAGAATATAGGGAGTAATTTCTGGCTATGGAAATTTGCCTTTGCAACACCCACTCTCCTGGACTTGGGTTCAGACTAATAATCAAATTCATGAGACACAAGAGACTTTATTTATCTCCAAAGTGTTTTAAGAAAGAATCAGAACAAGTTACAGCACAGTATACAATTCACAAGTAAACAAATACAAATAACATTTTGTATAGTCAAGGTGTCATAACTCCCAAGCACATCTCCCAATGTCCAGTGCAAAGTCAGGATGACAAATGATGTTGAGTGGACAGAGGCCCTCTCAGCTCAAGGACAGCATCATTTCGGGGGTAACTTCAGCTTTTATACTTAGCTAATTATGCAATCCCCTCTGGGGTTCAGGATTAATGACCATTCTCTCAACCATAGGTGTAGGTACTTGTTTTGGAATATGTTATAGGATTCTCATTTATTTTGGATCTGGCATAGGGAAATTCCTAATAGTTCCTTTAGTTGTGTTTCAGGAAAGATAAGATCAAGCATCAAATCCTCAGGCGCACTGAGGCTAACGAGCCAGAACCTGATATGAACCTTTCCTTGAGCCTGCAAAGCCAACTACAAAAACAAGTTTCCATTACCTAAAAGTTCACTTACTGTATAAGGAGCGTTTTTCATTGTTCAAAAGACCAATGCATCTTTTAAAAAGGGGGGGGGGGTGGGTAAGAGAAGGATTTCAATTCCTGAAATTCCTTTTTTATTTTTAACGTTTATTTATTTTTAAGAGGGAGAGAGACAGAGCGCAAGCATGGGAGGGGCAGAGAATGTGAGAAACACAGAATCCCAAGCAGGCACCAGGCACCCAGCTGTCAGCACAGAGCCTGATGTGGGGCTCAAACCCATGAACCGCCAGATCATGACCCGACCAAAGTCGGAGGTTGAAAATAAATAAATATTGGCTCTCTAACCCCAAACAAGTTTAACTCTAACTAGTGTTCAAACAAGAACATCCAGAAACATAGTAATTGGAGTAAAGTTTGGGGGAATCCAATTGATCAGAAAGCCCTATCAAGAGGTTATTCGAAAAATTAAAAATACAATTACCATATGATCTAGCAATTCCACTTCTAGGTATTTATCTGGAAAAAAAAAAACACAAAAAAACACCAATTCAAAGAGATACACGCACCCCTCTATCCATTGCAGTATTATTTACAATAGCCGAGATATGAAAGCAACCTAAGTTGATAGATGAATGGTTAAAGATGTGATGTTTGTGTGTGTATATATAAAATGGAATATTACTCAACCATTAAAAAATGAAGTCTTGGGGCGCCTGGGTGGCGCAGTCGGTTAAGCGTCCGACTTCAGCCAGGTCACGATCTCACGGTCCGTGAGTTCGAGCCCCGCGTCGGGCTCTGGGCTGATGGCTCAGAGCCTGGAGCCTGTTTCCGATTCTGTGTCTCCCTCTCTCTCTGTCCCTCCCCCGTTCATGCTCTGTCTCTCTCTGTCCCCAAAATAAATAAACGTTGGAAAAAAAAAAAAAAAATGAAGTCTTGCCATTTGTGGTAACACAGATGGACCTAGAGGGTATTATGCTGAGTAAAATAAGTCACACAGAGAAAGACAAATATCACATGGTATCACTTATATGTGAAATGTAAAGAATAAAACAAAACAAAACAAACATACTCCTGGATATAGCAAACAAACTGTTTGTTACCAGAGCAGGCAGATGTGGGGGATACAAAATAGATGAAGGATATTAAGAGGTACAAACTTCCAGTTATAAATAAGCCATTAGAATGTCATGTACAGCATAGGAAATATAGTCAATAATATTGTAATAACTTTGGATAGTGACAGATGGTAACTAGATGTATTGTGGGGATCATGTCATCATATATAAAAATATACACCTGAAACTAATAGGACATTATAAGTCAATTATACTTTAAATTTAAAAAAAAGAAAACCCTATCAAAAATCAGACACATACATTTATTGATAACTTATTTCTGCTGTTTATTGATCTTACACAAAGGAAGATATTGCCCATGATGTAGATACTTTTATTTCTATATGCATGTACTATATGTGAATGTGCAAAGAACATTATATTATTTAATCTATAAAGCATAAAATAGGTTTCTTTTCTATCCTTTTGTCCTCAACCATCTGTTACAGTTATTTTTCCTAAAAAACACAATAATTAAAAATTTCATTATTAAAATGAATAAATATACGTGTGTGTGTGTGTGTATGTATATATATATATATATATATATATATGTATATATATATGTATTTACTAAATTTTTCAAAAATTCCTGGGGAAAACTTTATTATGCTTTTAAAATCCTTATTATTTTGACACGTTTCATTGCTAAATAAAACTGTTTTAATTTAAGCTAAGAAAACTAATTGGTATCAGATACTAAAAGTTCTTGTAAATTGTTGGAAGTGTTAGTTCTGGGAATAGCATTTTTATATTTTTCATATTGATTTGCCTTTGAGACAAACTGCAACAAGAAAGCAGGTGATAAGCCTTTGTTAATGCCTCTGGGAGAAAATGCTGTAGCTACAGACTACTGTTGATAAACAGATTTTGAATTAATTAGTTCTACATAATTATGTGAGCCATCAAGTCCCTAAAATCAAATGCAACTTGTCTTATATCGCTTAATATATAAAGGAGAATAGAAAAAAATTATCTTTCATAACTTAACCTCTTTTAGAGTATAGTTTTAATTTTTTAATTTTAATTTTTTAATAACAATGATTGGAGTTTTTAAATGGCATATGTTCAAGGCATATTAAATATTTATTCTCAGATATGTAAAATGAGATAAGAAGCGATTCACTTTGTGTTACATTAGTGACAGAATTGGGTCTCAGCACATGCTACTATTCCAGCCTCATACTTGGTAGAAATTATATTTTGTTACCAGAAAATGCCAAAGCCAACATCCTGAGAGAAATAGCCTGGCAATATAAGAGTCAAGCTTTCAGTAACATATTTTTAAGAATTTTTCCCACATAGCTGTAACAGCAACAACAACAAAAAACTTTTATAGAAAAACAGAGGAAAATGCTTTAAAAAGCAACAAGCAGGAAAAAACTTCAAATATTTCTGAGAGACATAAAAGAAGCCTCAATAAATGGAGACAAAATGACATAAGAAGATTTAATATTGTAGAGATGTTAATCATTACCAAGTCAATACATATGCTTAAAATAATGTAATTAAAAGTTCAATCAGATTTTTGGAATTTGGATCAATTTTTTTTTTTTCCAATGTTTTTTTATTTATTTTGGGGACAGAGAGAGACAGAGCATGAACGGGGGAGGGGCAGAGAGAGAGGGAGACACAGAATCAGAAACAGGCTCCAGGCTCTGAGCCATCAGCCCAGAGCCTGACGCGGGGCTCGAACTCACGGACCGCGAGATCGTGACCTGGCTGAAGTCGGACGCCCAACCAACTGCGCCACCCAGGCGCCCCGGAATTTGGATCAATTTTTAAAGAAATTAACTAGAAGAAAAACATGGGGATAAGAGATACATATTTTTAGTTTTTTTTTTTTAATTTATTTATTTATTTTGAAAGAGATACGGAGAGAGAGAGCAGGGGAGGGGCAGAGAGAGAAGGAGAGACAGAATCAAGCAGGCAAGAAGCCCGATGCAGGGATGCAGGGCTCAAACTCAGGAACCGGAGAGAGATCATGACCTGAGCCAACACCAAGAGTCTGACCCTTCACGGACCGATCCACCCAGGCACCCCGAGAATAAGAGATACATTTAATTTTTTTTTAACGTTTATTTATTATTGAGAGACAGAGTGTGAACAGGGGGAGGGGCAGAGAAAGAGGGAGACACAGAATTGGAAGCAGGCTCCAGGCTCCGAGCTGTCAGCACAGAGCCCCACGCGGGGCTCCCACGGGGCTCGAACTCACAAACAGCAAGACCATGACCTGAGCCGAAGTCGGTCGCCCAACCGACTGAGCCACCCAGGCGCCCCAAGATACATTTAAAAGATTGGTGTTAGGTGGGGCGCCTGGGTGGCTCAGTCAGTTAGTTAAGCATCTGGCTTTGGCTCAGGTCATGATTTCATGGCTGTGAGTTCGAGCCCTGCATTGGGCTCTGTGCTGGCAGCTCAGAGCCTGGAGCCTGCTTCAGACTCTGTGTCTCCCTATATCTCTGCCCCTCCCCTGCTCACGCCCTGTCTCTCTCTACTTCAAAAATAAATATTGAAAAAAAAAATCTTTTTAAAGATTGGTGTTGGGTAACTTGCTCTACTAGAAACTGAAATATATTATAAAACCACAATAATTTTTAAAAAATGATACTGACTAATGTAAGAATAGGCAGAGAAAAAAAAAAAAAAAAAGACATGGCCCAAAGACAGACCAGCATAAGTTAAAATTTATCCTAAAGACAGAATCCAAGATTTGTACCCAATTATTTGTTTTAATACTTTGTTAAATAGCAAAAATCGTAAGAAACCCCTAAAATAGTCAACCAAAGAGGCTGATTAAAGAGTGATGGCATATCTCTTTAGGTGATGAAGTATTACATAACCATTTAAAAGCATAGTTTTAACAAATAAATAATTGCATGGGAAAATGTTCATGAAAAAATATTCAGTGAAAAACACATGATCCAAGGCTATTTATATATATTTATATATATCTTATATTTAAGTGTATATAAACAAAAAATACATACTCATTTATATTACGCACATTGGATTTTTTTTAAAGATTTAAAGGAATTACATCAAAGTATTAAAATTAGTTAACTGTGTATAATTATGTTACTTTTTACTTTCTTTTATACATTTTTTTGTATTTCCCAATTTTCCTGTAACTGTTGTCATCTAAGAGATGTAATGTCTACCTCTACCTCAATGAAAGAAAGAATGGGATACATAAAATATTTTAAAAGCTGGTTATTTTATTTTATTTTATTTTATTTTATTTTATTTTATTTTAGTAGTGAGGTTATGGCTTATTCAACTCTGTTGGTACTGACTTCAGCCACTTAAAATGCAGTCTTATTTCTCTGTTGCTCACAATTCCAAAAACTCAATGCCATGTTTTCTTTTGGTTACTGCATGAACCACCAAACAACCCGACAAGAACATATAAATAATACATAGGCCAATGTAAGGAGATATTAATTTGCTGTTCCAGA
Source organism: Lynx canadensis (assembly GCF_007474595.2). Classification (NCBI taxonomy): domain Eukaryota; kingdom Metazoa; phylum Chordata; class Mammalia; order Carnivora; family Felidae; genus Lynx; species Lynx canadensis. The sequence continues at coordinate 150,054,660 of NC_044310.1, forward strand.
TCTGTTATACAATTATATTAAGTCTAGTTTTACACTTCTCAGTAGAAAAATCCTATTTTTTTTTTTTTTAAGTAGATTTAGTACCCAGCACAGAGCTCAACAGAGGGCTGGAACTCACAACCCTGAGATCAAGACCTGAACTGAGATCAAGAATCAGGTGCTTAACCAACTGAGCCAGCCAGGCGCCCCAAGCCTATATATTTTTTTAATACCAGGATAATAATTCTCAGTAGAAAAAGGCTTATTTATAATTTGTCTTTGAATCATCTTCATATGTATTTTTCTATACATAATAGACATTCCTAACTCAAATTTATTTGAGCAATGAGGAAATGTATGACCCCATATAAGTCTGGAGTTTAGGTGGACTGGAAGTGGTCTGATCCGTGGTTCAGTTATATCAAAAGGGCCCAAGCCCATTCCACTTCTCCACTCAGGCATTGTTACCCTGTCAGTTCCCAGGCTGGTTCCCTTCATGGGAACAAGAAAGCTACAATGGCTTTAGTCATAAAAATGTCAAGAGGAGTAACATAGGCCACCTCTTCCTATGTCTCTTTCTTAGAAGCAAGAAAACCTTTCACAGAAGCTCTCATTACACTACTCAAACTTCCTTGGCCAGAACTGGGCCATGTGGCCAATTTTAAACTAATGCAAGGGCAAAGGGATTAACATCATTATCATAGGCAATATAGGAAGACAGGATATGTATACACAATCTGGGTTCTGCTGTGGAAAAGGAAGATCGGAGTGGAGGCAGGAACAGGGGTGGGATGAGGGTAGAGTGTGTGGCATGAATGTTGAGTAGGCAATCTTTTATGCTCCAAGCCTCCATTGCTGATAATGACATGAGATGAGGGAGGATTCTTTTTTAACTAAAGATAGTAAGAGACATTGTGATAGATGCTAAAGTTCTAACAGCAGATAGGACCTAAACTTTCTCCTCCAGGAGCTTACAGTTTTAACAAAGAAGATATACAAGTAAACAGGCAACTAAAACAGGGTGCTACATCATGGAGTCCAAAAAGCTCCTTGGATGGGGTACTTCATCAGCCTTAAGTGCCTAAGAAGGCAATATCCAAGTATATTCTAAATTTGGAGAAGAGGAAGTCCTGTGGCAATCAAGAGGTTGGCATATTTGGGGAACCAGAAAGTGTTGAGGCTAAAGATGTAAGACTAGATCAGGTAGGGCCTTGAAGGCCATGCTAAGAAGCTTACATTTGATTCTGCAGAAATTGGGAAGGCAGTAAAATATTAAAAACAAGAAATAACGTAATCTGATCTCCTTTCAGAGCATATACTTCATCTGCAATGTGGAGAATAGACTGAAAAGAGTCAAGCCTATGTTTAGAGATCATCTAGATGCTTTTGTAGTAATCCAGCCCAGAAATCCAGAAATTAGAGGATGATTTGAGTTTCTGGTTTAGGCAACTAAATCGATGCTGCTACTAGAGACAGAGATAGGAAACTCAAGAGGGTAAAACAAGTGCAGGAAAAGATTATGAGTTTATTTCAGACATTATGAGTTTTAAATTCTTATGGGACATCTAAGTGGAAATGTGCAGTAGATAGTACTGTTTGGTTAGGCTTCTTAAGATTACACATTATACGACATTATTAAACTGCTATTAAATATCCCCCATGAAAATCTCATCAAATAATATTAGTAGTTGCCAGATTATTCAGGCATTTTCTTTCATTTCTAGCTCTGACATGATTTGAGTGATATGATGAGAAAAGTCATAGCAAATGTTTTGCATGCTGACAATTTAAACTAATAGATATTTTTAGATGTTGTGTAAGAAAAGAGCTCTGAGCTAAAAATGATGCTGACATTTAAAGGCTTTCTGTAAACTTCAGAAACGTGTAGCCTTAGACACCAAGGCTAGTAGTTTAGAAATAATGCTTAGCATCTAAACTTAATGCCTTTTCAACTTTGCTTTCTGTATTGGGCTCAGATGTTTCTACCCCTACGCACTTTTAAAATGTTCACTCTTCTATGTTAGGCCCTAAAAGCCTCACTTACATTGGGTTCAGAGTATTTCTGGCATGTTTGTCCTTTATAACAAAGCCCTTTGTCCCTCTTTTCAAGTGTCTCGGCAGTGCAGCAAGTCTAGGTCTTGTTCCCCATGAACAAATGGTCTTTTATCTTAAAAGAAAAAGTGGACATAAATCTTTTTAAAGAGTCATCCAAGCTATATTTTCAATAATATTTTTGTTTTGTAGAATTTTGCTTATTTCATGTTATGCAGGTTCTTGGTAGAAATTTGAAAAATACAGAAATGTATAAAGAAAGTAAAACTGGGGGTACCTGGGTGACTCAGTTGGTTAAGCATTGATTCAACTCTTGATTTCAGCTAAGGTCATGATCTCAAGGTTGTGAGATCAAACCCTACATCAGGCTCTGCACGGGGCTTGAAGCCTGCTTAAGATTCTCTCTCTCTCTCTCTCTCTCTCTCTCTCTCTCTCTCTCTCTCTCTGCCTCTCTCTCTGTCTAATAAAAAAGAAGAGTAAGTAAAACTGAATCATAGTAGTACCACCCAGAGGTAACAATGAGACCATTTTTAAAGCCTTTGGTGCATTTTGTCAAGTGCTTATTTTCAGGAAGTCTGTACAAATCTATACTCTCATCACTCATTTATATACGATTTAGTTCAGAGTAAATGACTTATGGTTTCCTTCTCTACTAAACACCATTAGAACAAGTATTCTTTAATGTTTTCATAGTTCCTAATCCACATTCTTATACTCTGAGGTTCACCAGTGAGGTTTCCTCTGAAGCTACAACCACCTGGGAGAAGGAAAGAGCCATTGATTTGGGGCTGGAGAACCAGGCTGTAGTCTTAGCCCTTTTACATACTATACTCAGTGTTGAGTCTGACAATCTAACTTCCTCGGGTCTTAGTTTTCTCTGTCCAAATGACAAGACTGTATTAAAGATCTCCATAGTTCCTTTCAGTAGGGAGAATAATAACAACAACATGGTGCACCTGGGTGGCTCATTTGGTTGAGCATCCAACTCTTGATTTTGGCTCAGGTCATGATCCCGGGGTCGTGAGATCGAGTGCTGCACTGGGCTCCACACTGGGTATGGAGCCTGCTTGGTATTCTCTCTTTCCCTCTGCCCCTCTTCCCTGCTCGCACTCTCCCTCTCTCTCTAAAATAAAAAGGATAAAAATAACACTAACAAATTTTATAGGTAAAACAACAAGAATTTTGCAAACAGTCTGATGTTCTCAGTACATAATGTTATAGGATCTGATCTAAGAATATAGCGTTATGGTCTTCTCTAAGTAAATGTGTCTTTCTTTGACAAGTTAGTATCCTTCCTCTGCAAGCAGATTCTGAAGCTTAGATAGGACCAAACTCAGAAGTAGTAGGCTGGTCAGCCACCTTCAGGATATAGATAGAACCCAAAATCTCCACCCAACCTCATTTATTCCACCATTACAGCTTTACTCCTCATATCTATAAATAATATAAATAATCTTAAGAGCAAACTCATAATCACAGCCTTTAGGAGGCTAGGCCTCTACTGGGAGTAGGCATCCTGTGGCCATTTAAACTAGTGACGGCCAATGATATAAAACCATACTACAATCCTTCAGAAATCATCACAAGACAATGTCTATAAACATTGAAGAAAATTTGATAGTACAACCAAAAGTCACTTTGCCTTTGTTTCACCATTACCCAGGGGCAACCAAAAGTGTTCTCCAGCCATTTCATTTCTTTCCAGATTTTCCAAGCTTTTAGTTCATCCATATCTAAATCCTAAGAGACATTATATTTGTTGAACAGATATGCAATTGCCAAGTGTCTTGTTACTCCAATGAGAGAACACAGGATTACAGCAAGGCTTTGGAGTAAAGGGCAGCAAGTGTGATCATGCCAAGGCTGCCTAAAATGGACCTCAGGGGGAACCTGACCTTGGTTGTTAAACAGGTCTCAAATGCGCACTGCTCAACTCTTAAACCTTGGTAGCCCACTGAAGCCTGAAATATTAGTGCAAAATTAAATTTGATTTTTTTTACCTTCTTAGAGAAGGTAAATTTCAATGTTTTCACCTAAATAGAATCAATGAAGTTTATAGGCAGTAGTTTTCATCTAAATATAAAATACGCACGTTATACGTACACTCACACATATATTTAAGTGATAGAAACTTTATCTAATACTTCATGAAGCTGACTGTCTCCTTTCAGAGAACTGAAAACTGGCTAGAGGCAGCTTTTTTTAGGATAAAGAATAAAAAACAAGGGAGAGAAAATTTTTTAAATCTCAGATTGGCTGGGGGCACGCAGTCAACCTTATTTGGAATGAGAAGGCCCAGGATGGTTTGGCATTTGGGAATTGGCTGACTGGGTATTCTGTGTTTCTGGCCAAGAAGAGCATTTCCAGGGACATGAAAGTTATCTAAATGTCATCTGACTCACATAGCACCCTGGGCAAGAGCAGCTCCATCTTGGACCTAGAAAAGTATTTCCAAAACCCATAACCAATTAAATCAATATTTTTAAAAGTAGGACCCAAGGATGAGTATATTTTTAGGGCTTCCCAGGTGATTCCAATATGTACTCTCAATACAAGATTTACCTCAGCTAAATTTACCTCAGATAAAAACCTCAATACAAGGCTAAGACCCTCAATACAAGATTTACCTCAGGTAATTATTATATATACTTGAGCTTATTATGTTTGAGTAACACAGAGCCAGAATATATGAGAACAATTAATGCAATGAATCTTTCACAGACCACCCACCCCAGAGACCCAACTACTTTTGGCTCTTCTCTTCTTGTGGGGTACCAGCTGTGGTGTTCGACATATCCCTACCTGAATCCTCAATCCCCAGCTTGGGATTCCCGAGATTACCCCCAGGGATTCTAACACACCTCATAACATATTTTGGGGTTTTTTCTCAGCCTACTCTGAAACCACTTAGCTCAGAATTCCTGAAAGGAATTCTCTCCCCATTAGCTCTCCCCAATCAGCTAAGGCGATTGAATGTAAATTAATGTGAATCCTCTGGGCTCTGTTAGTTCTATGAAGACTTTAGAAAAGTCTAGAACATTAAAAAAAAAAAAGTCTAGAACATGCCAGCTTCGAGGGATGATTGGGGAAGAGAGGAAGATAAGGGAAAATCTCTGGATCCTCCTGAATTTCAACTTCTCTCTTCCCTCTATTCTTTGATATGGACAATTCACATTTTTTCCGTGTCTTATATGTCTTACATAGGGTATCATAAGAACACAGTGCTAGAATGATTCCCTTGGCAAAAAGACAAGCACCCATTCAACATCTCCACTTAGTCGTCTATGCTTTCTCCTTGGGTGTCCATAGGTGTCACAGTACAAAAAATGATATATTTGAATTATCCTGTTAGGATTTTTCTCATGACCAATTTATGAATATCCACTATGATTTCTAAGCAACTGGCCTTCCAACCTCAAGGCCAGAATTTTGAAGTATTGTGGTTTTCATTTTGTTTTGTTTTAACTTAGAATGACTATATTTACACCTACACATTAGGAAGGTAAATGTTGCTTGTGTGCTACCATTGTGATGAGCATATTGAATACAATGATTGTCAAGGAAAATTTCCAGGTGAAATTCCAGACAACAGACTACAAAGTGTAACCATATATAGCCGCCCCTTTCCTACTGAGTCATGACAAAGCAGGTAGTTAAAAATCATGTTTAGTCTTGTGTCTTTATCTCAGACCATAGGAATCTTCCTAGCAAAAATCTGTTTTTCTTGAAGAACAACTTCAGTTTCCTTGGAGAGTCACTGCGCCCAGATTTGTAGTTCAAACACAGCAGCTCTTTATTTCTATCATTTTCCTTTTTCCTAGCTTTGTCTGCAGGCTCATGTTGCTGCAATTAAGTCTCCTCACTTCATTTGTTCACTGTACACGTTGTACATACTCTGAATCATCTGGCAATACGAAACCCAATTTACCTATTATGCCTACGTGTTACATTTTGTTATCTCTGGGACTGCATTGTGCTTCCATGATTATGACTCAATAGAATTACAGCTCAGTTCAGATCTCCACAACATGGAAAGAGGTTCGCAGGGTTTGTTTACAAGTAAGGATGCCATATGCTCCTCTAAGAAAAAAATACGCTAATTACCAGGGAAGAAATGAGTCAAGAAAACAGGGAACTGCTGCAGACCTACTAAGTAAACAGGGAAGGTGCTTTTGTGCAATGGGACTAAACGTGGTGAATCCATCCCTTGTGTTTTCTTGTTCAGTTGAATCTGCACAGAAAAGGTGAAAGCCAGAAAAAGCCATTTTCTAGCAGTGGCTATATATGCAGATTGACACATTTCATATTTTAGCTCCAAACTGCCTCACATCCTTGTTTTGGTTACAGTAACCTTAAATGTAAAGTAAGATATTGAATCAAAAAAATCTGTGTACAAGAGCAACCTGAACTGAGCGATGACAACTGACCAAATAAAAGTACGCCTTCTTTCTCCTTTACTTTGCTTGAACTTGCGTCTCTTCTCTAAGGTTCCATCTTCACACTAAAACTTGTTGCTGGGGAAAATGTTAAGTTCAGTCAATCATTTGTCTTCAAAATAACTGCTGGTGTTTGAGTTCAATTCTACAGGGTTTTTTCTTTCCTCCAGCTGGTTTGTAATTACAGATAAAGCTTTGTTTAAGGGGGGAAAAGAAAAGAAACCACACAGCTTTTTTCCGCAACACATTGGCAGGAAACTCTGGCACGGTGAGCTATGCCTCCAAGCAGAGTTTTCATACCAAGGCACCTTCCTCCACACACTATCCAAGTACACATTACTCAAGTCTCTCTTCAAACACAGACATCCACACAGAGCTTCCTCCAGAAGAAAATCCAGGCAATGTGTACCATTCATAACCATTTATGACTAATTTGTAACTAACAACCATTTATAACTTGGTATCCCCATCAGTTGGGATCTGAAATGGCAGTGTGTAACAAGGACAGTCCTCAACAAGGGACAGTTGTCAGAAACTTTGTAAAGTAGGCAAATAAGCAGGCTTTGTCTCTGTTTTGCTGGCAGAACTAAAATGAGAGAAAAAAAAGAAGGGGTGGTGGTGCCTGGGTGGTTTAGTTGGTTAGGCCTCTGACTCCAGCACAGCTCATGATCTCACGGTTCATGAAATGGAGTCCCACATTAGGCTCTGTGCTGACAGCACAGAGCCTGCTTCAAATCCGCTATCTCCCTCTCTCTCTGCCCCTCCCCAGCTGGCTCTCTCTGTCTCTCAAAAATAAACATTAAAAAACAAAAAAAGAAGATCAAAACAACAGGTGAAAAGAAAAGAAAAGAAAAGAAAAGAAAAGAAAAGAAAAGAAAAGAAAAGAAAAGAGAAAACATAGGGAAACCTTTAGCAAATGGCCCCTTAATGACGCAAAAACTTCTGGGGGCTAACTCCACATCTAGTCACTTTAGCCTAATGTTACAAGAATTCCAAAGGGGCAAACACTTAACATTTAGCCATTGGGTTTCCCATAAAGCATAAAGCTCCCCATCTCCTTAGCTCTCATGTTACCCAACAAGGAGTCAGAAAGGTATATAACCTTGAAACCATAAAGACCCAAGTTCAATTTATGTAGCACAAATAAGTCTCAGCTTCAGTTTCCTCATCTTCAAAATGGAGATGATAATTTTGTAGCAGCATCATGAGTATTTGGGGGATATTTTCTCACCATTTATTTGCCTCTGTCCAGCAGAAGGATATAACACCCACCATACTCTCTCTCTCCAACAAGAGGTTGAATGTTGGAAGAACAAATATTATCTTTGTGTTGGAAAATTTAACAATAGCATACAGGTTCTCCTGGAAATTTTTCTCCTGGAAAATTTCGGTAAGCACAGTGACAAAATAGGAAATAAAACACAGAAGTAGGTAACTATGGCAGAACAAGACTTTGTTTACTATGGGAATAGAGTGGAACCATAAACGCTCTCGTGAAGTCATCCTTCAATGTGATTTAAAGTTAGGGCAAAGAACCAGCTACTTCACTCTGCCCATACTGCTGAGACCACCAAACTTCAGATACACATCTTTTTGCTGGTTGTATAATAATACAAAGTAAAAGTACCCTTAGGCAAGCCCAGTCAACATTCTTGACAATTTGGCTTGTCAAATTGGCTTAAACCTGGCTGGATTTTGTGGTCAGGAGTCACTCTTCATGAAACATGCAGTCCCATTAACCAATAGAGTGGCCTTATAACTGTCCCTTTTATAGATGAAAAATGTGGTATAAATCAAGAGGTCCGAGGAGATTTGATTCTCCCTAGACTCTAAGTCCTTTAAGGGCAGGGACCAGAAGCTATTTTCCATTATATTCTCTATGCATACCATAGTGCCTGGCATATAATAGGTGTTCAATAATATTTTTTAATGGACTAACTAATAATTGAATAAACAAACAGTCATGGCTTTCTCTCTTCTAATCTCGAGTAGAGGGTGTACCAGTAGCATTGAAACTAGAATCTAAAAAAAAGACACCGAACATCCTTGGTGTCACATTTCCTTTTTTCAGTTTGGATACCTAATGCCTCAAAAACAATGTGAAGTTTTTTGTTAAGTGAAATGTATACATACGTGTGGCCCAACAATTCCACTCCTAGGTATTTATCTGAGATAAACAAAAATATATGTCCATAAAAAGACTTGTACAAGAATTTTCATAGTAGTTTTTGTGCAAGAATGTTCATAGAAACTTTATTTAAAATAGCCAAAAACTGAAAACAAGGCAAATGTTCATTAGCAGCTAAATGGATAAACATATGGTGCTATATCTGTATAAAGAAATATTACTCTGGCACAAAAACAGACACATAGACCAATGGAATAGAACAGAAACTCCAGAATTAGACCCACAAAAGTATGGCCAACTAATCTTTAACAAAGCAGGAAAGAATATCCAATGGAAAAAAGACAGTCTCTTTAACAAATGGTGCTGGGAGAACTGGACAGCAACATGCAGAAGGATGAAACTAGACCACTTTCTTACACCATTCACAAAAACAAACTCAAAATGGATAAAGGACCTGAATGTGAAACAGGAAACCATCAAAATCCTAGAGGAGAAAGCAGGAAAAAACCTCTCTGACCTCAGCCGCAGCAATTTCTTACTTGACACATCCCCAAAGGCAAGGGAATTAAAAGCAAAAATGCACTATTGGGACCTCATGAAGATAAAAAGCTTCTGCACTGCAAAGGAAACAATCAACAAAACTAAAAGGCAACTGACAGAATGGGAAAAGATATTTACAAATGACATATGGGACAAAGGGCTAGTATCCAAAATCTATAAAGAGCTCACCAAACTCCCCACCTGAAAAACAAATAATCCAGTGAAGAAATGGGCAGAAAACATGAATAGACACTTCTCTAAAGAAGACATCCGGATGGCCAACAGGCACATGAAAAGATGCTCAACGTTGCTCCTCATCAGGGAAATACAAATCAAAACCACACTCAGATATCACCTCACGCCAGTCAGAGTGGCCAAAATGAACAAATCAGGAGACAATAGATGCTGGAGAGGATGTGGAGAAACGGGAACCCTCTTGCACTGTTGGTGGGAATGCAAACTGGTGCAGCCACTCTGGAAAACAGTGTGGAGGTTCCTCAGAAAATTAAAAATAGACCTACCCTATGACCCAGCAATAGCACTGCTAGGAATTGACCCAAGGGATACAGGAGTACTGATGCATCGGGGCACTTGTACCCCAATGTTTATAGCAGCACTCTCAACAATAGCCAAATTATGGAAAGAGCCTAAATGTCCATCAACTGATGAATGGATAAAGAAATTGTGGTTTATATACACAATGGAATACTACGTGGCAATGAGAAAGAATGAAATATGGCCTTTTGTAGCAACGTGGATGGAACTGGAGAGTGTGATGCTAAGTGAAATAAGTCATACAGAGAAAGACAGATACCATATGTTTTCACTCTTATGTAGATCCTGAGAACCTTAACAGAAGCCCATGGGGAAGGGGAAGAAAAAAAAAAAAAAGGTTAGAGAGGGAGGGAGCCAAAGTATAAGAGACTCTTAAAAACTGAGAACAAACTGAGGGTTGATGGGGGTGGGAGGGAGGGGAGGGTGGGTGATGGGTATTGAGGAGGGCACCTGTTGGGATGAGCCCTAGGTGTTGTATGGAAACCAATTTGACAATAAACTTCATAAAAAAATAAAAAATAAAAATAAATTACATTTCCCTGAAGAAAAAAAAAAGAAAGAAAGAAATATTACTCAGCGATTGAAAGGAACACACCTCCGTTATGTGCAACATGATATCTTGAATTTCATCTAAATGGAATAATACAGTGTATACTCTGGCTTCTTTTGCTTGACATAACGGTCTTAAGATCTGTCCAGAGATTGCTAAAGTTCGTCTGCAATGGTTCAAAACACAACAGCCGATTGCATGCATCTCTTCCCAACCCTACATTTAGTAATGTCACATTGGTAGCTTGAATTTGCCTGTGGTAGGAGTATTTATACCATGGAATCAACAAATGCTACCCAGACCCGGGATTTTTTTTTTTTTTTTTGAGAACCAATGAAACTAATATTGCATTTCAATTTTTCAAGTTAAAAAAGGTGCAGGAGTCCTCAAATCATTCTACTGGTTCATCCTCTGATGTTTGCACATTCAAGCCATCACTAAAAATAAAATGCCTCACTTAGGATCCAATGAGTACTCCTTAGGTACATTTTACCTAGAAGACTCATAATCCATACAAACTCTCAGCTTAGCAAACCGCCCATTCAGGATGAGTCCCTGGTTTGACACCACCATGCTCCTAAAGACACCTAAAGACCTAAAGACACAAATGCTTCAGACACCAGTTTCTGGTTGTGTAAGCCAGTCCCTTTAGAAGCAGCTTTCGTCTTATGCCATTGGGACTAGCAGTGGAAATTTCCTGCTGATGAAAGAAAACTTCTCCCACACTCTTCTCCCACTGCTTTGCCTTATCTGCTTTCACTTTGCTGGTTTCTTATCTTGGTCCTCAAATCCTTGATTTCATAACCTCAACCTGGACCCAATGGGATTTCTCTAGAGAGCTATGACTTGGCTCATACTAGGCATTCACTTGTAGGGAGAACTTTTTTTCCCTCTCAAATAATTCTTACAATAAATTGCATAATGAGCCAGAGTACAACGTCCTATACTAATACCTTGAATAATAATAAAAATTTCCATTTGTGTGATTCCTAAGGCCTTGCCATTATTAATGATTAGTAGTTAAGTATACTTCACAGTCTATAGAATGCTTTCATGTATTATCTCTTTTAGCCCTCGTTTTAGCCCAGAGAAAGAAGTATTAATTATTATTCTCCCTTAACAGATGAGGAAGCTGAGGCTGACAAAAGGTTAGGTTAGGTTTCAGAATCATTTAACTAGTAGGAGGTAGACTACAAGCAAGGCACTCAAAGTAGGTGCTTCTATTGACCACGTAGCTGATCTTGAAGAATGCATGGCGGCTTCAACTTTGTAAAGAACATTTAGAGGCTTAAATCTTGTGAATATGTGTGGTGGCTTCAACCTTGAGACCCTGAAGTATCTCCAAACCTTCAAGACATCTGAATAATTAAGTCCATCTAATTACAGGTAATTTTCATTTCTATGACAATTCCTAAACTGTATTCAATGGAATTGGTGACAGGGGAGTTTCCTTGTTAATTCAACAATTTTTATTATAAGATAATGTACATTTATCATTATAAATTCACTGTTGTAAAACTCCTCGACTTTAGTGCCCCTTATGTGTATCCTTCCAGAAAGTGTATTTGTATAAACAAGCATATATGTAAAAAGGCTGTGCTGTATCATTGTCCAGGCCTGCCTAAGTACACATGCTGGGTTTTTCCTTCCTGACTCTCAGTGCCCTGGATGTCAAAGACCTTGCACTACATTTCTAGGAGGGAAGAAACCACACTGGACAATAAAATGGATCGGGACAAAGTGCCAAATCACAGCTGGGGGGGGGGGGGGGGGGGGGGCACATCTGTTAAACAATCCACAAGCCATGTGCAGGCAACTTTCTGTGCAAGACACTCACCAGAGCGATAATACAGAAACAGCCGAACAGTCTCTCAGCACAGGCTATGGGTGGTGTTCTCTGGATGGTGACAGATGGTCTGAACTGGCTGGGCTCCCATGGGAGTCCCTGCTGCCTGAGACTGGCAGTATTTAGCTGTCTGAAGATGGTGACTCTGCTATCCTCCATATGATTCTTGCATGGCCAGTAGCCTCACCTTGGGTCCTACCATCTATTTCAAAAGACTTTTCCACCCACTCTTCTCACATTTCAACCATCCCAGGTGACTTTCAGCAGCTCGTGTCCATTGCCTACTATTGAGTTATTCATCTTTTTCTTATTGATTTGTAAGTGTTCTTTGTATATTAAAGGAACCAATTCTTTATTTGCCACATTTGTTGAAGTTATTTTTTCCCAGTATTTGTCTCTTAACTTTATTAATAGTGTGCTTTTTTTCTATTCAGAAGTCTTAAATTTTTACTAGTCAAATGTATAAGTATTTTCCCTTATTATTTCTAGATTTTGTGCCATGCTGAAAAAAGCCTTCTCTACTCCAAGATTCTTTTAATTGCCCATGTTTTTGTCCAGTGTTTCTACAAGTTTATTTTTCACATTGAATATTTTATTTGTCTGCAGTTTCCTTCAGCTATAGAGTAAGTGATACAACTTTATATTTTTCAGATGGCTAACCAGAGCCCCAACATTTTTGCTGAAAATGGGTATTTGCTCCTCTAATTTGAAATGCCAACATATTAAATCCTTGACAAACTTGGGTCCATTTCTGAACTCCCATTTCTATCCATTGGTCTGTTTAGTTTCAAAGTTTTTAAATGGCTATAACCTTATCATGTTTTTTGGTGAACTGTTCCTCACTCCTGGCTCCACCCCCATTACTACTCTTTTGTTTTACAGTTTTCCTGGTTCCTTCCCTACCCCTATTCCAAGGCAAACTTTTACTAGCATTTTGCATGATGTCTGACCTCAGGAATGCAGCAAGAAATGGAAAATGAGAGGTTAGTGCTTGATAGTGAGGTCATACAGACTGTAGACTTGACCCATGGACTCTAATTTTATTTATCTCATAGTTGGCTGGCACTTAAAACGGGACGTGGCCAATTATTCACTGGCCTGTCCAAGCATGTCATATAATTGTTCCTCCAATTGCTAGCAAACAGGGAGGCTATATTGAAATCAGTTCTTAGATAAACTATAGGCAGCAGGGAAATCTAAGTATATTGCTCCTGCCACTGCAATGCTGGTAGGTGACACTATGGGATGAGAGAGGGAACAGGCAATGATCATTATATTTGCCATTAAAAAAACATAGGGCAAAAAGAAAATACGTTCCTCGTCATACCTCCAATGCAAGAAACCAAGGTCATTGCAAATAGATAAGCTAGCCTATGGATTCAGAAGTTATAAGCCAAGCTGGAGCGGAGGATGTAAGAATTTGACTTTCGCATGACTATGTGGGTCTGGTGTACACTTTACAGGGCTTGAAATCCTGCTAGAAAGGTATCTCCTTTCTGGTATGGATAGCACTAGTTGGAACATTAGTTGGAATAGTTGGAACAATAGTTCCAACATTAGTTGGAATATTACAGTCTTACTAACCAGATCTTTTGTTAGAAAAAATAAAAATACAAAATTTTTTTGTGTGAGGTATGTTTGAAAAACCTCATTGTGAAATCTGCATTGAAGGTCATTCTGCAAACTGCAATCTAAAATAGGGAGACAGTTCAGAGTAGGAGCAAGTGGCACATCTGTGTAACGGAAGCAGTTATGCCTTCCCTAAGCTTTAGGTTTCATCTGTAAACCTGAAACCTCCAAACAGTCACTAATGTTGTATAAGCTATCAGAACTGCGATTGCTTCCCCCACGGAGCTAAGTTTTACTTAGGCTTTCTCATCACAGTGAACAGTTTTAAACCAAATGCTTCTATTCTCTCTTTATTCCCTACATCCCTACATCCATACAACAATAAACAGCATTCAAATAATATCACACAACTTCTAAGCTTCTTTTGAAGGTAGGACACTTTGAGTCTAAGATTCCTTCTGAGCCACTACTCTTGGTTTTAGAAATGGCTGCCAGGAAATCATTTGATATCAGACTCCAGCCAAACTCCAAGATGGTAAGTGGACAATTGCTTCAAGTGGGGGAAAGATTCTTTCCCCTTTTATCAGTTGGAAGATTCCAGGGGTCTTACATCATTTAAACCAAGATCCATGGTGATATCAATCTCAAATTTCTTCATTTATTTATTCAATGCACTGATAGGCAAGTCCCGCTGTATTCTCGAATGGAAACATTAGAGAGTAAACAAGCATAATTTCTTGATAATGAGGGACTTTTTATCGTCCTCATACAAACATTACATGATCCCTTCCCTTGCTGCCATATGTATAATTTATCTTTTATGAAGAGACTCACAGATCCATCCCTAGTACCTCACGTTGTGGTCACAGTTGATTAACACCAAAATACGTCAAGAGTCTTTAAAATGCACATGCCCTTTGACCTAGTAATTCTACTTCCTCTATTTTATCCAAAGTATAAAATTAGTGAGTGAAAGTAAAAAAATTACATATCAAAAACTATCTCTAATAATAAAAATTGAAAACTAAAATGTCCAATAAATGTTTACCCCATGATAAATTATTATATAAATATTAAAGATCATATTTTCAAATAATAGTGATATAGAAATATATACCAACACTAATGTGAAGTACTTATTAAAATATTTAGAGGGGCACCTCAGTGGTTCAGTTGGTTGAGCATCCGACTTCGGCTCAGGTCATGATCTCACAGTTCATAGGTTCAAGCTCCGCATCAGGCTCTGTGCTGACAGCTCAGAGCCTGGAGCCTGCTTTGGATTCTCTGTTTCCTCTCCCTCTGTCCCTCCCCTGCTCATGCTGTCTCTCAAAAATAAAATAAATGTTAAAAACTTTTTTCAAAAAAAAATTGGGGGGTATTTATAAAGGTATAAAATATTCATAAAAATATGAATATATAAATCCAAATTTCCTCTAGGTCCCATAACTTGTTTCTAATAAAGGCCAGTAAATCTGAATAATCATTAGTTATAAACTTCAAAGCCACAAGGTCTCAGTCTTCCTTCTGCTGAATACCCCTTCAGAAGTCCCCAAAGGGCACACGGGTTCTCTAAGATGAAGAGCACAGGCAGGATTCAAGCTGGCATGAGTGCATGTGTCATTTCCTGCTCAACCGGGAACTTCTGCTCTGTTAGCAATCAGGCCCTGTGAATGGGAAGGAAACAGAGGAACAAATCCCCTGCAACCACCTTACAGAAAATTACCAGAAATTGCACATATGACTTCTGTTCATGTGTTGTTGGTAGGAAATTTGCCACATGGCCACACCCAGCCTCAAGGGAACCTGGGAAATGTGGATTTTAGTTGAATGGTCATGTATCCAGGAAGAAGAGCAGAATAAATTTTGAGGTCAACCAGTAGCATACCATATCACATTACAGGCCTTTGAAAAAAAAAATTTTTTTTAACGTAGGGAGGAAATATACCCAAATGTTCACAGGAACCATTTCTAACCAGCAGGGTTCATGTCGATGTTTCTCTTTACACTTTCTGAATTGTCTAAACTTTCTGCAATGGCTATTTCCTTCATAAGGTAATAAAAAGCATTACTAATTTAAAAGAAAAGAACTAGAAATAAATATTCTAAAATATTACCTCAATTATATTCAGAAGATGAAACTACATGTAATTTTTGTCTTTATATTTTCTGAACTTTTTATAATTTATTTTTCATGTTAGAAAGCAGTTCAACAAATGTCTTAACTCCTGCAGGGGCAGGTAGAAATGTTATTTTGGCCTATATTTGGGTTTCACACATGGTTGCAAGTACAGTGTGCTTCTGTCACAACCCTCTGTTTTCTTTGTTTTAAAATAGAAAGTAAGCCTGTTTGTATATGACTTTCAGTAAGATGGTGAACAACATGAAAATTCTTCAACCTGCTCCCCAAAGCAATCATGTTAAGCAGAGAGTATGTGCTTCTATTCTAGAATGGAAGCCATATTGAACTGCTAACTAGTTCTCTACATAGCAAGTTTTACAACTCCCCCTGTCTTCAAAACAAGTTCTCACCTCCCTGATCAGCTATCTTCTTGGGACATTGTTGTCCCTTCTATCCTCACACTTAGCCTATATTACATTTAAGCAGGTTTTATCCCACTGAGGTAAGTTCACCCTACCCACCCACCCTGGTTTCCACTGTTGGAAGCTCAAGATGTTACCTTCCCCAGTATATTTACATTTCAGTGGGACATTTCTGAAGACCTAAAGAAATCAATTCTGAAGAGTTAAACCATAGAGACTGATCAAATAAGAAACTAAAATATTTTGGAAGAGATAGGACTCTCCCAATAACATTACATCCTACCATGAAGGTAACACCTTATTCATAAGGATTAGCTCTGTCTAGGGGCATGTACAATGGAGAGAAACCAATTAGAACAAACTTAAAAAAAAAATGTAAGTCAGATGCCTTTCTGTACACTTATTAATAATGAGCTATCAGAAAAATAAATTAACAAAAAAAGGAAAGAGAAATTAAGACAACAATCCCATTTGCACTTACATCAAAAAAAGAATACTTACATTTAACCAAGGAGGTCAAAGACATTACTCTGAAAATTATAAGACATTGATAAAAGAAACTGAAGATGACATAAATAAATGGGAAACTATACCATGCTCAAGGATTGAAAGAATTAATATCATTAAAATTTTCATACTATCCAAAGTAATTAATCTACAAATTCAATCCCTATCAAAATAACAATGAAATTTTTCATAAAACTAGAACAAATAATCCTAAAATTTGTAGGGAGCCACAAAAGACCCCAAATAGCCAAAGTGATCTTGAGAAAGAACAAAAATGCTAGAGGTATCACCCTCCTTGATTTCAAATTATACTACAAAGCTATAGTAGTCAAAACAGTATGGTACTGGCACAAAAACAGACACATAAATCAATAGAATAGAATAGAAAGCCCAGAAATAAACTCACATATATGTGGCCAACTCATCTATGACAAAGGGGGAAAGTATATACAACAGGGAAAGATAGTCTTTTTAATATATGGTTCTGGGAAAACTGGAGAACTACATGCAAAAGAATGAAACCCTTTGAAGAAAACTCCTTGAAGAAAACATAAGCAGTAAACTTTTTGACATTGGTCTTATCAATACTTTTTTGGACCAGTCTCCATGGGCAAGGGCAACAAAAGCTAAAATAAACAAATGGGACTATATCAAACTAAAAAGCTTTTGCACAGTGAAGGAAATCATCAACTAAATGAAACAGCAACCTACTGAATGGGAGAATATATTTGCACATCATACATCAGATATGGGGTTAATATCCAAAATATATGAAGAATTTACACAACTTAATATCAAAAAAGCAAACAACCTGATTTTTCTAAATGGGCATTTTTCAAAGAAGACATACAGATGACCAATAGGCACATGAAAAGATGCTCAAGTTCAGGAAAATGTAAACCAGAACCACAATGAGATATCACCTCAAAGCTGTTAGACTGGCTATTAACAAAAAGAGAAAAAGAGTAAGTAGTGTAGACAAGGACATGGATAAAAGGGAACTCTTGTGCACTGTTGGTGATAATGTAAATTGGTGTAGCCAGTGTGAAAAACAGTATGGTGGTTCTACAAAAAATAAAAAATACAACTACTATATAATCCAGCAATTCCTCTCCTGGGTATTAATGCAAACAAAACAAAAATGCCAATTTGAAGACATAAGTGTATCCCTATGTTCAATACAGCACTTCAGAAGCACCCAAAGTGTCCACTGACAGATGAATGGATAAAGAAGATATAAGATACACACACACACACACACACACACACAATGGAATATTACCCAGCCATTTAAAATGAAATCTTGCATTTACAATAACATGGATGGAACTAGAAGGTTTTATGCTAAGCAAAGTGAGTGAGATAGAAAAATAGAAAAAAAAAACAAATACTGTATGATTTCACTTATATGTGGACTCTAAGAAACAAATGAACAAACAAAATGAAACAGAAGCAGACACACAGACACAGGAAACAAACAATCGGTTACCAGAGGGAGGAGAATTTGGAGGAGGCAAAATTGGTGAAGGGAATTAAGAAGTTCAAACTTCCAGTTATAATATAAACAAATCATGTAATGACTTATATGCATCATAATGTGCAACATAGGGAATATAGTTAATTACACTGTAATAACTTTGTATGGTCACAGATAGTAACTAGATTTACTGAGATTATTTCATAATATATAAAACTATCAAATCACTATGATGCATACCTGAAACTAATAGTTTATTATTTGTTAATTATACTTCAATAAAAAAAATAAATAAAAGACATAATGAATATAAACACATTCTCGGTCATCTGGGTGACCAACCACCATGTGATTTCCTTGCCATGTTTGTGTTTTCCATCATGGGAGTGTCATAGC
This sequence comes from Lynx canadensis, assembly GCF_007474595.2. NCBI lineage: Eukaryota > Metazoa > Chordata > Mammalia > Carnivora > Felidae > Lynx > Lynx canadensis. The sequence goes on from NC_044310.1 coordinate 150,073,236, forward strand.
ACAATCCTCTAATCATCAAAGTCTAAAGGGGTAGGGATGAGAGCAGCGTGAATGCACATTGGGGCTGAGAGCAGGTGAAAAAAAAGTATAGAATTCTGTTCATGGAAGTGTAAGCCCTAATTACCCCAAACTCAGACTGGGGAGAGAGGGTATGTACCCTAAAAGACTAATTCGAGACCCATCAGAAGAATGCAGAGAATAACATATAACACATCCATGCTTTTCTCCATTGAGTCACTCTCAGTCCACACAAGCCCACCGAGGTAGACACCTGGGACTGTGGCCCTCTGGTCTTCTCTCTTTTCTCCTACAGCTTTTGGTCTCTTTCCATCACTATGCCTTTCTTCTGGATCCAGGAATAAAAGAGGTAAAGAAAGAAGGGGTCAAGGAAAGACAGTATCCTTGTCCTGGAACAAACAATGATTCAAACAGAAAAGTGGTAGAAAAACTAAATTAACCCTGCCCCCAGACTACCCCACCCCAAGATATGTAATCTTACCAATCTAGAAAGAACCTGGGTCATAATTGTCAGTTCCAAATTCATGTTGTAAATTTGATTTAGTATCAGCAAAACAACGTCCTTTCCATTAAATGGGTGTTGCTATTTAAATTTTTTTTTTAAAGTAAGCATCAGTTCTCTGGAAAAGTTACAAAGTTCTAAAATATTTCTCCTTTCCCTCTTCTTGCCTGCCTTCTCATTTATCTTTCTTTCTGAATTAGGAATTATTACAATGTTTGCATCCATACCATTAAATTCCCTTTAAAGCGTTGGTCTAGGCAACTGTGCTAAAGTTATCATTGTCTAGAAAATATTTTAAAAAGAGTCTTTGAAGGGCGTCTGGATGGCTCAGTTGGTTGAGCAACAGACTCCTTGATTTCAGCTTTGTCGTGGTCTTACAGTGGTGAGATGGAGTTCTGCCAGGGAGTGTGAAGCCTGCTTGAATTTCTCTCTTCCTCTGCCCTTCTCCCCTGTTCACACTCATTCTCTCTCTGAAAATATAAATAAATAAATAAATAAATAAATAAATAAATAAATAAATAAATAATAAAAATTTAAAAAGCCCTTATTACAGTCTATTTTTATGATACGCTAACCAAGTAGGTCACTGCCAATTTCTGACTGAACTAAGAACCCTTTCTAGTAAACAGGTCTTCTGGAAGAGAATGGCATTATCCAGAGCAAAGTGTTCAATGCTCATGAAACATATTTCTTTGTTTTAATAGAGCCCACTTCCATTGTCTCCCCTAAAGGAGAACAGTCCCCACAGAGTCTAGAAGAGCACCATGACCGAGCACCAAGATATAGAATAAGGCTAAGTCATTGAAGCTGAAGGCTCCTTTCTAAAATAGAAGGCATCGTTGTTATTTGTTTTGTAATAAGGATGAAGAGCATTCTTAATGTAAAGTTTGAAAATCTGTGAACTGGTAATGCATTGTTAGTCAGGACTAAGGGATTTTTTTTTTTTTTGCTTGTTTTTGAAAGATATGCTCTATGAAATCATGAATATAGGACCTGTAGAGAAAATGTGGTTGCTGTCACTATCTGGAAGGCACACTAGGGAGGTCAAAGACATCTCAGGCCTGGAGAAATGCAGATAAACTGATAGAATGAATGGCTGCTCCTTTTGCAAAAGCTGTTGATTTCCTTAACAACTTGCAATTCTAGGCTTGCTGTTGGATGCTTTATTGATTGTTGTTTATAGCAGCATACAATGAAAGAATATAAATACGTGGACGGGTTCTAAAAGGGACTTGCGGGAGGAAGATGTAGAATTTTTAAAATAAATCTGAACAGGGAACATACATGGGATCATTCATTTTGACATCCAAAACTAATTCCACATTATAAAATAAAATAAAATGCACATTTGCCTCCACGTAGTAAATGCTGCCCAGATTTTTATGGCCCTAATAAAAGGATTAAGAATATTCTATCAGTGTTTATCCTTTGTGATCAGTTGTTTATCCCGTGTTAAACAAATATTGTGGGAAGAATAAATGGGAACAGGCTCCAAAACTATTCCTTGGATTCTCATCAACAGAAACACAGAGAGACAGCAGAGCTCAGAACTTGGACAGATAAAATCCAACAGGAAAACCAAAAGGAAACTGACTAGAATTTTAAATCTTTAACAATGAATAGAGTCATGGGTATAAATGCAAACCTGATGCTGCAGAAAATAACTTGGGATTTTTTATTCCAAAAAATAAATATATCAACTTGCCTTTCCAAGGAGATCCTTAATGATACATGTGCCAGGGTAATGTATGCATGTATATATATAATGTGTGTATTTTATATATAGTCTTTTTTGAAAAAAGCAAGAGGGGAAAAAAAGCACGAAGAACATATAACATATGGCATTCCCTATCGCCTCAGCTGGTGTTTGCCATTTCCTGCTTGTAACTTTCTTAATTTTACATCTTCTCCTCAATTTCAGTATACTAGACATTTTAATCAGATTTAACATTGGTCTTCTCGGTTTTTTTCACTTGCTGCCCCTGCTCATATTAATCTCTTCAGTTCTATGACTAGGCCTCTTCGATTTGAAGAAAAACTAGTACTTACAATGCCTAGGGTGTCTTCATAAATAATCAATAATGTGCTTATCATGATGTGGCTGTCTGGGTAAGCTCTGATCAGATGCAAGTGGCAGTAAAATAAATGCATGTTCTAATATTTTAATTAAATTTTATGAAATTAATGTATGTGATGTTAGCAAGAGTACAAATCAGTGAGTGGTGTAGAAGCCACCTATGAAACAAACAAACAAAAAATGTAACTTACTTCAAGTAACTCAAGCATTACCCATCAAAGATGAACCTCAGTTTTATCAACTGGCCCTGGCCAAAGCCACACTACATGAAAAAGAAGTTCTCTTTAAGAAAGACAGGAAAACAAAACTGGTCATTTGACCTCAGGCAAACAGGTTGAAGACCTAACTAACATAGGCTGTTGGGATCCTGTCCATGGCTGTAAAATCTTCCACACCAATTCCAAAGTCAAAAGTGAAAGCAAACCAAAGAAAACAAAAGGTGAAAGCCATTCCCCAGATTCTAAAATAAATACCTAGCTGTTCTCAACTAGAAATAAGACTTACTGGGTGATCTCCCATTCCAAGCTTCTTACTGCAGGCCGAAGAACATGACAGTCGTCAAGAGTTCTTGCAGTTTGCTTCAGCAGTTAATTCTGCCTCTAGGCACCCCAAGGAGTATTGCTGGCAAAATCAACGAGTAAGTCACCCAAAGCACATTCTTTCACACTCTGGCAGCAGTTTCTAAGATCAGGCAATTATCAGTTAAGGAATTAATGTGACCAGCCAGGGCTCCATGTTGACATATCAGGTGTTAAGATTTTCTGGAGGGATGCTGAGTTAATTTCTTAAAAGTAGTATACATATAATATGCAGGGATCCTATCACATTTTCTCAGCTTCACTAATCAAGGTGGTTCTTAGACTTCACCTTGTCCTAAATTTCTCACCACATATAATTACAAACTCACCCTTCCCTATGTACCTCCCCACAGGGTTGTCTAATCGAGAGGATTATGGGTTACCTCTTCACAGGTCCCCATGTACCAAACAACATAGACATATTTCCTTGGTTATAGAAATTAAAACCCTTTTTGGGGGAGCACCTGGGTGGCTCAGTCGGTTAAGAGCCCGACTCTTGATTTCACCTCAGGTCATGATCTCTCAGTTCATGAGTTCAAGCTGCGCATTGGGCTCTGTGCTGACAGTGCAGAGCTTGCTTGGGATTCTCTCTCTCTGCCTCTCCCCAATGCTCTCTCTCTCTCTCAAAATTAATAAACTTTTTTTTAATATTTTTTGGTCATAAATATTCAGTTTAGAATTTTTTAAATTTATTCATAAAAAGATCCTTCATTATCTTATGTCAATGTAAAATTAATTTCTCCACAAAACAAAATCACCAGACAAATTCAAAATTAAAACATCTCAGAGTCTCACATGGATTGGAGTTCCAAAATTGGTAGCTATAATTATGACTAGGTGTCAGAATGAAATTTTAAGGCAAGAGAGTCTTCAAGTCTGTAAGAATCATGACTGAATAATGCTAGATATAAAAATTTACATTATATTATGTAGGCACAAGGATAAAAATTACACAGCTAAAGAGGTCCAAGACTTAGCCCATCCTCACATACATTTTGACATTTCTCTTCCTTGCCCTCACACCTTATCCTAGCCCAGAATTCATAAGAAACCAAGAGCTTAAGGCAATTAAGTACAACCATCTGTAAATCACCCAGAAAATGACTCAAAGTGTAGTATCAGAAGACTGACAAGAAGGAAATTCTTATGATAAGAATTTACAGCATTCAAGAAAAAAAAAAAAAAAAAAGCAGTGAAGCCAGATGTCAAAATATGTATTTAGTGACTCATAAAATTTCATTGCCCCAAAGTGAAAAAACAGATACCACAGTTAGGCAACATTTTCAGCAGATGCCCTTAAAATACTTCTAACTTCAAAATAGTTTTTTAAATCTTCTTGAAGTACTTCCTACCCTTTTATATTGCTCTTATTTTATTGACATTTTCTTACCACTGTCCTACAGGATTAGGAGTGGACCCAGGAGCAGAAGAAATCAAGATAAACTGGATGTCAAATTCCCATACTCTGCTTATCCACATCTAATTCAAACTTGCTCCAATATGTAGTCAAATGGGATCGACTGGGCGATGAAATGGAAGCGGAAGATGGATCCATTTTAATCATATCCCTCTCCTCCATCTTTGTAAAAGGCAATCTGTAACATATGCCTCTTACATTTAATATTTTAACATTGTTTTTAAAACTTCAAAAGACAATAGAACTGAGTACTCCACACTGGAAAAGCTGGAGAAAACCCCAGGCATGAGAAGAATCTCCCCAACTCCCTCAATCCCCAAGATTTATATTCAGTTAAAACTGCAGGCTCAAGGTTCACATATGTCCACAGATGTGTTTAGTTAACCAGAGTGACTTTCAGTCGAGTTTCACTCTCCAATTTGCCACAATCCCCACCACTGCTTATTATATTTCAGAGTCACTTCATACATTCACCTTACCTATTAGTCCTTGTATACATCTCAGATTTTGACCCTTGCAAATGAAGATTTATCCTCATACACTCACATAAACTCAGCATTGGCAGGGGATTTAGGCTGAAACAATCATCCATTAGATTATTGGATTCTCTAACACATTTCTGCCTAGTTTTTTTGCATGTCAGAAACACCAGAACCTCTAACAAATATAGATGCCTGAGCCCCCTCCCTGATATACTGAATTAAAATATCCAAGGATGGAAGTGGGGGGCAGGGGGAGGTTCCTGACCATCAGTGCAGGTGAATCTGATGAACAGCTAGGGTTACAAACCATTTCTTGATTATATTTAGTAATAAAGAACTCACTGCTTCCCAACAGGTCTTTGGAGAAGAACTTAAGAAAATTCTCTCCTCGGGCAAATCTTAGTGTTCAGACTAGAGATAGAGAAGTTACCTGCCTCAGCCCTGGAGTGGCTTGACAGTATATCAGAGAGCCTTGTCAAAACTTGCAGGGGTTTGTTATAGAAGCTAGTCTTCACTTCTTCCACTTCCTGCCATATGTTTCGTTCCCCGCTGGCTCCATTCTGAGAAAATTTTCCATCTCTGTGTCCATGTGAAAGCTAAAGTTACCTATTCAGGTGTTGCAGCTGTCATCGATGATATCCTGGTGATGGGATGAAATAGATTTTGCTTCAGAAACTATGAAAAGAAAGTCAGTGCACAGAAATGACACGTTATGAAATGATGAAGTACAACATCTGGCTGAGAAGTGAGTCATACAGGTGCCATTAACAAGACAAACAGGAAGCTTCTTTATTAAATCGCAAAGTTAAATTTCCAGGCTATTTTGGACTTTCTCTACACAGGCCTATTCACCAAGTCGACCAAAACATTACAATGGATTTGACCAGATGTTCAGGTGAATTAACTGAAATGGCTGATTATTATAATGTAACAAAGATTCATCCATATGATTGTTAGCAGAAATTTGATAACAGAAGGTCCAAAAAGACATCATCATAATACCAAGTAGAAATATACTGTATAATACTTTATACCTTTCAGAGCACTTGCTTACAGAGAATCTCTTTGAAACTTTAAAAAAATCCTTTTGTCAGGTGATGATAAACCCATGCTATCGATAAACAAACAGAGACTCCGGTGAAATGACTTACCTAAGTTTAGTCAGTTAGAATCAGAGCCTGCACAATTCCCAGATTTCCTAAATGTAAGGCCGTGCTCAAGTTCTGAGGGCCTGCAGATTTTACATTATAAAAAGAAGCTTAAAAAATGGCAAAATTGTTAACTAACCTAAACCTAACCATAATTCTGGAAAACATGTGACCAAATAGGAAGAAATGCAGTAAAAAAAAAAAAAAAAAAGGGAATTGTAAAACAACCTCTATCCCTGGCTGCCAAGGAGACAGTCAGTTTTAAAACCAAGCCCTAAGGAACTACTGGTGATGTAAACATCTGCAGCCAGTCCCCAGGCCCTTTAGGAGCCAGTGGTCAAGGGCACAGACTCAGGGCAGAGAAGAGAAGAATGACACCACCTTATGGTTGTACAGCACTTTATACAGTGACATGGAAGAAGTGAGACGCATTTCCCTGCCAGGTAAACACTGGCTGAGGAATGTTGAGGCACAGGGACATTTTGGGAAAGAAGATGCAAAGTGCAGCTGGAAGGGCTTTTTGAGCCTCAGCCATGACAGTGCTTCCTGGTGCCCAACGGTGATAGGGGTGGAACCGAGGTTCAAGACAGATAGTTTGAAAACACAGGACATAATGCATTACTTGATTCTGTCATATCTGATTGAGCAAACAAAGTTAAGTCATGGGAAAATGAGGAAGAATGTCTCTTAAAAATCAAGATCTTAATGCCCTAAACAATTAAAGCCTTGGATCATTCATCTGAGACAAGAGGAAATTGACAGTGAAAACAGCAGCGCCCTCTATTAAAATGTTGAAGGGATGAAATGAGGTATGGAATGATTCCCTCTTCCTATCTAATTCCTTGTTATTTAGGATATTTTATTGAGAACACTGCTATAAAATTATTAGTAGATTGAAAATTTCTTATTTCTTTTTACCCTCCAAATTTTGTTAATTTTCAGTGTTGATTTTTAGGATGGAGGAATTAACTCAAAATGTTACGTATCCTTATATGAATACTCCTTAATGGGATATATATGTTTTAGGAAAAAAATCAACATATATAATTGATATATATATATATATGTTCTATATATATAATTAATATATTTGATATAAAATTAATAATTATATATGGAATATATATTAATAATTATATATAATTACATATGGAATATATTCTAGCTCCAGCTTAAGGAAAGGCCAATGCAAGCAATAAAATTCAAAATTATTAAATGGATAATTATTAATGATTATTTGCCTACATTAATTCAATATATATTTACTAAGTACCTATCCTGTCAAATACTACATAAGACATAAGGATGCAAAGATGAGGAATACAGACCCCCTGCCCTTGAAAGGTTTACTATAAGAGGAGAAGCTTTCAAGGCTATGAGAAAAAAATGTATTCAGGATATAGTAGAGAAACACAAACCAGTAATCAAAACTCAGGTGATAAATAACCTTATATTCCCCCCTAAGGAATCTAGACTTTTTATGATGGGCAAGGAGAACCATGGAAAAGTTTTAAACAGTGAGTGATTGTTAAAATAATGTTTTGTAAATAGCAACACTCCAGTAATGGGGAACAGCGTAGCTTGAAAGGATTACGACCAGAGATAGGGAAACCACATAGAAGACTACTGCAGAGCCCACAGAAAACATGATCAGGGCTTGAACCAGAGTCCAAGATGGAAGTTAAGCGGGGGTAGAGTAGAGAGCAGGAAATGTGTGCCATTAAGGTACCCTATTAAACATTTTTTACAACCATACTTTAGAGGAGATAAGACTATTAACTATGGGAATTTCCTTACCCAAGAAAAGAGACTTCTTCTACAAGGTAGAAGGAGATGTCAGGAAAAAGAAATATGGACAAAGGACTTAACTAGACACTTCTCCAAAGAAGATATACAAATAGCCGACGTGCACATGAAAAATGTGCAACATCACTAATCATCAGAGAAATGCAAACCAAGACTACAATGAGGTATCACCTCACACCCATTAAGATGGCCACTATCAAAAACAAAACAAAACAAAACAATACAAAAACAAAAACAACAAGTGTTGGCAATAATATGGAGAAATTGGAAGACTAGTGCACTCTTGGTGGGATTGTAAAATGGTGCAAACTGCTATGGAAGACAGTATAGAGGTTTCTTGAAAAATTAAAAATAGGGGCACCTGGGTGGCTCAGTCGGTTAAGCATCCAACTTTGGCTTAGATCATGAGCTCACAGTTCTTGGGTTTGAGCCCTGCATCGGGCTCTGTGGTGCTGTTTAATCAGACACAAATAAAATTCCTGAGGATCTCAAAAAAATAATAATAAATAAAAAGAAAAAATTTTAAAAAGAAAAATTAAAAATAGAACTACCATATAATCCAGCAATCTCACTTCTGGGTATATATCCAAAAGAACTGAAAGCAAGGTCTCAAAGACATTTGCACTCCCATGGTCATAGCAGCACTATTCACAATAGTGAACAGCCAAAATGTGAACGCGACCCAAATGTCCAACAATGGATAAATGAATAAACAAAATGTGGTCTAGACATACAGTGGAATATTGTTCAGCTCTAAAAAGGAAGGAAATACTGCCTCATGTTACAACACGGATGAACCTTGAGAACATTACACTAAGTGAAATCAGTCAGTCATAGAAAGATATATACTGGGGCGCCTGGGTGGCTCAGTCGGTTAAGCGGCCGACTTCGGCTCAGGTCACGATCTCGCGCTCTGTGAGTTCGAGCCCCACGTCGGGCTCTGTGCTGACAGCTCAGAGCCTGGAGCCTGTTTCAGATTCTGTGTCTCCCTCTCTCTCTGACCCTCCCCCGTTCATGCTCTGTCTCTCCCTGTCTCAAAAATAAATAAACGTTAAAAAAAAAATTTTTTTTTAATAAAAAAAAAAAGGAAAGATATATACTGTATACTTCCATTTATATGAGGTACCTGGAGTAATCAAATTCATAGAGACAGAAAATAGAATGGTGGTTTAGAGGGATTTGGGGAAAAGGAAAGTTGTTCGTGGATACAGAGTTTCAGATTTGTGGAAAAAAACTGTTCTGGAGATGTGTTAACACTACTGAACTATACACTTAAAAATGATCAAGATGGTAAAAAAAAAAAAAAAAAGAGGAAGAAGGAGGAGGAGGAGAAGGGGGAGATGAAGAAGAAAACAAGAGATCAAAGCAAATGCACCCACTTCCCCCACCGCCCCCCCCCCACCTCCTCAGGGGTAAACTTTGGATGGGTTGTGCAATAGATAGAGGATAGGAGAAGCCCCAAAGTCACATGGAGCCTCGACCGACACGGTACCTGAACAATACAGAAGTTACTGAACAAAGTGCCTGACCAGATGGGCCTAGGAGAGTACTTTGTTCCCCAGGGCCTGCACGTGGCTGCAGTGGTCACAGAAGATTGTTCAGGGTGTTGGTTGTCACGCCTGTGAGAAGTTCACAAAGATTATGGGTGAAGAGACTCTAGCAGAGCCAATACTAAGCCAGGGATCACAGCCAGAAGCCAGAGGTTTTGTCTCACTGTAAATAAGGTGAAGGCCAAGTCAGCAAACAACTATGTTACACGATAGTTACTGGGGCCAAGGGCATTTCAGCAGCTCATCAGCAAGAATACAGAGTGCAGCACAGGGTAGACACCCTACCCCTCCCATTGCCTAAAGGATAATTAGAATCTCCTCTCGCCTAGATGCCTTCTTGAGAAGACAAAAAGAGAAGAAACTTGAGAGGAGAAAGGAGGAGCAAATCCAGGTTTTGCAGCGCCCAAGGCTTATACAATTTAAGGACTCATCTTTCAGAAAAAGAATACAAATTTGTAAATGGAGAATTGCTAGGGCCATTCCCAAGAATTTCAAGGCGGGGCAGGGCTGGGGGAGGGGGGATCACAGACAAGTGAGGGGCCCTGAAGCATAAGCTTCCTTTAAATTCACTTCTGGGAAGAAACCCTGAAAAACTGAGTAATTGTCAAAAAGAGACTGTTTTGAATCCGCAAAGATGAAAGAGCCAATGCACTCTGCCATCAGTGGGAGTGAGGTGTCCAGAGTACAATAAAATCAGTCGTAGAAAATAAAGTGAAAATATGCATCCTAGTGTATAAATTTCCACCACCTACTACATCTTCTATGTTCAGAGACTTAAAAGTCACTTTGTAAATTGCTCAAAAAGGAATAAGCTGCTGGAAGTCGGATTTGAGTTGTGTTGCTGACTTTAACCCAATGCATGCCCAAAACAATGAGGGATGTAAACCATTTGAAAGTAATAAATGCGAGGGTAGTTAAGATCACCTGGTATCTACTTCCTATGAATATTTTTCACTTTTCCTGGAATTGTGGTATAGATAGCTGAGCTAAAAGCTACTCTATGACAGTGGATTCTCAAAGGGTGCGTGAGGTCCTCCCCTTTCCAAGTACAAAGCTGTCTGAGACTGGATTTTTTTAAATATACACTTCAACCAAAACAACATTTCACAACAGATTGAATGCAGGAGCAGACATGCGAATCCAGCTGTCTTCTATTAAGCCAAAAAAAGATGGAGATTTGCAAAACTGTAACAAAGCCACTCTCCTCACTAATTTTTTTTTTTTTAAAAACTATATTTAGGAGCGCCTGGGTGGCTCAGTCGGTTAAGCATCTGACTTCAGCTCAGGTCATGATCTCACAACTTGTGGGTTCGAGCCCCACATCGGACTCTGTGCTGACAGCTCAGAGCCTGGAGCCTGCTTCAGATTCTGCGTCTCCCTCTCTCTCTGCCCCTCCCCTGCTCGTGCTCTGTCTCTCTCTCTCTCAACAATAAATAAACATTTTAAAAAAATTTTTTTTTATTTTTTTTTTATTTTTTTTAAATTTTTTTTTTCAACGTTTATTTATTTTTGGGACAGAGAGAGACAGAGCATGAACGGGGGAGGGGCAGAGAGAGAGGGAGACACAGAATCGGAAACAGGCTCCAGGCTCTGAGCCATCAGCCCAGAGCCCAACGCGGGGCTCGAACTCATGGACCGCGAGATCGTGACCTGGCTGAAGTCGGACGCTTAACCGACTGCGCCACCCAGGCGTCCCTAAAAAAATTTTTTAATAAATAACTATATTAATATATGAATGTATTATAATACAAATTGTTACTTATGTTAACAGCATAAACCTATCACATTACTTTAAATTAATAAATATGTTTAAATTTTTCTAATTATGAAAAATATTAACATAACCCACATTAACCAAAATTCTTTGGGATCCTCAACAATTGTTAAGAGTGTAAAGGGAGCCTGAGAACCACTGGTCTGTGAGAAGCAAGGTGAATGTTAGGTAGCCAGCTTTATTCCAAAGGAATCAATAATGAAATATCGTTCTACTTTTATAGAATGGAGGATCCAGTAGAGATTAAGGAACACACAAATAGTGCAGATGCCACATTAACAGTGGCTTTAGGTCTCAACTTTAATGTCAGCCTCTTAGAAAAGTCTTCCCTGATCACCCTGTCCAAAGAAGCCTTCCCTGGTCTCTGTCTCCCTCTCTGTCTCTCTCTCGTTCTCTTTCTGTATGTGTGGTGTCTTTACCCTATTTCCTTTAGAGCACTTTTTCAAAATGTCTAATGATCTTATTTCTTTCTTTGGTTTTCTACGTGTTTATTTTCTGTAGTTCCCACTCTTTTCTTGCTTATTTATCTATCTCTCCCTTCGAATATCAGTCCCATGCAGACCCTGGATGTCTTGTTCAATCCTCTGTTCCAATATCTGAGTAAAGATCCGACACAGTAGGAGTTTAAATAATATTTGTTGATTGACTGAATGAACTGACTAAATCTATTAAATACTCACTTCCAGAGCTATGAAATGAGGAAAAACTGGGGTGCCTGGGTGGCTCAGTTGGTTAAGCATCTGACTTGGTTTTGGCTCAGGTCATGATCTCATGGTTTGTGAGTTCCAGCCCTACATGGGGCTCTGTGCTGGCAGTGCAGAGCCTGCTTGGGATTCTCTCTCCCTCTCTCTCTCTGCCCCTCCCCCACTTGTGTTTTTTTAATCTCTCTGTCTCTCTAAATAAACTTTTTTTCAAATGAGGAAAAACTGAGAAACCCAGAGAACATTTTTAAATGTGATATTTGCTCTTCTTTTCTGAATTAGCAAATGCTTCTTAAAATATTAAAGGAGCTGCTGTTTTCCCTATAGTTTTTCTTGTGAAGCACTGTGGTCTTGCCTATAGCCAAGTCTACTCAGACCTCCAACCAGAAATACTTTCTGTTAGTGGAAGATGGCACCCAACGGCATATCCCTAGGAAACCTGCTGGAGTGCCTCTGAGACTAACAGAACTTTTGTTATATATTTACCTCTGACCAGATTTACCACTTGCTGCTTTTTGCCTAATTTGTTCTAATAACGGTAGCTCAGATTTGACCAGCATATCAAAAAGCTCCACACCTAAACACGTACACACACGCACCACACACACATACAGAGAGAGAGAGAGAGAAAGACCTGAACACAGGCTATGCTAAACATAAATTTCTATCAAAAGAACAGGGGCACCTGGGTGGCTCAGTTGGTTAAGCATCCAACTTCGGCTCAGGTCATGATCTCATGGTCCGTGAGTTTGAACCTCACATTGGGCTCTGTGCGGTCTCCCTCTCTCTGCCCCTCCCTCACTCACACTCTCCCTCTCTCTCACACAAATAAATAAACATTTTTAAAAAGGTAAAAAAAAAAAAAAAAAAAAAAAAGCAAGAAAGAAAGAAACAAAGAAAGAAAAAGAAAAAAGAAAAAAAAAAGAACAGACGGGTGCTAAAGGACTTTAAGTGCTTTCACCCAGGTAAGGACACTTGTTATTTATCACAAAGAACATATAGCACCGTGTATGCAACCAGCATTCCCTAGGCAGAGAATCTGATCTTTGCCCACAATTAGTTTGCAAACAGTACCATTCATGTCATCATATGACATCTGGGCCAGGGTCTACATAGGCCTGCATGGTGTAGCTCCTGCAAAGGTACACCATAGTTATAGCACTTGGTACATGTCCTATATCTGCCCCCACTAACAGTATGACCTTGCTTAAATCACTAAACACTGTGCTATGGTGTTTCCCATTTACAGAACATAGAAGATAATACCTGTCCCAGGCGCTCCCCCTATAAGGATGTTGTAAAGATGGATGAGATTAGTGATGGCAAAGCTCTTTGTTTGAAAGGTGCTATTTCAATCCCATGTACTATTATTAGGGCTTTCTGCAATTTCTCAGCTAATGGACTGTGCAACAGATGGGGCCTAGACAACGTTTGATATTGATATTTCCCTTGGATTTTTTCTTTTTCCCACCTCTCCTATTTATTATTTATTAAAATCCTAGCTCTGATCTACATAACCAGAAAAAAAAACAAAAACACAGAAGGCTTCTGTGTTTGGACTGAATTTGTGAAGATCACCCTACCCAGACAGTTACAAATCTATCAGGGCGATGCATCTGTAAGTGCACTGGGGTCTTAGCAGCAGAACAACTGACAGAACTGGATTGAGCAGCTACAGAGCTACTAGGATTTAATGCAGTCGAGTGGATGGATTATGAGTTACTTTCATTTCTTTTAAAACATTCTTTTTTGGTGTTTGATGTTTATGAGATAAGAAAAAAAAGAAAAAAATTTTAAGCCCTACCTATACTCAAAACACCTATCTGGGAGGTCTAATGCGAACCCTTTCGACTAAACTGATAAAGTAGCATGAACTATTAACCAGAGACATACTGGTCTTTTACAGTTCCCCAAGGAGGGGATCAGGAAGACTTACTAATGGGTGCACTGGCCACTCACTAGGAGATAAGAGAAGAGGGGCAAAGGATTACATCTGGCAGGTGGAGGTATAACAGCACAGATACTAAAGGTTTAAAAGCAGACTGACTCATGGGCCTGACAGACAAATCTCATGTCCGGTAGCCTCCCCCACCACCTTGCTTTCTGCTTAAAGCCACTTCTGACTAAACCAATTCCATTTTGAGTACGATTTAGTCTTCATCTTAATACAAGTTATTTCAACAGTTAACTCACTGCCATGATGCCACTTTAAACTGAAAAACACACATCCAAGATTTCAGAGGGAGATGATGCCCAACGAGGACACTATTTGGCCCCCATTTCGTTTAACCCAGTCACTTAAAAGTTGCTGCGGCTGGGGGAAGGAAGTCTCCAGCCGAACAGGCTGCTGAATTGAGAGAAAGGAACAGGTTGTGCCTGTTTATTGCTGTTTGGTGTTGTTCCCAAATCAATGGATGCTAATTGAGAGGGAGCGTGGCTTCATATTGCATGACACTCTGGGTATACGATAGGAAGTCTCAGGAGGGATGTTTTACATTAAAGCTAATGTTATACTCCGCTTAATTAGCATTGCTGTAACGGATTTCATTTTTCCCTGTTAGGAGAAGAATGTGCTATGTTACAGTTTTCCTGCTGCAAAATACTAAACTATATGATGGAGGTGAAGAAGTGGTTTGAGAACTGAACAACTTGCTGGCAAAGCAGAACCAGACGGGATGGCATTTCACTAATCGAGATGAGTGGTACGCTAGCCAGATGGGAGAAATACAGAAGGGAACAATGGAAAGAAATCCTCAGAATGACACCATTATTTCGGAAATTATTATAAATCAGAAGGGGTTGGGAACCTATAAGCAATTCCAGATTAAAAAAAAAAAAAAAACTAACAAACGAGTCAGTCACTCTTGAATAGTCTGTGGTAACAAACATTAAGGATGCTGAGGACTAAAACTCCTGAATCTCGTGTAATTCATCTGTACCTGATGGGAATATATTAGGAATAGCAGAGGTGGGAATAGCCCCTACTTTTGCCAGATATCACTGCCAGTCAGCACACCGATTGCTCTACCTTTGACCTCCTTAATTTCATCTCTGACACTGGCTGTTGCTTTGCTCCCATTTACACATAAGCTGTGCAGCCTTTACACGTTAAAGTTCCTTCCTTGCGTGCCAGAGTAAGAGGTGCCATACTGGCTGCCCATTCCCCAAAGCGTTGGTGACTTTAGCGGCAGCAGACGTGAAAGTACAAGACTGGTTGTTTCTGGACTGGCCACCAGACACCAAGCCCTGGCCATTGCATAAGTACAACCGGGCCAGAGAGGCTTTCACAGATTGATAGAGCAACAAATTGCCCAGACAAAGAAATTCAAGCTTGTAGTTACACCTAAATTGGTTTACTTAAGTGAGCTTATCCTGCTCATGGTCTCAGGAGAATATTTCTGAGGATGACCCATACTCAGCTGCCTACCTCTGCCAAAGAGGTCTGTTGTTATCCCAGAATAAAGAGATGATTATTCAGTTCTCTGATACAAGTCAAAACACTCACATCTTCTGCTCACAAGGAGCCAGCAGAAAATGGGTACTGAGCTGGGAGAACAGGTGTGTTTGCGCTTGGAGGAAGCAGCGAGGGATATGAAAACGACTTAGCAGCTGGTGAAAAAGAAGATTGAAATTGTGCCAGGCAAAGGGTGTTTTTTCCCTAATTATGCAAAAGCCTTAATTCCATTGATCATGTTGTTCTCTTCTTTCTCCATCTAAATAATATAAAATCTATGTAACAACTCTTTTGGGAAGTCAAAAACATTGCCAGGGATGCCTATTAAGGGAATGAGGGTCAAGAAACACTCTTTAGTGGATAACCTTGCTATTTTCTCAGGGTTTGTGAACCATGGTAAGCTTAATTAGAAAAAATAAAAGATGTAATAAAATGAGATGTAGTCATTAAAGCTAAAAAAAAAAAATGGCATAGAAAGAGTAACCTCGGGAAACAACACCCAGGAAACCTCAAGGCTCTTTTTTCATTTGCACTGTTAGTTAATTATTGGCATTCATTCCTTCACTCATTTGACAGAAATTTATCAAATATGTATTTTGTGCCAGACACTGAGATACACGTTTAGATACCACAAAGATGAAAAATGTGTTTTCTGCCTTCTGCAGTGGCTCACAATCTGAGGTTGAAAAAGCACTTCTCCCCTTCAGCCGAGCTGGTGGTTGGGGCGGTCACTTAGATATAACTTCATTCTATTTGTGAAGGTTAGTCTGACCTTTCATTTCAGGTGCAAATTGCATTCTTAAAAGTTGAATCTTAGTTGAATTCTTCTGATGATTTGTGAGAAACCCAGCACATGATTTGAATTGAGGGCAAGGACCTTGCTCAGATGTGACCATGCGACCCAGAAGGCCCACGTTCCCCCTCGGTTTGCTTTGTGGGTGTGTAAGTGATCCTACATGAGCACCCAGCCCAGATATGCTCACCATTTCCAAACCCGAATAAAGTAAAAGAGCAAAATAAGACCCAAAACAGTAAAATAAGAAACCATCCTCACCCCCAACTTTCACACAAAAAAAGAACAACTGCTTGAAAGCAAGTTAGCAGCATCATTGCCCCTAGTCTCGGTTCTCTCTCACTCAAGAAGGCAACATGTGCCACACCACCCAGGAGTTAAGGCCACCTTCTGACTCTACAGCTTGTGGTTGCAAACCAGCATTACACATCTCTCCACACTGTCAGAAACTGCATCAGCAGACCTCAGAGCTGGAAACAGCAGTCACAGTATGAGGTTCCATGTCTCTCTGTTTGACTTATAAAATGTCAATCATTGTGTGGTCTCAGATACATTGACTTACTCACTGTTTGGTAACATTGCAATGACAATGTGTTTTAAATATATGCTGGAAGGACAATTTAAACACTTGACAGCAGTGAGAGTCAAGACAGACCATATTTTCCTTTCTGAATCTAGTATGCAAGAGAATATGCACATACTGCCAGTGTTTTATTGTCATTTACATAGTCTTCAAATGCAAAAGTGTTGGTTAAGCAGGCATTTCGCTGGTTGGTTTTACCTTGAGAGCCTGATAGAGGGAGGAAAAGTTACTGGATGAAGAGAACAAAGAGAGCAGGAGCCAAAGGCACCAATCTGCAGGTTTCCCATTCATTTTGCTTGCTCTGTGTATATCCCATGTCCTTTCTTAAATCCCACTTCTACCCCCGGGCTACCATCCTGGAGCTTACACCCTTAAGTAGTCCATGCCCTAAGGTAAAAATGGTCATCCACTTTTATCAGGGGACAGGATCCAAGGAGAATATAAAAAAAGAAAAGATATAAAATACATTGCGGCAGGATAATTCATTCAGATATTAAAACAGGCTTTATTCTAAAATAACTTTTCCCCCCTCAGCCCCTTTTGAGAAAAAGAGCCATGCCCTTTGGACTCCTTTGCTCCAGGAGTCCACATGTTTTCTTCTTGGCTTTGTTTTTCAAAAATTGTGAATTCCTTGAAGGTATTAAGTTATGAGGATGATGAGAAAAAAAAGTTGGCCTGACAGAGAGAAAAGGTTTCCCCACATCCAGAAAGAAAGTGAGGAGCCTAAAACCTGCACCTTCTTCCCTAGATAGAGCTTCAGCAGGGATGTCCATGCAGAAGGTGTCACAGAAGCAGAAGGGTAAGCTGCTTCAAGGGGACCTCACTGGCTTAAACAAAAGGCATTTCAGTGGTGACCATAATGGATGATACTGGCTTTGCCCCATTTTCTGGGCAAAATTTAAACCTCCGGGAGGAAGAAAAAGGAGCACAATAATGACAAAGATTTGGTTTCCTATTTGCTCAGCAACTTATAGAGAATAAAGTAATATGACACTTGTTGGTCACACAAGTTTGTTATTCCAAATTCAGTAATTTCAAATAAAAACAAAATAAACTAACCACATTTGTTAGCAGTTAATTCTACTTAGGGGTGCCTGTGTGGCTCAGTTGGTTGAGTGTCTGACTCTTGATTTCGGTTCAGGTCATGATCCCAGGATCGTGGGATCAAGCCTCGTGTCCAACTCCACACTGAGTGTGGAGTCTGCTTAAGATTCTCTCTCTCTCTCTCTCTCTCTCTCTCTCTCTCTCTCTCTCCCCCTCCCTCCCTCCCTCCCCCTCTCCCCCCCCTTTGCCGATCTCCCCCACTCACACACACACACCCACTCTCTCTCTAAAGATAGATAGATAGATAGATAGATAGATAGATAGATAGATGAGAGAGAGAGAGAATTCTACTTAGGTGTCTTTGTCTCCCAGGGTATGTGTGGCTGCTGTTATTTCTTCCTTGGCTATAGTTGGTAGAGCAATGCTGATTTCTCCAAGTGCCATAAATTTGTGGTCAGAAGACCTAGAGTCTATTATTTGGCTGTTGATTCTATTCCACAAACTTTAATTGAACACTGTTTTGTGGTTACCAAGAACCGTGCAGGTTGTGAGATATTACTCTATTGATTAAATAACAAGTTAGCCTGCCACAGTTTCATGATTGTTGGCTGATGACATGAGACTCTTGGGTCAGAGACAAGGGTTTTATTACTCATAGCAGAGCAGGCAGCACGAGTAGCATATTTTATCATTCTTCCTTGTCTTCAAGTCCCACAGTGGCTACACAGATGGGCCTAGATGGGTGCTTGCACATGGCATGAGTTGCACTTCAGGAAAGAAAACTTGAACTTAGGGAACTTGAATCTTTCATACTGGACAGCAAGCATAACTGATTATATATATATATATATTTTTAATATATTTTATATATATTTTACATATTATATATATATATATATATATATATATATATATATTCATTTTTGAGAGAGAAAACATAAGCGGGGGAAGGGCAGCAAGACAGGGGGACAGAGGATCCAAAGCGGGTTCTACACTGACAGCAGCAAGTCGAGCACAAGGCTCAAACTCATGAACCATGAGATCGTGACCTGAGCTGAAGTCATCTGACTGAGCCACCCAGGTGCCCCAAGCATGCCTGCCTTTTGCTCTAGGGAAAACACTATCTCTGTCTTCAAAGGCTGCCTGCTTTATAAACCTCATTGAAAAGACATTCTAGAGCAAAGGCTAGTCCATGTCTCTGTTCCCAAGACATGCAGAAATATGACAGACACATGGAAAATTATCTCCTGGCAGTGTTAAGTCATTTGCTGTAGCACTTATAAAGGCTAAAGAAGCATGACATCAACCCTCAAAGAATCCAGTAAAAGAGATCAATTAGTTGGTATGAGACTATAAGCAAAGAACTTCACTTTTCAGTGTTTCTCTTTCTGTGATTATAAAATAGGAGCGATATCTGCCCACTCACTGCTTATTTTGAGAAATAAAGGAAAAGGAACAGTCTGACAATGCTTTGAGTTTCATGATGGACACTCTAAAATAGAAAAACATCATTTAAAGAACATACTGGTTTCTAATCACACTTTATTTTCTGATGCCCTTGGAGGAAATGTGATAAACATAAAGATATTTCATTCTGATAAGGTAGAGATACTGATTCTTTTTTTATGCTGAATGTGTGTGTAAGCCATTAATATTATCAAACTGCAAAGCTGACCAGATATGTTTAAATGCTCTGTTCCAATAGAAATCACTGTTCAGATTTCTGGGGGAAAAAATCAAATACATTTGCTATCTCTGTACCACATCACTTTGTAGCTGGAAAAGACAACTGATCTGTGATCCCTGAGTCTGCCTTATACTGTCTTCCCCACACTTTTCATCATCCACACACACAGCTGACAGGTCTGCCTCCTTGTCTGTCTTCCAGTTGGGGGGTAGCTGATCTCCTCTTCATTCTCCTAGTCTTAACTTCCTTTCTGCTGCCTACCTAGTTTTCACATAAAGCCAAAACTAGATTTTACACTTACAGATACAAGAATCATTAGACTGCACATATTATCTTTAGAAGTTTACCTAAATTCAGATATAGAATCTCCAACACTCTCTGGCCAATTCTAATACTACATGTCTTAAAAGATGCCCTACCTTTCCCTGAAGTCAGTGTTTATCCATGTGCTCTATAACCCCTGCACAAAAAATGCTTAGGCCCACATCCCTGATCTAGTTAATCAGAGCATCTGAAAATAGAGCCAGTAGTGTGCATTTTAACAAGCATCACAGGTGATTCTGACAGCCACTAAAGTTTGAGAACTCCTTTAAAACAATCACCAATAACTTCAATAATTATACTTTTCTTCTAAATTGTAGAATAAAAGACAGAAGCATGAGCCATTCACTGAAAGGCAAAAAAAAAAAAATACAAGAGGCAAAAATATTTTTAAGGTTTATTTACTTATTTTGAGAGAGAGGGAAAGAGAGAGAAGAAGAGAGAGAGAGAGAGAGAGAGAGAGAGAGAGAGAGAGAGAATCCCAAGCAGGCTCTGCATTGTCAGCATGGAGCCCGATGCAGGGCTTGAACTCATGAAATGCAAGATCATGACCTGAGTTGAAACCCAGAGTTGGATGCCCAACTGACTGAGCCACCCAGGCACTCCAAGGCAAAAATATTTTTAATTAAATAGAATGATTTCTAAAGACCAAATGTATTTTAATAATGTATATACATGAATAATAGCCTGATTACTTTCATTAAAAGGAAGAGTCTACAAGATTAAATATCCAACAATAGGAAAACAGTTAACTACAGTGTAGTGCATTCACTTAATGGAATATTTTGCAGTTGTTAGAAGTAATCATTATGAAAACCATATATAAAAAATATCTCTGAGAAAATAAACAAAAATGTGTAGCACAAACTGCATGCACATAATTACTATAACTAAATATATGTAGGTATTAGGGAAAAAACTAGGAAAGGTCAGAGTTATAAAAATTATATGTGACTTGTCCTATTTGTTTTCAAAAATACATTTAATGTTACAATTTTCCTAGAATTTAAGCTAAAGAAATAGATTGTGATAGAACTTGGGAATCCAAATTGCGATTTAAATCTTCTGACAATTCTACCAACTAGATTAACAACACTATTTGGCAGGCATTATGAAACAAGGGACTAGGTAACAGTGACGAATTCTGCTCACCTTGATTTCTGATGGAGTCAGGTTTCACTCTAACATATTAAAATCTTTTTATTGCCCATCATCTTCTCACTAATATCAAACCATATACCATCAAGACTTCTTCTCAAACTAGAAATAGAAATTCTCTCCCTCTTCTCCCCCTCCGCCAATGGCCTCCAGTATCTACATCTGTTCACTGTTACGCAATGAATAGCATAAAGACGCACCCTCCAGAAAATACTTGCATTTCTGCTCTCTAGAAATCCACAGGTCATCTGTCCAAACTTAGAATTCACAACAATTTTTCTCTGCAGTGTAGAAGTGACTGATTGACCCATCAAAATTGGACGTTTTGGGGGTTTTTTGTAGTTGTTTTTAGAATTTCAACCTAAGAAGGGAAAATTTTTTTCCCTCTACTTTTAAGTTGAAACATATGATATTGAGAATCTCAGGATGAAATACTCTTCTTAAACCAGCCCCTTATTTTATACGCGGTAAAACAATATAAATAAAAAGAAATCTTATACCAGGACGACATGAAAGTTTGTTCACGAGTTGCAGTACAAAAGAGCTCAGGCAAGAGGTTGAATGGCAGCCAACATCCAGCCAGAACTCTGAGCATTAGCTCTGTTCTTTTGTTGAGGTAACACCTGGAAGGGAGTGTACATTCTCTGTTGAGAGAAGAAATCTGCTATATGTTTGTCTATTTTTAAAGCTCCTTGATTGCATGATTTTCACTCCATCAAAAATGCCTGCCCAGGAAGAGCTTTAATATAACAGACAACCTGTGAATACAGAATTGTTCCCTTTTTCAGAGTTTTTTTTCCCCCCCTTCCCTGCTCTTTTAACTGTACTGGGAAACAAAAGAGCTGGATCAAACCCTGCCAAGGCTACTCCTGGTGCTCAGCTTCTTCAGGGCACACAGACTCTGGAACAGAGTAAGACTTGGATTCCCTGGACTTAAGGGAAATAATCCTCAATTCCAGTGTCTGTCCTAACCAAGCACAATTCCAGAGAAACTCAGTATAATGATGCTGGTGTCTGAAAATGGCATAGCTCCTTCTGGATACAGAGTATAAGATGTAAGCTAGCACTATAAGTGCTATGATACTTATAATAAGTAATGTATACTTATATAATTATAATTATACTTATAATAAGTATATTTATGAACTTTTAAATTCATAAACTGTAATATATATACATGTGCCTAACACACACTACCTAGGACAGTCATCTACCTAAAGAATCGTACATATTATTATCATCAGGATTGTATCTCTCAACTACACTCTAAATAAAGAGGAAATTAGTCAAACATTAAATTGGAGGTGGGGATATCCCAAAGTAATGCCCTGGGTAAGCTTCAGACTAGCTACAAAACTGTATTTTCCACTTGGCTAACCCTTATCCAGATTAGTGAATGTTCACACCAGACTTAGTATTGAAACCATAACTTGTGACAATCATGTGCCCATACAGCTGTCCCAAACCACCATAAGACTGCTTCTGAGTGGCTGCACCAGTTTGCACTCCCACCAACAGTGCAAGAGGGTTCCCGTTTCTCCACATCCTCTCCAGCATCTATAGTCTCCTGATTTGTTCATTTTAGCCACTCTGACTGGCATGAGGTGGTATTTCAGTGTGGATAAAGAAATTGTGGTTTATATACACAATGGAATACTACTTGGCAATGAGAAAGAATGAAATATGGCCTTTTGTAGCAACGTGGATGGAACTGGAGAAGTGAGATAAGTCAAACAGAGTAAGACAGATACCATATGTTTTCACTCTTATATGGATCCTGAGAAACTTAACAGAAGACCATGGGGGAGGGGAAGGGGAAAAAAAAGTTAGAGAAGGAGGGAGCCAAACCATAAGAGACCCTTAAAAACTGAGAAAAAACTGCGGGTTGATGGGGGGGGGGGGAGGGAGGGGAGGGAGGGTGATGGGCATTGAGGAGGGCACCTCCTCAATGGGATGAGCACTGGGTGTTGTATGGAAACCAATTTGACAATAAATTTCATATTAAAAAAAATAAAAATGGGGCACCTGGGTGGCTCACTTGGTTAAGCAACCGACTTCGGCTCAGGTCATGATCTTGCAGTTTTTGAGTTTGAGCCCCGTGTCGGGCTCTGTGCTGACAGCTCAGAGCCTGAAGCATACTGCAGATTCTATGTCTCCCCCTCTCTCTACCCCTCCCCTGCTCACATTCTGTGTCTCTCTGTCTCTCAATAATAAATAAACATTTAAAAAAATTTTTAATAAAAAATAAAATAAAAATAAATAAATAAATAAAAGACTGCTTCTATAGTCAAACCCATCTTACAAGTATTACTGATTTTTTTAATCATTAGTATTTTTTATAGAATCACTCATTTTTAAAACTTCCTCTAGTTCAAATCCAATAAAAACCACAGCATTGATTTCAGTTATTCAATATTTAGTGTCCATTTTTGTTTTTGTTTTTTTAATATTTATTTACTTTTGAGAGAGAACGTGCATGCACTAGCAGGGGAGGGACAGAGAGGATCGGAAGCAGGTTCTGCGCTGACAACAACCAGCCTGATGTGGAGTTTGAACTCACAAACTATGAGATTATGGCCTGAGCTGAAGTCAAATGCTTAACCAACTAAGCCACCCAGGCTCCCCTTTCCATTTTGTGAAATTCATTAAAAGAATGTTCTCATGAGCTCAGCCTTAGTGATTTAAGCAAGCAGTCTTGAAATATTAAATTATAGTGAAGAAACAACCCCAAAATGAACTTTTAAGAAAAGTTAGTCCCACCAGTTTTTAGAGATATACAAGTTTCTCAGAAACTCATAACATTTACATTGAGTGTTAAATCTGAACTAATTTCTGAGAGTGTTTCAGGCTACAATTCTATTCCAATTCCACCTGGGTCGAACTCAAATCAATGCTCAAACACCATGTAGCTCACTGAATTCTCTTGAACGTCTTCAGGCTTAGGACAATACGACCCTCCACCTAAACTTGCAAAGACTGCCAGGACAGAATCAGCAGTTATAGGATTGATAGAGAGTCTGGGAGTTAAGCCGGCATTTGATTCCTCAGCTCCACAGGGAGAGAAGGATGGGAATCCCTTCCCACCATAGGATGGGAATCAAAAGTTTACCAGAAAGAGAATGACAGGAGGTGATGTGAAGTGAAGGGAGTCTGATCACAGCTGTACACATCTACCTGTGTTTCACATGAAATTTAGTTGTTGATTCTTTTTTTAATTTTTTTTAATGTTTATTTATTTTTGAGAGAGACAGAGACAGAGTGCAAGCAGGTGAGGAGCAGAGAGAGAGGGAGACGCAGAATTCGAAGCAGGCTTCAGGCTCTGAGCTGTCAGCACAGAGCCCGATGCAGGGCTCCAACTCACAAACCGTAAGATCACGACCTGAGCGAAGTCATGTGCTTAACTGAGCCACCCGGGCGCCCCAGTTGTTGATTCTTAAAGAAACAATTGTCAGCCATATATCATGTTTAAGAAACATCATTACAGACATAAAGGAAAATGATCTCACAGGTCCTTCGGCCCCATGGGGAACATAGCATGTGTGCCATAGAAAGACCATAGGCCCTGGAGAAAGATATACCTGACTTCAAATCCTGATCTGGGATTTATTATCTATGTCCAAGTTACTTAGTCTCTCTGAGCCTCCTTTATCCTCAGAAAAATATCTAATTCACAAGGTTGTTATGAAAACAAAGTGAGAAAGTCTTGCCCAGCACAGAATGCGTACCCAATAAAAGTTAGTCTTTTGCTCCTTTTCTTTCCAGGAATTTACAAACTAGGTGTTAATTAAAAGAATTTCCACATTTCGAAGATTAGACTTTTGTGGAGATGATCCACTTTAAGATGGTCTAATTAACACCCATTCTTCACCTTCATCCATGCATGATCAGGTTAATCACTGGCACGAGGTCATAGGGCACATCCAAGCCTCGCAATTCTTTTTTTTTTTTCTAATTTTTTACTTATTTTTTAAGTTTATTTATTTTGAGAGAGAGAGAGAGAGAGAGCACACGAGCGGGGCAGGGTAGAGAGAGAAGGTGAGCGAGAGAATCCTAAGCAGGCTCCATAGAGTCTGATGTGGGGCTTGAACTCAGGAACCGTGAGATCATGACCTGAGTTGAAACCATGAGTCAGACGCTTAACCGACTGAGCAAACCAGGCACCTTTAAAAAAGATATTTCTAATTAAATGTTTACACTATTTTTTGTATTAATTTATATAGCATATACTTATGCTGTGGTAGAGCTGCTTTTTCTATGGAGTATAGATACTTATTAGTTTTTCCCCTGCAGGTCTTTATTTAAAAAATCCTTGAAGAAGTAAAATATTACAGACTTCACCATGCTGTTTGCACATAACCATCAACAATCGACTTGGGACAGACCTCAAACCAATTAAATCAGAATCTCTGGGGATGGTACCCAGGCACTGGAGGGTTTCTGAGGCTCCCCAGATGATTTTAATGAGGAGCCTGAGGGAAGTGGAATGGAGGGGCAAAACTACTTCTCTCCCCTTTTGTTTATGAGACCTCAGAGCCCTGCTCCCCACTGATTAATCTTTGAGTCCCAACTCCAGCCAAAAGCTGGTTGGGAACTTACAGGAGCCTCATCTCCTCCCAGGAAGGAGCCCTGTGAGTTTGCAATGACTTTCCAAGGCACACCCTGGCAGCATTTCCTATGATGCAGCTGTTCCTTTCAACCCTCCTGACAAATTGGCCTGCCCCGCGTCCCAGCCACACTCGGCTCCTCTCCTAACCTTGTGCTAAGAATGCCCCCATCTTGGGGCGCCTGGGTGGCTCAGTCGGTTGAGCGTCCGACTTCAGCCAGGTTAGGATCTCGCGGTCCGTGAGTTCGAGCCCCACGTCAGGCTCTGGGCTGATGGCTCAGAGCCTGGAGCCTGTTTCCGATTCTGTGTCTCCCTCTCTCTCTGCCCCTCCCCCGTTCATGCTCTGTCTCTCTCTGTCCCACAAATAAATAAACGTTGAAAAAAAAATTAAAAAAAAAAAAAAAAAAGAAAAGAATGCCCCCATCTTGCCATAATAGACAAGGTTCCGTCTGCTAGTCCTCGGGTCCTGTTTTCCTCAACAGAACGAGAATCGCCTGGGGATATTGTCAAAATGCAGGTTCTGGTTGAGAAATGGAGAGGCAGGGCCGTGAAATTCTGTAGTTTGACTAGTCTAATGGTGCTGCTGCTGCTGATCAGCCAACCACACTTACGTGGCAAAGACATCAATGCTTTTCTCATCTCTAAATTCTAGGGCGGAGCACAATTCTATTGTTCCAAGACCATTTTCTTTCGCGAGACATTCTTTGTTGATTAAAGCATGGCTCAAATGGAAAAGCACAATCCATTTTACAAAAACCCACTTTTATCTTCGATTCACAGGAGGCATTATGATGAGAAACAGTTTTCTGTATAAATACACAGGTAAGTACAATCTGGAGCAGTATATGCTATGGAGCATTGGCCTGAAATGGCAAATATACCAAATACATCGCCACCACAAATATGTCCACTACTTCTCTTTCAGATTCCTTGGCAGATATCAATGACCATTCATAACATTCTATTTCTTTCAGCCCATGTTTAGCCTTAGAATTGTTCCAGAGCAGTGACCTACCCAATATCCAATATTGGCATCCCTGATAGGGATATAACATAATGGGAGTTCAGAGGAGGAAACCACGGGCTCCAAGTCGGGGCATTTCCTAAAGGGAGCTGATTTTGTTCAGCCTTGCCAGATAATTCAATAGCATCTCTTTCTTTGTGACACTAACCAATCAGTGATGATAAACTAGTGTTTTTAAGTGCTCACACACTTATGATAACATTAACTATTCATTTTATCTGTAACTAAAATCATAATTTGTACTTTATCAATACTTCTTATAAAATCTTTGATTGTTGTCTTCCTGATTTACTGTTAATAATAAGAAAACAACATTTTCAAATGGTATTCAGAAATAGCATTGATAGGAAACCCATAGGTGACATTTATGACAGGCTCAGCACCTGCTGCTGACTTAGGGAATTGGGTCTGAAATTTGATGCCATTTTTGTCCCACACTCTGTTTGCCACCATCCAAAGAACATGGTCTCTTCCTGATTAGGTTTCCTGTTTCTTTGTCAAGGGTATTTCACTAGATAGTGTGGTGGCTTATCTCAAAACTTCCAGAATGTTTCAATTTTATAAACTAGTAATATTTTCAAAAACATTTTGGGGACCAATATAAGGTTGTTAATCTTTAATTTGCTAAGCAAAGATATAAAAACAAAGAACTGCTATTCACTAACACTGTTGTTTTATTTTTAAAAAAAAAATACATATTGATACCAAAAAAATAAACTAAGAGAGAACAAATCTCAGAATAAAAAGCAGTTCCTTAAAATAAATAAATTTAGGTTTAAAGAAAAATCACTACATTATCCTTCTCATTTCATATGGCCTGGTTAAAACTTTATTATAGACAACTGTCCTTTGGGTACTATAGTCCTAAGTGACTGGAACTTTTGACATCAGGTAATATTTTTCTCATCAATGACACAGACTAGGGTCTTTGCTCAAGGCATGAGTAGGCTCTTTCTGAACCAGGTTTGAAAATAAATACCTGCCCAAACCACTCATGTGCATATCATGCTTTTTGTGCTCTGTGTGGTCGACACCAAGTTGGTCCTGGAGGTCCTCTTTCTATGTTTTTCCCAACTCCACTTCCTTCTCCCATCTGCTTGTCCATATTGATAAGTTCTATCACATCCAAGCCATGGCAATCTTCTAACTATTGAGGAAATGCCAGGTTATGGACAAAAAGAGCTTTTTCCTTTTTTCAGTTTTTCCAGGAGTAGAATCTCTGATTTCCATTAAGTTGCTACAGACTGTTTTACACTTTGGGGCTGCATTTATGAGCCCATTTATGAGCAGCTCACACAGTATAAGTACCTAGAAGAGGGACAACATTCTGAGTCTCTGTCAGGATTTAATTTTCTCATCATTTTTCAAAACTTGCATTGTCTTTGAAGAGAAGGCAAACCTATGTCTTCTCCCATGTTTTAAAAATGACTTCAAGGGGCGCCTGGGTGGCGCAGTCGGTTAAGCGTCCGACTTCAGCCAGGTCACGATCTCGCGGTCCGTGAGTTCGAGCCCCGCGTCAGGCTCTGGGCTGATGGCTCAGAGCCTGGAGCCTGTTTCCGATTCTGTGTCTCCCTCTCTCTCTGGCCCTCCCCCGTTCATGCTCTGTCTCTCTCTGTCCCAAAAATAAATAAACATTGAAAATGACTTCAATAATAATAAAGATGAAATCGAAGAAAAGACTTTTGGAATTAGATACATTAACCTTTGAAATCTTTATTAGTTAGCAAACTGTGAAAGCACTGGCAGGATCTTTCCTTCTGTGTTGTGACAACGAGATGAATCATAGTGAGGCAAATTCAAGGCCCCAGACACCAGATCCCAAGCAAAGGAGAAGCAGAAATCAGGCCCAGGTTGTAATCAAGAGTAAAGCAGAAATAGCACAGGAACACAGGTTGTTTGAGTCTGGTGGTCATGCCAAAATTCAGAATACAGTAGATCAGAATTAGGCCATTAGTTGAGGATCAGGAACACAAAAGATCAGACATCAATGGATGCTAAGTGAAGCCTCTTCATTCCAGCTTTCTGGGAAAGACGCCTAAGAGACCTTAAACAGGGCTTCTGGAAATGGTCTCCTTGTGAACTGTAGCCTGCAAAATAACTCCAATGTGCTCAGTCTATCCATTTGCCTGTATGGAGGGAACCACCCTGAAAGAATGATGAAAGGATCTGAGACTAATCCACACCCTAAACTGGTCCAACCATATTGACGGGAGCAATACTCTGAGAAGACAGGTCTGGAAATTGAGCCATCTTGTTCTGTTTTAGATATACACTACGTCTAAACTTTGTGTTTAAATGATCTCAATAGTAAAATTACTGACCTATATAGCAGTATAAGTAGGCTTGTTCCTGTTGCCTCTGATTCTCCTCTAAAGCCCCAGAGCAGAGAACACTATGAAGAGCCACATTACCTATAATTTTGCTCTGGGGTCACCCAAAAAAGTTGATCTAGAAACTCAATCCCAAAAATAAAAGGAGGCAAAGTGATGAATAGCAGAGAGTTGTTCGGAGAGAGTAGTCAGCATGTAGTGCATTCTCTCTACCCATCTCATGGTAGAATTCAGAAAAGTATTCACAAACACACAACCCTTCAAGCCAGATAAGGAGGAGAGCTTCCAGAGAATCTGTCAGGGGCCTGGCTTGTGTCAACCAAAGTTAATGGGGTACAGAGACTCTTACCTGGAAAAGTTTAGAAGCAAGAGGCCAACCTGGACCTGGCCTTGAAAACAGAGCAAGGAGAGAGGATCATTGTGGATCCTAGAGTTGAGCAGAGCAATGATGGTCCAAGTGGACACTGTGGGAGGTAATGAGGTTAAGTCAAGGTCCCAAAACAGAGTCTCTGTAGGATGTACTGTTCAAGCAGGGACTGAGGAGTCATAGTAACAAGGCAGATAGAGATTGTATTTTTCACACCTGGGACATGACAAATGTCTCGAGACAACTGGGTATCTGTCTTACAAGAGGCACCCAGAGTCAAATGATCACTCCAGCCAACCAGTAGTACATCTTCTGTCCCATACCTCTCCTCCCTCCTCACAACCCTGCACCCATGTCTGGAAGATGCAGAGGTAACATAGACAGGAGACTGGGAAATGAAAGAGCAAGACAAGAAAATAATGAAGAGGTCTACATGTCCTCTTTTGCCCCTTTTCTTACTGCAGGTCCTGAAGTAAAGCTGGGAGAAAAGTTTGTTGTTGTTGTTGTTGTTTATATAGAATAATACTATTTATTTATTTTTTTATTTTTATTTTTATTTTTGAGAGAGAGCACAAGTTAGGGAGAAGGCCAAAGGGTGAGAGAGTCTCAAGCTCATGCTGAGCATGGAGCCGGATGCAGGACTTGATCCCATGACCCTGGGATCATGATATAAGCTGAAATCAAGAGTCAGATGCTCAACCAACTGAGCCATCCAGGCACCCCCTAGAAAAAGAACTTTTAAAACCTAAAAGAAGACTTTGCATTAAATATGGCAAGGGGACTGGATACATTTTAGGACTTACCCAGACTTCATCAAGGGTCAGGGAAAAATTCAAATAAGTACAGATAAAAAGCAGTGGTGGGAAAAGAAATTAAGTTCAGTTCATATAATGTTATTAGCTATATTATGTCCCATCAAATTCATATGTTGAAGCCCTCATCCCCAGTACCTCAAAATGTAACTGTATTTGGAGAGAGGGACTTTAAAGAGGCGACTAAGTTAATATGAGGCTCTTTGGGAAAACCCTAAGTCAACCTGACTGGTATTTTTATAAAAAGAGGACATTTGGACACAAGTCAGGGGCATGTCTGCATAGAGAGACCACTGTGGGAAGAGGAAGCAAGAGGGCAGCCATCTACAAGCCAAGAAGAGAAATCTAGAACAGTTTTCTCCCTTATGGCCCTCAGAGGAAACCATCTCTGCCAGCATCTAGATCTCCATCTTTCAGGTTTTCTCCAGAACTATGAGAAAATAACTTCATTATTTAAGCCACCTAGCCTCTGGTATTTTGTTTTGGCAGTCCTAGTAGATTAACATCTCTAAAATACCAGCTGGTGGAGGGAAAAAGTTCTTCTGCTTACTAACTTAAATGCTGTAGGTCTTGTAGCCACACAAAACTTCTGAACCACACCTCTAATCAAATTTAAAATTAACCTAAAAAATCAAGTTAAAATTCAGTTCCCTATCTTTTTAAGAAATTTTACCATCTTGCTAGAAAAAGGAAATAAAATTCTCTATCTTCAAATCTTCACATTCCATAATATCTGAAATATTGCAGCCTCATACTGCTTCTTATCATGTGTCAGAAAAATAAACACTTACCCCCACATAAAATAAGTGAACTTTTCTCATTAACATAAGTGCATGTTTAGAAAGGAGTACTACTTGTGACGCTTTAATTGTGTTTCTGAAGCTAGAGAAGAAGAGAGACTATTGAAAGCTCAGTCTCATACCATTTGTAGAAAAGTTGCAAAAGAGAATGGTGATTAAAGATACAGAGCTTCAGTTAAAGTCTCCTCCTCAGCCTCTTGGTAGGACTTACTGCCTTACTACTCAGTGGGTGGATGGAAATCCTGATAGATCTCATGCCCTACTACTTACTGGATATCTCCACACAAATGCTCTACTCACTGCTGAATAGCCATGTCTATAAAACTGAACATCTCTTCTCTGCCACTATGATCCTGTTCTCTCTACATCTTTTCATCTGGGTTCTAGCATGGTTGGGAAGATTCTGCAAAATGACATATTTGTGTGTGGCAGCTAAAATGGTGCTTGGACAGCAGCTACACTCACAGTCACGGGCATTACCAACTTCCCAATCACCCTGCTGGAAATCCAGTAGCCTTATCAATGCTCCCTTTCCCTGGTTTCCCACATTTAGTCAGTCCCCATACTCTGCCAATTTTACAGTCAGGTAATTATTCCTAACTGATCTTGCCTCTAATCTGTCTCCTCTCCACTAGATTCAATTATGTTATTCCTCTCTGTATCTCACATAGTAGTACAACATGATTTGCTCTATTCAATTAGAGCTTTCAGCTATTAACAAACCATTCACGCTAAAGCCTCAGAAATAGCATTGTATACACAAGGTGCCTCCTCTAGTTGACAAATATAAAAATATAATGGGAAATTCCAAGAAATAAATATTTAAGTTACTTTTATCTTCAAAAATTTACGAAGCTCCAGAGCTAGATGAGCTGTGACACTACCTGTTTCCAAACCACACCCCCTCCCTCTGGCAAGGAGCGCCCCACTGGAGAAAGTCTTTACCAGCTCACTGCCCCCAAAACCTGCTGGGCCACCAACTGGACTAAGACTGTGGCTCTTACCTAGGCAGTTTCCTTGACAAGCTCCCACTCTACTCCAGCCAATCTCATTCAAAGCTACAAACCCAATCCCCACGGAAATGTTACCTGCTTTTATTTTTTTTAAATGCCTATTTACTGAGGGAGGAGCCAAGATGGAGGAACAGCATGAAAGTTTTTTTGTGTCTCGCGTCCATGAAATACAGCCAGACCGACACTAACCATCCTGCACACCTAGAAAACTGACCTGAGGATTAACGCAACAATCTGCACAACCTGAACCACAGAATTCAGCAGGTAGGCGGGGCGGAGAAGTGAACTGGGGGAGGGAGAAGCCACGGAGGGCAGGGAACCATTTTTGCATGCAGACAGAGAACGGAGACAGGGGTAGGGGGAAGAATACAGGAAAAGCACCCCCCCAAAAGCAGCTGGAGAGAAAGTGGACAAGTGGAAACATCTGCAGGGACTGAACTAAAAAGGAGAAAGGAGAAAGGAGAGGGTTTAAATTCCATTAAGACTCTATAAACAGGGAGAGTGCAGAGTCTGAAACTCTGCAGCTCGATACCTGGCAGTGCTCTTGTGAGCGCGAATCCCCAGGAGCAGAGTGAAATCCGGAGGTCTTTGGGCCACGCGGGGAGAGCCGGTTCCCCTGCTGGGAGGACACCTGGTAGAGGCTGTGTGGGTCCCCCAAAGGCAAGGCCCTAGTGGACCCAGGAGAACAATCACTTTCGCTGGTGCTGGAACAAGGTCGCTGGGGGTAAAGCCTGGTGCCAGATGTGTGTTGAGATTTTCCATAATTCCTGAAACGCTGCCGCTACTCGGTGATGTGAACTTTTTCTGGAGCGGGCTGGCACCCGGCCGTAGTCTCTGGGAGTCGGCACCAGCATGGTTCCGCACACATTACTGGGTGAGGCCAGCACCCAGCCATTGCTCCGTGAGACCCTTCGGCAGAGGGACTAAACGGGTCAAAGCCACAGTACCTCAGAAATAGGAGGTCAGGAAAAACACCTGCATCTGAGATAAAGCCCAGGAGGGAGGTTCTGCCTGGGGCTTGGTCACAGACAGTGTAAAAGCAGGGAGTGGACGGAAGCTGAATACAAAGGACAGGTTCGAGGTTGCTGATGGGGCAGATCAGAGTCCTGATACTAGAGACTGGATAGATGGGTAACTCCATTTTCATCACTCCTGCGCATGCGCACACATCTACAAGCGCCAGAACAATCCACCCCAGTAAGCTAAGCAGCGCCATCTAGTGGAGAATGGAGCCATTACACTAAGCCCCGCGCAACTGGGCCAACTTTGCTCTTCAGGAACACAAGTCTCTCCGCTTGCTTAGTTGATGGACTATAACGAGCTTCATAGTTTGACTTCTAGGGGAAAACGAAGTAATTTCAGTCGTATTTCAGTCTGTTCACCAGTCCATCTATTCAATTTTCTTTATTTTTTTCTTTTTTCTCTTTTTTGTTTCTTTTCTTTTTCTTGAATACAGAAAGAGAAAAAATTCATTTTTATTTTCAACTTTTATTAAAAATATTTTCTTTAATTTTTTTCTACCACATTTTTTACTTTTGTGTAATTTTTTTCAAAGTCTGTTTTACTTCCATCATTTGATTTTGATCTACTTCAGTGTATTCACTTTATCAAATTTTCAAATTATTTCCTTTTTTTTCTCTCTTTCCCCTTTTTTCTCTAATCTATCAAGCCCCTTTCAACACCCAAGCCAACACACATCTAGGATCTACCATCATTTATTCAATTTTGTGTGTGTGTTTGTTTTTAATTTTTTAATTGTAATATTTTTTTAATTGTAATATTTTTTTAATTTTAAGGTTTTTACCTCATTAATTCCTTTTCTCCCTTCAAAATGATGAAATGAAGGAATTTACCCCAAAAGAAAGAGCAGGAAGAAACGACTGCCAGGAACTTAACCAACACAGATACAAGCAAGATGTCTGAGCCAGAATTTAGAATCATGATAACAAGAATACTAGCTGGAGTCGAAAATAGATTAGGATCCCTTGCTGTGGAGATAAAAGAAGTAAAAGCTAGCCAGAATGAAATAAAAAAATGCTATAACTGAGCTGCAATCTCGAATGGGTGCCAGGGCGGCAAGGATGGATGAGGCAGAACAGAGAATCAGTGATATAGAGGACAAACTTATGGAGAATAATGAAGCAGAAAAAAAAGAGGGAGATTAAGGCAAAAGAGCACAATTTAAGAATTTGAGAAATCAGTGACTCATTAAAAAGGAACAACATCAGAATCATAGGGGTCCCAGAAGAGAAAGAGAGAGAAATAGGGGGAAAAGGATTATGTGAGCAAATCATAGTGGAAAACTTTCCTAACCTGGGGAGAGACACAGACACAGACACAGACACAGACACAGATCCAGGAAGCTCAGAGGACTCCCACGAGATTCAACAAAAATTGACCATCAACAAGGCATACCATAGTCAAATTCATAAAATACTCAGGCAAGGAAAGAATCATGAAGGCAGCAAGGGAAAAAAAGTTCGTAACCTACAAGGGAAGACAGATCAGGTTTGCAGCACACCTATCCACAGAAACTTGGCAGGCCAGAAAGGAGTGGCAGGATATATTCAATGTGCTGAATCAGAAAAATATGCAGCCAAGAATTCTTTATCCAGCAAGGCTGTCATTCAAAACAGAAGGAGAGATTAAAAGTTTCCCAGACAAACAAAAATTAAGGAAGTTTGTGACCATTAAACCAGACCTGCAAGAAATTTTAAGAGGGACTCTCTGAGAGGAGAAAAGATAAAAACAACAACAACAACAACAACAACAACAACAACAAATAAATAAAGACCAAAAGCAACAAAGACTAGAAAGGACCATAGAACACCACCAGAAACTTCAACTCTACAAGCAACATAATGGCAATAAATTCCTATCTTTCAGTACTCACTCTAAACGTCAATGAACTAAATGCTCCAATCAAAAGACATAGGGTAACAGAACGGATAAGAAAACACAATCCATCTATATGCTATTTACAAGAGACCCACTTTAGACCTAAAGACACCTTCAGATTGAAAGTAAGGGGACGGAGAACCATCTATCATGCTTATGGTCAACAAAAGAAAGCCAGAGTAGCCATACTTATATCAGACAATCTAGAGTTTAAAATAAAGACTGTATCAAGAGCTGAAGATGGGCATTATATCATAATCAAGGAGTCTATCCACCAAGACCTAACAATTGTAAACATTCATGTGCCAAATTTAGAAGCACCCAAATATAAATCAATTAATCACAAACATAAAGAAACTCATTGATAATAATACCATGATAGTAGGGGACTCCAACACCCCACTTAGAGCAGTGGACAGATCATCTAATCAAAAAATCAACAAGGAAACAATGACTATGAATGACACACTGGACCAGATGGACTAAACAGATATATTCAGAACATTTCATCCTAAAGCAGCAGAATATGCATTCTCCAGTGCACATGGAACATTCTCCACAATAGACCACATACTGGGACACAAATCAGCCCTCAACAAGTACAAGAAGATTGAGATCATACTGTACATATTTTCAGACCACAACGCTATGAAACTCGAAATCAACCACAAGAAAAAATTTGGAAAGGTAACAAATACTTGGAGACTAAAGAACATCTTACTAAAGAATGAATGGGCTAACCAAGAAGCTAAAGAGGAAATTAAAAAGTTCATGGAAGCCAATGAAAATGATAACACCACAACCCAAAACCTCTGGGACACAGCAAAGGCAGTCATAAGAGGAAACTATATAGCAATCCAGGCCTTGTTCAAGAAGGAAGAAAGATCTCAGATATACAATCTAACCTTACACCTTAAAGAGCTGGAAAAAGAACAGCAAATAAAACCCAAACCCAGCAGAAGACAGGAAATTATAAAGATTAGAGGAGAAATTAATGCTATCAAAACAACAACAACAACAAAAAAAAACAAAAAACAGTAGAACAGATCAATGAAACCAGAAGCTGGTTCTTTGAGAGAATTAACAAAATTGAGGGGCGCCTGGGTGGCTCAGTCGGTTAAGTGTCTGACTTCAGCTCAGGTCATGATCTCATGGTCCGTGAGTTCAAGCCCCGCGTTGGGCTCTGTGCTGACAGCTCAGAGCCTGGAGCCTGCTTCAGATTCTGTGTCTCCCTCTCTCTCTGACCCTCCCCCGTTCATGCTCTGTCTCTTTCTGTCTCAAAAATAAATAAAACATTAAAAAAAAAGAATTAACAAAATTGATAAACCACTAGACAGTTTGATCAAAAAGAAAAAGGAAAGGACCCAAGTAAATAAAATTAAGAATGAAAGAATAGAGATCACAACCAACACAGCAGAAATAACAACAATAATAAAATAATATTATGAGCAATTATATGTCAATAAAATGGACAATCTGGAAGAAATTGACAAGTTCCTAGAAATATATACACTACCAAAACTGAAATAGGAAGAAATAGAAAATTTGAACAGACCCATAACCAGTAAAGAAATTGAATTAGCAATCAAAAATCTGCCAAAAAACAAGAGTCCAGGGCCAGATGGCTTTCCAGGGGAATTCTACCAAACATTTAAAGAAGGGTTAACACCTATTCTCTTGAGCAGTTCCAAAAAATAGAAGTGGAAGGAAAATTTCCAAACTCTTTCTATGAAGCCAGCATTACCTTGATTCCAAAACCAGACAGAAACCCCACTAAAAAGGAGAACTATAGACCAATTTCCTTGAGGAACATGGATGCAAAAATCCTCAACAAGATATTAGCCAACCGGATCCAACAATACATTAAAAAAATTATCCACCACAACCAAATGGGATTTATACCTGGGATGCAGGGCTGGTTCAATATCTGCAAAACAATCAATGTGATTCACCACATCAATAAAAGAAAGGGCAAGAACCATATGATCCTCTCGGTAGATGCAGAGAAAGCATTTGACAAAATACAGCACCCTTTCTTGATAAAAACCCTCAAGAAAGTAGGGATAGAAGGATCACACCTTAAGATCATAAAAGCCATATGTGAAAGACCCAACACTAATGTCATCCTCAATGGGGAAAAACTGGGAGCTTTCCCCCTAAGGTCAGGAGCAAGACAGGGATGTCCACTCTTGCCACTGTTTTCCAACATAGTATTAGAAGTCTTAGCTTCTACAATCAGACAAAGATATAAAAGGCATCCAAATCGGCCAGGAGGAGGTCAAACTTTCACTCTTCGCAGATGAGTGATATTCTATATGATATTCTATATTCTTCGCAGATGAGTGATATTCCATATGATATTCTATATGGAAAACCCAAAAGATTCCACCAAAAAACTGCTAGAACTGATTCATGAATTCAGCAAAGTTGCAGGATACAAAATCAAGGCACAGAAATCGGTTGCATTCCTATATACCAACAATGAAGCAACAGAAAGAGAAATCAAGGAATTGATCCCATTTACAATTGCACCAAAAACCATAAAATACCTATGAATAAATCTAACCAAAGAGGTGAAAAATCTATACACCAAAAACTATAGAAAGCTTATGAAAGAAATTGAAGAAGACAAAAAAAATGGAAAAATATTCCATGCAGCTGGATAGGAAGAACAAATATTGTTAAAATGATGATACTACCCAAAGCAATCTACATATTCAATGCAATATGTATCAAAATAATACCAGCATTCTTCACAGAGCTAGAATAAATAATCCTAAAATTTGTATGGAACTAGAAAAGACCCCAAATAGTCAAAGCCATCTTGAAAAAGAAAACCAAAGCAGGAGGCATCACAATCCCAGACTTCAAGCTGTACTACAAAGCTGTAATCATCAAGACAGTATAGTACTGGCACAAGAACAGACACTCAGATCAATGGAACAGAATAGAGAACCCAGAAATGGACCCACAAACGTATGGTCAACTAATCTTTGAAAAAGCAGGAAAAAATATCCAATGGAATAAAGACAGTCTCTTCAGCAAATGGTGCTGGGAAAACTGGACAGCAACATGCAGAAGAATGAACCTGGACCACTTTCTTACACCATATACAAAAATAAACTCAAAATGGATGCAAGACCTCAATGCAAGACAGGAAGCCTTCAAAATCCTCGAAGAAAGCAAGCAAAAACCTCTTTGATCTTGGTGGCAGCAACTTCTTACTCAACACGTCTCCAGAGACAAGGGAAACAAAAACAAAAATAAACTACTAGAACCTCATCAAACTAAAAAGCTTCTTCACAGTGAAGGAAACAATCAACAAAACTAAAAGGCAACCAATGGAATGGGAGAAGATATTTGCAAATGGCATATCAGATAAAGGGTTAATATCCAAAATCTATAAAGAACTTATCAAACTCAACACCCAAAAAACAAATAATCCAGTGAAAAAAATGGGCAAAAGACATGAATAGACACTTCTCCAAAGAAGACATACAGATGGCCAACCGACATATGAAAAAATGCTCAACATCATCAGGGAAATCAAAACCACAATGTGATACCACTTCACACCTATCAGAATGGCTGACATTAACAACTCAGGCAACAACAGATGTTGGCGAGGATACAGAGAAAGAGGATCTCTTTTGCACTGCTGGTGGGAATGCAAACTGCTGCAGCCACTCTGGAAAACAGTATGAAGTTTCCTCAAAACATTAAAAATAGAACTACCCTACGACCTAGCAATTGCACTACTGGGTATTTATCCAAGGGATACAGGAATGCTGTTTCAAAGGGGCACATGCACCCCCCATGTTTATAGCAGCACTATCAACAATAGCCAAAGTATGGAAAGAGCCCAAATGTCCATCGATGGATGAATGGATAAAGAAGATGTGGTATATTCCTGTGTGTGTGTGTGTGTGTGTGTGTGTGTGTGCGTGCGTGTGTGTGGAGTATTACTCCACAATCAAAAAGAATGAAATCTTGCCATTTGCAACTATGTGGATGGAACTAGAGGGTATTATGCTAAGTGAAATTTGTTAGTCAGAGAAAGACAAATATCATATGACTTCACTCATACAAGGACTTTAAGACACAGAACAGATGAACACAAGAGAAGGGAAGCAAAAATAATAGAAAAACAGGGAGGGGGACAAAACATAAGAGACTCTTAAATATGGAGAACAAACTGAGGGTTACTGGAGGGGTTGTGGGAGGGGGGATGGGCTAAATGGTAGGAGGCATTAAAGAATCTACTCCTGAAATCATTGTTGCACTATATGCTAACTAATTTGGATGTAAATTAAAAAAATAAAATTTAAATTAAAAAAATGCCTATTTATTTATTTTGAGAGAGAGAGTAGGGGAGGGGCAGAAACAGAGGGAGAGAAAGAGAATCCCAAGCAGGCTCTGTACTGTCAGCGCAGAGCTTGATGCAGGGCTCGAACTCACGAACCATGAGATCATGACCTGAGCCAAAATCAAGAGTCCGACATTTAACCAACTGAGCCACCCAGGCACCCCTGTTACCTGCTTTTAGAGGATACCCATGTCATGGGCCTAACGTATGTCCATTTTCTACTGATTCTGATTATTATAGATTCTCTTCTTAAGAGACACCACGTCATGTGGTGGTAACAGCATAGGTTCCAGAGTTGGACCAGACTTGATTCTAATCCTGGTTTCAGATTAGTAGCTATATGACTCTTGTACCTCTGTTTTTTCATCTGCAGAATGAGAATAAAATTTACTTCATGGTGTGGTTGAGATGACTGAGTAAGGTAATGTATTTGTATATTGCCACCAATGTGGTAGCTGGCATAATGAAGTTACTTAATAAATATGTTTATTTATATTCTTTATTAATTTATTTTTGGCTCTCTCATCATATACCTTAAATTACATTGAGGATCTTGGAAGAAAGCCTGGAGTCCTGCCAGCAATGACTTCACCTTATACTAAGTATTGTCATAAATTTCTTTGTTTAATGTCTTGTACTATAATTCTTATAAGTGGGTTGGGCCAAGGTATTTGATTGGGTAGTTTCCTCAAGTTTCTGGGTAGAAATCAACTCAAGAGAGGAGTAAATGAAATCCGTTAACTTATTTCTTTGAATTAGAGTCTTGCTACCATAAAAAGTTTTTCTTAATGTATAATGCCAAAGAGGAAATTCTTCCTTCAGTAATATAAACTCATTCTGTGTGACCACCCATTCAGCAGTAATAAAGAATGTCAGGTTGCAAAGCCAGTCTTATATTTCTCTATGCCCCAGATATATCATGGACTATCAAGTGCCTAGCAAAGGCATAGCACTTCTAGCAGTTTGTGAGGGTACAAAATACACACAAGTCACGGCCTCTGCTCTCAAAATACATAGGACAGTTATAACAATGAAGGAATGTATAAAATAAGCTAACCTATATGCCTCAGAGTCTCAGTGCTAGAAAAGTCCAGAAGAGAAAGGAAAGTTTTCTAATGGTAGGGGAAAGTTTCACCTTTGGGCAAAAAGGACAGCTAATTCAATTAAATAGAATGTCCCAGGGG
This sequence comes from Lynx canadensis, assembly GCF_007474595.2. Lineage (NCBI taxonomy): Eukaryota > Metazoa > Chordata > Mammalia > Carnivora > Felidae > Lynx > Lynx canadensis. The sequence continues at coordinate 150,113,726 of NC_044310.1, forward strand.
TGCCTGGGTGGCGCAGTCGGTTAAGCGTCTGACTTCAGCCAGGTCACGATCTCACGGTCCGTGAGTTCGAGCCCCGCGTCGGGCTCTGGGCTGATGGCTCAGAGCCTGGAGCCTGTTTCCGATTCTGTGTCTCCCTCTCTCTCTGCCCCTCCCCCGTTCATGCTCTGTCTCTCTCTGTCCCAAAAATAAATAAAAAACGTTGAAAAAAAAATTTAAATAGAATGTCCCAAATGAATGTGCCATCAAACACTAAATACATTGTATTTGTTTCTGGATAGCTTCATTTTTTTCTTCTTAAAAACCCTACCTCCTCCTTTCATACTGCAAGAATGCAAGGAACCCTCTCTGTGCAGCCATCCTGAACACAGCCATCCTTCTTCACATTCTTCCTTCTCACGCCCTCACCCTCACTTTACCTGCTTTTCTTCTCTATTGTCTCCTGTGTCCTATCCCCTAATAAACAAGCTCTGTGTAAGAAACTCAATCCTGCCAGGGGATAGAATCAGGAAGTATTGGTATGTTAGAGTTGATTGACATTTGAGGCACTGGAGAGTTACTCTTCCCTTCATTCACTGTATGCAGCCAAGGACTTTCCATCTTCTGGTATCATTCAGTCATTTATTCTTTCACTTAAGAGGATACAAGCCACCCTATCATATACAAAGTTCCCAGTAACTGTATTTCTGCCAAATTTCCCTTATTCTTAAAAATCATATCCTCTGCCTCATTTCCATGTAATCAGTTTAGACAAAATCGAGAAATGGGTAAAACTATCTTTTGTACTCATAGACTCCTCATTCTTCGCCATGTTCCTCTTCAGTGACCACCTCCAACCTAGTTTCTCAAATATTTCTCATTGTCCTTATCAATAGTTAGCATTAGAGTCTCAGCCACCTTGAGGTTTAATGGCCCACAACAGTATAATGGTTCTCCTTAATGGATAGATTTAATTGGGTTCAAAGTCTTGTATTGTAAATAAAGGTCAAACCTATTTCAGACATCACTCAAGGACGATTTGGTGAGCCCCAAGATTTTGGTGGGGACCACGCCTGAAGAGACATTTTGTAGTTAACACTGTTTTACCTACCTTCAAGTAATATAGATAATATGCTTAGTAAAAGCTACTGTTAAATATTGACATAACAGAATATAATGAAAACAAATCCCTTACATTCAAAAGTGTGCTAGCTAAAAATATTTTGTCTCCCAGTTCCAAAGCCACGCTTTATTGTCTACTCTGAAAAAATGGAGCTAAAATATTGAAACAATTCTCCTTTTCAGTGAAGATGATGGTAACCTTTGTCAGTACAGGGATCTGGAGAGACATTATGAGAGAAATAGGGCTTCACTTTCTGAGTCTGGTGTTTCCTATTTGCTTCTTCTGGTTCCTATCTCACTGCTTCCAGCTTTACGTTTGGGGTTCACCCAGTGGCACACACCCCCACTGAGTTTCAGTGGCAAACATATGGATGGCTTCCCATCAAGTCTCAATAACGTGTCTATTGACAGTTTCCCAATGAGTCTCGTTTGTGTCAGAAGTCAGCATCCCAGTCTTGGCCCACCTACATTTAGGAGGAGTGTTTCAACCTCTTTCCTCAGCATCTGTGGATCAGTTCTGGCCGGGCAACCAAGCAAAATTCTCTATAATCCAGTGATGTGAAGCCACATCCTTTCCAATGTGGCCAGAATTTCAGCCTTGGAGAGGAAGGCTCTTTTCCACGTTGTTCCTTCCTTAGGTACTCTGAGTCCTAGGGTTTTGTTTTGTTTTTAGTTGTCTTTACCTCTTTATAGATCATCAGCTGCTATAGTTAATAATTCTTTATACTAAACTTTTCCTATTCAAACTACTGTATGTTTTCTGTTTCCTGATTGGACCTTGATTGATATAAGAGGGAGGATAAGAGATGTTTGTCCCTAAAAAATAAAGGTTCAAAGAATTTGTTTAAGGGGCACCTGGATGGCTCAGTCAACTGAACACCTGACTCTTGTTTTCAGTTCAGATCATGATCTCATGGTTCGGGGGTTTCAAGCCCTTTGTCAGGCTCTGTACCAGTACTGCACTACTGGTGTTTGGGATTTTCTCTCTCTCTCTCCCTCTCTATCTGCCCCACCTCTGCTCACCTGCACTCTCTCTCAAAATAAATAAATAAACAAACAAACAAACATTTTTAAAAATTTATCTATGGGAATAGGGAAGAGGGACCCTGGCCAATTAGGTTTCTAAATTGAGGTATAATTGACATATAACATTATACTAGATTCAGGTGTACAACATAATGATTCAAGATTTGTATATATTGAAAAATGACCACCACAATAAGTTTAGTTAATATCCATCACCATATATAGTTACAGTTTTCTTCAACGATGAGAATTTTTAGGAGCTACTCTCTTAGCAACTTTCAAGTATGCAATACCGTATTAACTATAGTCACCATGTTGTACATTACATCTCCGTGACTGATTGATTTTATAACTAGAAGTTTTTACTTTTTGACTCTATTCACCCACTTCACCCACCCTTGACCCCCCACTTCTGGCAGCCACCAATCTGTTCTCTACATCAATAAGATCAGTTTTTGTTTGTTTCTTTGTTTGTTTGTTTTTAGGTTCCACATATAAGTGAGATCATACGGTATTTGCTTTTTTCTGTCTGGCTTATTTTACTTAGCATGATGCCCTTGAAGTCAATCAATCCATGTTGTTGCAAATGGCAAAATTTCATTCTTTTTGATGGCTCAACTATATTCCGTTGTATATATACACCACATCTTCTTTACCCATTTATCTATTGATGACTACTTAGATCATTTCTATATCTTGGCTATTGTAAATAATGCTGCAATGAATATGGAGGTGCAGGTATCTTTTTGAGTTAGTGCTTTCTCTTTTATCTATAAACACCCAAAAATTGAATTGCTGATCACATGGTAGTTTAACTTTTAACTTTTGGGGGGAAATTTTTTTACCAATTTAAATCCCCACTAGTTACACAAGGGTTCCCTTTTCCCCACATCCTCACCAACACTTGTTATTTATTGTCTTTTGATAATAGCTTTTCTAACAGGTATGAAGTGATTTTTATTTGCATTTCCCCAATAATTAGTAATGTTGAGCCTCTTTTCATGTGTCTATTGGCCATCTGTATGTTTTCTTTGGAAAAATGACTATTCAGATACTCTGCCCACTTCTTTAATCAGAGTTTTTTTTTGTTTTGTTTTGTTTTTGTCACTGAATTTTATGAGTGTTTTATATATTTTGGATATTAACCTCTTCCCAGATATATAATGTACAAATATTTCTTCTATTCAGCAAGTTGTCTTTTCATTTTATTGATGGTTTCCTTTGCTGTGCAGAAGCTTTTTAGTATAATGTAGTTCCACTTGTTTATTTTTGCTTTTGTTGCCTTTGCTTTTGGTGTCAAATCTTAAAAATCATCAAGACCTATATCAAGGAACTTGCCACCTATGTTTTTTTCTGGGAGTTTTGTGATTTAATTGGATTTTATACATCTGTTTCTGCAAAAATATTAGCACAAAATAGGCCACAAACAGGCCATGTTGGAAATATAAGAACTGCAGTCATAATATTTTGCACATGGTATTCAGACTTCCAAACTTTGAGAGACAGAGAAAGAGAATACCTGTCTCAGGGAGTTGTAAAGATCAGTACCTAGGACAGTGCTTGCCAAGTAGCAAATTCTCCAAAAGGCTATTTTTGTGTGTGTGTGGTTATTGCTGTTATTCATGACTTCTTTCTTACTATATGAGTATTATGTCAAGATTTCAATTATGAGTAACAGAAAATCCAACTCAAACTACCTTAAACAATAGAAAAAGACTTTGGGGATTACATAATAACAAAGTCAGGAACTTCAAAGTTGATTGATTCAAAGACTCAGAGATACCATTAAAGATTCATTTTTGTCTATCACTCTTTCTGGACACCCAGTGGTGGCTTATCCTAAGGCTGAAGCTTTTTGTACAGTTAGGCTGGCTGTCAGACATAACAAGCTTTGTGCATCCTTGTTTACTCTCAGTGAGAAAGTGACCTCTGTATTCCAAACAAGAGTACTGGGATTCACCAAGATCATTGCTTACCCATGTATCAGGAATGGAATTAGCTTCCCAAACAGCACATAGGCTATAAGGGGGAATAAGAAAAGTCAGTATGGATGCTGCATAGATGAACCAAAATATATTGCTAAATAATTTAATTTCCTCTGTCAGGTTTTCCTGAAGTCCTTGTACATATTCACATTATGATTTTTACAGAGACAGTAAATAAAAATATGACAAGGAATAAAGAACATAACAAAAAACCTTTTATATAGTCTTACCATGTGCTCAGTGTTTTAAATGTTTTGCATATACTCACCAATTTGATCCTCAAAAGTACCATAAGATTTAGACAAGAAGCTATTCAAGAATGGAATCAGGATCTGGAATATAGGCAATATGGCTCAGGTATCTATGTGCTTAATGCTTCTGCTATAATGCCTCTTAACAAAGAGGTGATTTTCAATTCCTCTGATGTGTTAAACAAAAAGCTTGGTTCTATGGTACCCTCTCCCCAGAGGTGATCAGCATAGAGCAACTGGTGAATGAAGGACTAATGAATAAATGAATGGCATGGAAAAGCAGTGCTTCTAGGATTTTTTTCCCCATCCAAACAATATTTTAAAACCTGAAACCCAATGACAAGAGGCAAAACACAACACCAATAGGGTAATTAGAAAAAGTTCTCTAATCACATCCCACTCAGCTTTCAAACCTTTACAGCATCCTCAAATTATAAAGTCAGAGATGATCAAGTACTTTGGAACTAGGTTGTCTAATGCCAGTGGAAATCTGTCAACACCATCAATCAGCTGCTTGATATTGACAAAATCAACCTCTTGGAGTCTGTTTCTCCTTCTTTGAAGTGAAGGGATTCAACCAGGTTATATGAAAAACAACATGCACACACACACACACGCACACGCATGCACACATACACAATTGTGTTCTGTCTCTCTTACACTTCCAGCACTACTTCAATCTTTCCTCCTCAAACAATAGCTTGTGATTTTACTTAGAACCATGTTTATTGACTCTTTCATCATGGCTCTGGCATCCCTCCAAATATGAACAAATTCAAAGGCAACTGGTAAACCAAAGAACAAATAACACACAAAGGGCCCTGAAATCTTTCTGTGAGCTTCAACTAGTTAAGCCTTCCAGTGTCCCCCCCGGAATCAAGCTAAACAGTTTCCAAAGGGCAGATGTCTTTGAAAGTTTGACTTATTTTCTTAAAGCCATAAAAAAACCCAGAGTTTATGGATTATCCTTTTTGTCTCTCCCTCTTTTCTCTCTAATTTCTATCTCATTGTCATTGCGTCTTAGAGGTTACAGATGGGTTAACATGGGTTTTTTTTAATCTCCTCATTTGTAGAAAATTACAAGTATGAACTATTAATCCTGCTAATATTAGAAACTATATCAGGACTAAATTACCGTACTGTATGTGTTTGCATAGAAAATTATTGACGACCTTAATGACTTTAAGCATCTCGCAGGAATTTCAATTTCATGAATTCATAAATCCAAAAGAAATATGTTTCCAGTAATGCAAATTTGTTTTCTACCATTTATAAATTCTGGATCTCTGTGAAGGAGCCAAGTAATTTTTATTTTCTTTGTTCCAATATCTAAACCATTTTTCTGGGTTTCTCAGTTTAGAAAGAAAATGACTGTGAGACTCATTCTTTTGGTCGGTAGTTCTCATTAACCTTGGACAGGAGAAATCCCAGTATATAGATCAAAATAAAAAGGCTATTTGGCAATAAACTAAATGTATCACTACCTTGGCCACTAAAAGAGAAAGTAGGATGCATAACATCAGACGCAGACATTTCAATAGTGAGGTGCATTTATTCCTTGGTGAAATTTTGTCAACTTATAAGATTTTTAATGGAAAGTTAGATAGTTCACGTTGTACCCTGAAGAAAGTACCATGGGTTTTGCTTTTGTGTGTGACTTACTAAATTATACATAACAGATTAGAAAGGAAAAAATTGAAGGATAATTAAATCTTCACAATCAAAAGGTGCACTGTCATTTTTCTTAACTAATGACATTGAATCTGCTCCCAGTCTGCCCTATTTTCCTAAATTGATATTTTAGAAAAGGCATGAAGTCTAATTCACTATTCCACTCTCAGAAAAAAAACCCTTCTGCATCACCCTCCTTTTCCTTTCCCATCTTCTTGTTGTCTCTGATTACACCATTCTTACATGCCCTTCCTAAAGCCAAACTAGTGCATATCGAGCAGGGATTGGAGGTGATATACTCTCTGTTCATTAACTTCTTGTCAGTCTGGCAGCTTTCAAAATTAGGCATAAGAAGAAATAAAAATTGGTAGGGAAAACATCTGAACTTCTTTTCACCTCTAAAATTCCATAGTATCAGTGAATGAAAAGATCTGTATTAAATAATGTGCCCTATAATGGACATCAGCCTGCCAGCAAGTGGAGGCTAGAAAATTCTACTGCTTCTACAAATACCATGCCTGGAACAAGGATCCACCCTGAAGTTTCCCATGTGATCCATCATCTGAACCAAGTTGCTCAATCAGATACCTATCCCATGCAGCCCAGCTGTTTAACTAGCTTCTTGGCCAGAGTTGCAGGTACTTGGTGTCCCCTCATGGAGGAGAGAACCTATCCCTGAATCCCAGTCAGCAATGAAGGGCACTGGCCTTCCTGCCCTCCACTTTTCCCAGGGAAGACTCTTGCTTTCCTAGAATTCTTCTTAGGAAGACCTTTCACCCAGATCTGCCCTGAGAACCCTGCCACCCCAAGGTGGCATTATTTGTTCATTATATGTTCATTATTTGATTAGAAACTCCTTGGCCACTCTCCTCTGCCTGAATGGGAACCTGACTTTTGCCTCTCATTCTCTAATTTGGGCTTGGAGCACCCTCCCATCTCCTCCTGCCCGGGTCATCGTACCCTAACCTTTGCCATATTGGCTTGGTGCCATTTTGCTCCTTCCTCCCCTGCAGTAATCTCCACATTTCTATCAGCCTGGTCACGGGGTTTATGACTCTGAGAGGAAAAAAGGAGGGGGAGGGAATAGGAAAAGGAACTGATAAAGACAACAGAGTTAAGAACTTACATCTACCTCACATGTTCTGCCTAGAGCCAGAACCAGTCGGTGGCACAGGTTTTAAATACCATACACTCAAAAAGATTTTCAAAAATCTCTAACTACAGCTTCTCTGTCTTGCCTCAAGACCCTCTTGCAGCCAGTGCCCCTCCAGGTTGAGGCCAAGTACTCAGGACTAGCCTGCTCTGCAGGCGCTTGGACATCAGCCAAGCTCACATGCCAAAGTAAATAGAAAAGGGAAAGGGCACAGAATAGAGAGATCAAAAGGGCATTTCCCAGTTAAGACATCAGCACCACTTTTTTTTTAAGGTGTATTTTTAAAATTCTGCTCATGGGAAAATATAAATTTTTGAGAAGAAAATTCTCCTTCCACTGTTTTATTTTGTGGTACTTACAGTATTAGATAGGTTTTATTTTTCCATTGTATACAAGAGAGTTTAATGTTTGATATCAGTAAGATAATTTGTAAAACACAAAGTTCTGAAAGAAATTAATATTTCACTGTATGTTAGATGAGTAAACGGAATGTTTTTCATTACAAGCTAACTCATCATTTTAGACATTTTAAAAAGTATTTCCTTTTCAGGGGCACCTGGATGGCTCAGTCAGTTAAGTGTCTGACTTCAGCTCAGGTCCTGTCTCCCAGTTGGTGGATTTGAGCACTGGGTCGGAGCCATCAGGCTCTGTGCTGACAGCTCGGAGCCTGTAGCCTGTTTCAGATTCTGTGCCTCCCTCTCTCTCTGCCCCTCCCCCACTCACACTCTCTGTATCTCTCTCTCTCAAAACTAAATAAACATTTTTAAAAATTTTTAAGTATTTCCTTTTCATAGAATAATGTCATCATGGGTAGAAATATCTCAGACTTATTTAACATCTAATTTAAGAGAAGGCAATGTTTTAAAGTAGAAAAGAAACTAGGGGCGCCTGGGTGGCTCAATCAGTTAAGCATCCAACTTTGGTTCAGGTCATAATCTCACAGTTTGTGAGTTCGAGCCCCACTTGGGACTTCATGTTGACAGTGCAGAGCCTGCATGGGATTCTCTCTCTTTCTCTCTCTCTCTCTCTCTCTCTCTTTCTCTCTCTCTCCTCTCTCTCCTCATAGGATTCTCTCTCTCCCTCTCTCTCTGCCCCTCGCGCACTCGCACCTTCTCTCTCAAAAAGTAAATAAAATAAAATAATTAAAAAAATAAAAGTCCTTAAAAAAAAGAGAAGAAAAGAAACTAGACTGACAATCAGAAGTTCTAAATTCTAGTCATTCTTCTGACCGTGGAACTTCTGGTAAAGTCTCAAATTCCTCATCTGCAAAATGCAGAAATTGAACAAAGAGACTCTCCACCTTTTGTTGTTGTTGTGATTACGGTCATTTTCCTGCTCAATAACTTGCTGTACTGAGAGTATAGTACAGTAAAAAAAAAAAAAAAAAGTGCACTTGGATACAAAGCCTCAGATGCCTCTAACTTTCTTTGTGACTTTGAGGATTTACCCTCTCCTGTTTCCTCATCTGTAATAAAAAGGAAATGGAACATATGGTGTCTCAGGACATTTCCAGCTCTAAAATTTTATAACAAAGAAAAATGTCTGTGGTGCCTATGCTGCCTTCCATTTGCATGTAAAACTCGATGTTTTGCTCCAAGTGGCCTGAGAAGAATACACGCATTTGTGGAGCATTTCCCCAGTGTGCTAGAACATGGACTCATCCACATGAACAGGGCACCTCAGCTCCCAAGGAGAAAGCTGAATTAAGAGACTTTTTTGCTTCACCTTTTTCATTAGTCCCTGAGATGATGCTCTGGCATCCAGCATAAACTTTATTATTACCAGGCTTCATCCATGTGACCTCTGAAGGCCTTGAAACAAAGACAACCACCCTCAAGTCTAGTCATTACCTGCTGTTTATAAATATGCCGCTTAGGTTGAAAAATGCCTTCTTAAAAGCCAAAAAAAAAAAAAAAAGCGCCATTTATCAAATGAACTTTAAAATTCTCTTGCATGAAAATGTGTTTCATACAAAAATATTTTTGTGTTTACAATTTCCGGATTTTTGTTAAAATGCCCTAACTATTCAAGAAAAAGTATCTTTGATTCAGAAGGAAGTCAGGGCTATAGTCATGGGTGGTTTACAGAACATTTTCTGGTAGTCTTTACTTCATTTCAATATCTTGCCACGATTGGCTGTTGAGAGCTACAAATAAGGAAGTCTTCAATTTAGGGGATTTCTCAGTGGAAGTTCCCAGTTCAACACAAGGGAGAGCTCAGGACAGTTTGGGCGGGATTGCTAGAGTCTGCAGATAAAGTTTCCAGACTCTGTAACTGCCTACGTCTTTCAAGAGCACTACTCTGTGAAGGAAGACTTCTAACTTGGAAAAGAGATAAGCCAAACTTGGGTTGTTCCTACCAATTCTCAACTAGCAAGGTGGACTGGATGTCTTAGACTGAAGCGTTGCAGATTTGTTCCGCTCTTGCTTCTGCAAAGTGAGTAATTTATGACATGATTCGATAATGCCTTGTATTCATTGTCATAACTGGAAATTTGGCCTTTAAAAAATAGGGCCCCTAGCCGAGACCAAGGAAAATTTTTGAAAATACTGTGCTCTTTTTACATTCCTCTCAACTTTTAAGAGCAAATGTATGTCTCTACTTGAAATAATTTTTTTAAGTTTATATCTGGAATATAGATCTTCTCCAATGAGTGGTTTTTATAACATAATGTAAGACTTGAAAGATATGTATTTGGCATATGTTAAGGTATAATTAGCTTACTAGATTTAAAAGTAAAATAATACTGTATATATTTGTACTTCTGGGGAGCTAAATTCTTAAAGATCACTTCTGGCCTGATCCAGTGTGTCCATTCAAAAATTAACTCAAGTTTAGTATTTTTTCATCTCCTAAGAAACATATGCTAATGAATATTTTTTTACAGTAAAATATTAACCTTATAGACAACTTTGCATTTCCTATCTTAAAACATTTAAGAGTTCACCATTACGGTAATCCAGGCTTATTTGATTACCAATTGGCTGTTATATTCACTATCAAAAATGAATATTTAAGGATTGTGTACTATTTCTTTAAGTTTTTTCTTAAGGATAGTCCTAGGAAAAGTTGATAGTTTGGACAGATTAAACATCAGAAATCATTATTAGCATCAATAGCTGCCATTTATTGAATGTCTGCTAGAGAAAAAGTTACAGGATCTTCCAGCTAGTAAGTGGCAGACCCAGGGCTTAAACCTGAGCCCTGAGGTTCAGGGCTGGACCTGACTGAGGTTCCTGCAAGCAGCTAGTAGGGCCCTACGGCCAACATCCAGTTATTTCCTTAAACACTTGTGACAGCGAAAGACATGGCCAAGTGGAAACTTTTAAATACATTCGTTAAATTCTGCCAAGAAAAAACAGTTCTAGCTGGAATTTCATGGAACTTAGGCACTAATTGAAGGAAAAGACCATCCTTACAATACAGAACCTTCCTGTCTGCACACATTATTTTTCTTTCCGTATATTAAGGCCTTGGGAAACATACAGGTTCTTTGTTTATTACCAAATGTATTCCAATATATTTTATCGTTTTTGTGTGTAGAGTTAGGGACACTATTGGAGAGGGATGTTCTTTCCGCTGTATTTTCTAACTAATTACTGCTATCATTTAGGAGAGTTCTTTATTTCGTATTTTTATCTTGTATCCAGCTATTATATTGTTCTTCTATTTGTTCTAAATTAGTTAGGTAATTCATATGTGATGCCTGTTTAGGAAAAATATAATTTTTTCTCCTCTTTTTTTTTTTTTTTTTTTTTTTTTTTTTCTCTCCAAAACTTCTAGAACAGTGTTTAATAACAGAGGAGATAGCAGCTAACCATGTCTTGTTCTGATCTCAGTGGGAATTTCCCTAGTGGTTAACATTAAGAATGACGATGGCTGTTGGTTTGAGATAAATACATTTATCATGAAAACCAAGTAACTACCAAATCTACTTCTCATTCTATTTTAGTAAAGGTGTGTCAGTACTTCATGTTAAACAAATTCAATGTAATTTTGGTATTATTATAGACAACTCTATGTCTCTATACTCTTTAAAGTATATAGTGCTCTGCTGTTACACAATATGGTAATTGCATTATTTAAAATTTCTATGTTATCAGGGCACTTGGGTGGCTCAGTCAGTCAAGCTTCTGATTCTTGATTTCAGCTCAGGTTGTGATCTCATGGTTTGTGAGTTCAAGCCCCACATCAGGCTCTGTGCTGACAGTGTGAATCCCTGCTTGAGATTCTCTCTCTCTCTCTCTCCCTCTCTCCCTGCCCCTCCCCTGCTTGCACTCTGTCTCTCAAAACGGATAAATAAACTTAAAAAAACATGTTATAAAAAATCATGCCTCCATCATAAAGGTAGATTTATAATATAAAGCATATTTAGTTATTGCTTTAGTTAAAATAATAAATTAGTTGATCAAAATGAACCAAGCCAAACCTACACATTTCCTCATTTTCTCTTTATCCACATGCTTAGATGCCTCTCCTCTATTATTTTGGCTTCACAATTTAGTTCGCAGCTCAAATTAACAGAAAAGAATGAAAACAATGTAGCATAGCCAAGGAACCCTATCCAGGCAGAGTAACCAGATACTCAAACAAAGCAGCTGTTCCTACAGCTTTGTGCAAAAAAGCTTTCTCCTTATTATGACTGAGCTAGTTGTAAGCCACAACTCTGTTATAACCAACAGTGGTGTGCAAAGTATGTGTCCAAATTAATTAATTTTATGACTGCTTTGGTTTCTGTGTCTCCCTCTCTCTCTGTTTCTCCCCCACTCATGCTCTGTCTCTGTTTCTCAAAATAAATAAATGTTAAAAAAATCAAATTAATTTTATGCCAATTTATATTAAGAAAATGTATGCCAAAAGAGAATTATCTGGGGGTGCCTGGGTGGCTCAGGTGGTTAAGTGTCTGCTTTGGCTTAGGTCACGATCTCGTGGTTCATGGGCTCGAGCCCCACATAGGGCTCTGTGCTAACAGCTCAGAGCTTGGAGACTGCTTTGAATTCTGTGTCTCCCTCTCTCTGCCCTTCCCCAACTCGTGCTCTGTTTCTCTCTCTTAAAAAATAAGCATAAAAAAATTTTTTTAATAGAAATTAAAAAAAAAGAAATATCTGTAATTTACTGAGAACTTTTGCTTTCATTTTCACAAGTGAAATGAATCTGTATTTTTATTTTCTGATAAAAATACCAAAGTTTTCTATGTTCTAAAAAGGTTTAATGAGAGTTTTCTGTTCCTTGAAATATTTAAAGAGCAAATCTTCACACTGTTTATCTTTGGCACCCACTTTTGGATGTAGTTCTTTAAAAGCTTTCTGATATTTTCTATGGTTATTGATATTGTTGGATTTTATGCTGTTTTTTTCACGCAGTTTAGGTTGCTTATAAATGATCCTTGTCATCAAATTTTTCAAAGGTATTACCATACACAGTATTCTCGTACTTTTTCATAATCTCCACAATCATGTAGATAACGCTTTTTCATTACCAATTTTGTTTATTTATGATTTCAAAGGTTTTTTTTTTTAATGTTTATTTAAGAGAGAGAATACATGGGCATGAGCGGGAGAGGAACAGAGAGAGAGAGGGAGACAGAGGATCCAAAGCAGGTTCCGAGCTGACAGCAGAGAGCCTGATGCATGGCTCAAACTCGTAAACTGTGAGATCATTACTTAAGCCGAAGTCAGATGCTTAAATGACTGAGCCACCCAGGCCCCTCATTATTTTAAGTTTTCAAAATAAGTTTGCAGTTTTGTGTCCTCTTTGATCCAAGAATTATTTAGGACAACGAAGTCTTTTTTCAGTTAATAGATTTTGTTTGTTTAGAACAGTTTTCGATTTAGAGAAATGTTGAGCAAACACAACAGTTTCCATACACCACCCTATCACCCAGTGTCCCCGGTTATTAACATCTTACATTAGTATGGTACATTAAGGAACCAGTATTCGTACATTTTTCTTAACTCAATGCATAGTTTATTCAGATTTTCTTATTTTCTCCCTTTTTGAAAAATTGAGGTAAAAGCCACATAACATAAAATTAAACTTTACAAAGTGAAAAATTCAGTGGCATTGACTACATTCACAAGGTTGTGCAACCAACCACTTCTATCCAGTGTTAAAACATTTTTATTACCCCAAAAGAAAACTCTGTTGTCCATTAAGCAGTGCTCTGCTTTTCTTGCTCCTCTCAACCTCTGGCAATCCATGTTCTGTCTCTATGGATGGACCTGTTCTGGATATTTCGTATGAGTGAAATCATGTAACATGTGACTTTTTCTGACTGGCTTCTTTCATTTAACATAATGTTTTCAAGATTCATCCATGCTGTAGCATGTGTCAGTACTTCATTCCTTTTATGGCCAAGCAATATTCTATCATATGTATATACCTCAATTTGTTTATCCATTCATGTATTGTTGAGTAGGATAGTAGGGCTACTTTCACTTTATGGCTATTGTAAATAGTGCTGCTATGACTATGCATTTACATGTATATGTTTGAGTACCTGTTTTCAATTCTTCCTGAGTATATACCAAGCAGTGAAATTGTGCAGTCATATGGTAATTCTCTTTAACTTTTTAAGGAGCAACCAAACTCACTTATTAGCTCTAATAGCTTTCTTGTGGATTCCTCAGGATATTTTCTGTATATAAAATAATGCCATCTGTAAATATAAATATTTTTGCTTCTTTCTAATTTACATGCCTTTTATTTCTTTTTCTCGTTTAATCCCTCTAGCTGAAACTTTCAGGACAATGTTGAATAGTAGTGGTGAAAGAAAACATCCTTGTCTTTTCCTGATCTCAGGGGGAAAACTTCTGGTCTTTCATCATTGAGTATGATGTTAGCTATGGGTTTTCATAAATTCTCTTTTTTGTGTTGTAGAAGTTCCCTTCTATTCCTAGTTTTCTAAGTCTTTTTTTTTATTCATGAAAGGATGTTAGTTTTGTTAAATGCCTTTTCTGCATCAGTAGAGAGCATCATGTAGGGTGTTTTTCCTTTATTCGATAATGTAGTGTATTTCATTGATTTTTTTTCTTTAACCATCTTTGCATTCCAGGGAAAAATCACATTTTATCATGATGCATAATCTATTTAATATGCTATAGAATTCAGTTTACTAGCATTTTGTAGAATCTTAAATCTTTATTCATAAATCATGTTGGTTTTTAGTTTTCTCTTTTTCTGGTGTTTTTGTCTGACTTTGATATCACAGTAATGCTGGCTTCATAAAATGAGTTGGGAAGCATTCCTTCCTCTTATATTTTTTTAAAGCATTTAAGAAGGATAGATGCTAATTCTTTTTAAAGTGTTTGATAGACTTCTCCAGTGAAGAAGACTTTTCTTTGTTGGGAAGTTTTTGATTACTGATTCAATCTCTTTGTTATAGGTCTGTTCAGGTTTTCTGTTTCTTGTAGATTTAGTTTTCATTGTTTGTGTGTTTCTAGGAATTTCTACATTTCAGCTAGATCATCTTATTTGTTAACAGATAGTTGTTTATAGTATTGTCTTATAATCCTTGTTATTTCTATTTGGTTGGTAACAACGTCTCCACTTTCATATCTGACTTTAGTTACTTATTATTCTCTGAAAAAGTTTTGTCAATTTTGCGGTCTTTTCAAAGAACTGACTTAGCCTTCATTGATTCTTTTGTTTTTCTATTCTCTATTTCATTTATCTCTGCTCTAATCTTTATTCTTTCCTCCCTTCTGCTAGCTTTGGGTTTAGTTTGCTTTTTTTTCTAGTTCCTTGAAGTGTGAAGTTAGGTTATTGATTACAGATCTTTCTTCTCTTCTATTGTAGATGTTTACTACTATTAATTTCTCTCTGAGCACTGCTTTCACTCATTCCATAAGTTTTGGTATAGTACAATTTTGTTTTCATTAATCTCTAAGTAAATCTCATTTCCCTTGTGATTTCCTCTTTTGATTGGTTGTTTAAGAATGTGCTGCTTACTTTGCACATATTTGAATTTTCCAGTTTTCCTTCTGTTAATTGGCATCTAGCTTCATTTCATTCTGGTTAGAAAAGATACTTTGTATGGCTTCAATCTTTTTAAATATATTGAGGCTTTTGTATGTGTGTGTGGCCTACCATTTGATTTATCCTGAAGAAGTTTCCATTGAGAGTAATGTGTCTTTTGCTGTTGTCGGGTGGAGTGATCTATAGATGTCTGTTAAGTCTAGTTGCTTAATACTATTATTCAAGTTCTCTCTTTTTTCATCTTCTGTTTTCTACCCATTATTAAAAGTGGTAAAGTAAAAAAAAGCGGTAAGTAGTAAAGTCTCCAACTGTTATTGTAGTACTGTCTGTTTCTCCCTTCAATTCTATCAATATTTGCTTCATATATTTGGGGGATCTATTGTTTGGTGTGTATATGTGCATAATTACTGTATCTTTTTGATTAATGGCCCTTTTGTCAGTGTATAATGTCCTTCTTTGTCTCTTGTAACAGTTTTTGATTTGAAAGCTATTTTGTCTGATGTTAATATAACCACCCCCATCTTTCTTTTGGTTACTGTTTGCATGGAAAATCTTTTTTCCATCATTTTACTTTCAACTTATGTCTTTGGATCTAAAGTAAGTCTCTGGTAGGAACCATATCATTTGATCATGTTACATTATCCATTCTGCTAAGTTTTGCCTTTGGATTAGAAAGATTAATTCATTCATATTTAAAGAAATCACTGATAAGGAAGAACTTATTTCTGCCATTTTGCTATTTGATTTCTGTATGCTTTATACCATTTTTCTGTTCCTCACTTCTTACATTAATGTCTTCTTTTGTGTTTAATTGGTTCTTGGCTTTGTACCACCTTATTCCTTCTCATTTTATTTTATGTATTTTTTTCAATGTTGTCTTAGTGCTTACCATAAGGATTACAATTAGCAACTTAATTTGTAACTACCCAATTTGAATTAATACCAACTTAACTTCAATAATATACAAAAGCTTTACTCCTATACAGCTTAGCTTCTCTCTTATGTTGTTGTAATAACAGATTTTTATCTTTATACACTATGTACACATTAATGTAGATTTATGATTTTTAAAAGCATTCGAATTTTTTAAATCATGTAGGAAATAAAAAGAGGAGTTATAATCATGCTGGCTTTCATATTCACCAATGTAATTGCCTCTGTCAAAGTTTATTTTTTGTAATGCTTTGAATTACTGTCTAGTAGCCTTTTATCTGAGCCTTCAAGACTCCCTTTATCTACTAGCACTGAACTCCTTCAGTCTACTAGCACTGAACTCATTCAGCTTTTGATTATCTCAGAACATCTTAAATTTTCCTTCATTTTTGAAGAATAGTTTTTCTGGATAGAGAATTCTTGGTTGACATCTATTTTTTTTTTTTTAGCACTTTAAATATGTCATCCCACTGCCTTCTGAATTCCATGATTTCAAAGTGAAATTGGCTGTTAATCTCACTGAGGCTCCCTTGTGCATAATGAGTCACTTCTGTCTTACTATTTTCAAGATTCTTTCATCTGTGGCTCTCAATGGTTTGCTTATAATATGCTTTGGTATAGATATCTTTGAGTTTATCCTTCTGGAGTTCACTGAGTATAACATTCAGAGTTTGACAAGAGAGAAAGGGAGGTGAACCATTAGGAGGCTAGTATGATACATTAGAATTGATGGTGTCTTGAACAAAGAGTGGCAATAGAAACAGAAAATGGCTATGAAGACAGTGTTTAACAATGAGGACAGAAAGTATATGCATGCAAGAAATGTTGCAGAGGAGTACTCATATGAGTTACCTTATTGGGGGACTGATTAAATGTCAGGAAGTAAGAGTTTTATATCTTTGTTATATGGGCAATGTTTGCTTTTCATTCTTCCTCTCTTAATGTGAAAAAATAACCATAAAAATTTGAATTCTACTTATAGCCACTTACCATCACATTAAAAAAGAACCTAAAACAATATATGTTCAATTATTATTGTTAAAAGGACATCCTATCTATTATTTCTTATTCCTACATGTAGAAGATAAGAAAATTAGTAAATTAGAACATTTTACTTCCTGCCACTTCTCTTCCACCCACTTGAGTTTTTGTTTCTATAAACAAGAATTTTAGAATACATTCTTATTAAGCTATTTATTTATACTTGCACCTTATGTCTTCAAAGTTACTTTTAATAGCCTCATTATATTTGCTACAGATTTTTACTTAATCCAATAATTAAATTATTTCCAATATTTAGAAATATTTCTTTTATCTCAGAATTTTACCTTTCCTTCTTTTTAAAAGTTTGATTACCTTCTTGACCAACACAAGTGTATCTTCAACTATTTCAGGAAATGGGTGGTATATTTGTGAGCCTTAAAGTATCAAAGAATATCTTTGTTTTCATTTCCTATGTGAATGACAACTTGGGTGGGTATAGACTTTAAAAGTTAAACCTTTCCCATGCAATTATAGATGTTATTCTGTTCAGCTTCTGAAGCTTAATGTTGAAGATAGTCTATTTTTTTCTATTTTTCTTTCTTTGCAAGTAATTTATTTTTTTTCTTCCTGTATTCTTGTTGAATTTTTGCTGTACTTTAGATATAAGAAAACTTCCCTCATCTCTCAAGCCTGAACTCAAGCCTCTCCAGTGTGTTTTCAAAGTACCCTATACTTAACCCGTATTGTAATATTGTAATACCACATTGTGGAGCAATTGCCTGCTTCTTCTATGTGTGTTACCCACAACAGACAGGAAGTTCTTTTAAAGTAGGACTGTGTCTTAGTCATCTTTGTAGCCCCAACTTTTAGCACATAGCAAGCACTCACAAAATATTTGCTGAATAAATAAATTGATAGATCATTTAATATCAAAATTTTATCAGGATATGTCCAAGTGTTTGGTCTCATTCCATTAATTATGTTTCAAAACTTAGAGTCCTTTTCATCTCCAATTGCTTTGGATACATCTTCTGATGTATCTATAGTTGGTATTTCTGTTCCATTTACTCTGATCTTTTCTCCAGGAAGAAGGTAGAGAACTATCTTTCCACTATTCCATTTCATGGTTTTCTTCTGTTTGACCTTTCCATTGACATTTGAGAGAGTTTTTCAAGCTTTTACTCTAATCATTGATTAATATTCTGTAGTATTGATTCCATCCTTGATTATGTTCAAATAATATCTGAATTTTGCCATTGCATGTTTCTATAATCTTAACTTATCCAACTTTGTTGTTATTTCTCCCTGCCTCTTAGCTAGGTCCTTCCTTTTCTTCGTCTAATATCCTGTCTAATATGACATCTCTTTTTTCATAGAAAATGCAAAGCAGATTTTTTCCATTTACTTATGCTTCTGGTAAACCATTTTCCAAAGTGTTCATTTTCTTTGCATTTTGAGAACTCTATTTTCTTCCTTTATACAGCATAATCTTTCAAAATGGATGCTTTGTCTTGTATTTTCTTATTCCCAGCATTCTATAGCCCTTACTAGCCAGATGTATGGATTTTTCTTAGTTCTTCTCATTATCTGCTCGATTTCTATTAGTTCCTCAGCACAGATATAGAGCTGAGAGACAAGAAGACATGCACAAGTCACAGCTACACTTTTGCCTGAAGCTGACATTTATCAATTTTGTCACTATAGGTATTTACCTGAGCCAAAATCCCTTACCCTTATTGCCTAGTTATTTCACTATGAAGAGGAGAATTCCTGGTTAATCAGCAGCAATCACTGGTCTTTTCCTTGATAGGAACCATAGATTAAAAATCGAAGTCTGAGAGAGAGCCCAACACACAGCTCTGTCTGCTCATCCCTTTTCATTATTGGCTTCACATACCCTTAAATATGGAACATTTGTCCACTCTCATTGGGATCATGTTGGTATACTCCAAACCACAGCTCCAAAATGGACAACAGAGAGAAGTATTATTGGGTAATATTTGGGCAAAGAATTGTCCAATACTATGTGAAGGTCCCACATAGTAGTGGGACTTAATTGCTTAGTTGACTAGTAGGTGCCATGAGGCAGATAGTTTTATTACTATTCTTCAGGCCAATTATAACCATTATTATTCTTTATCTTCAAGAAACAAAGGTGATGTCCATTTCAATCCCACGGGTCTTGCAAATGATTGGAAATCCTGTCACATTTTGTTACTAGGATGCTTGTCAATAGGGTTACAGTTTCTCTTTTGACATCTTTTTCTGACTTAGAAAAAGGCACCCCTTTGGGGTATACTCAAGCCCAAGGGGGCAAGGTTTGGCAAGTGACCACCTCTGTCAGCTGGGTGCTCTGTACAGGGGAGAGCCTGCTCAGCCATCCATACATGCTGGATCTGGCCACCAGTTCTTCCTTTCAAAACTATTATGAGTTTTCATATTTCTCTAATTTTTCTTTAGTAATTTAATTTAGAGTCTAAGGCACAAACAGCTAGTCCAGATGTCATCCTAAATCAGAAGTCAACCAGATTCTATTAATAGTGATATTTCACATCAAAGATTTGGCTAAGATCATTGATGCATACCTGGCATTCCAAGTTGTAGTAGGTGTTTATACTGGCAGCTTTCCTTTTCCCTAGATTTATATTCAGAACTCTCAATAAAATATTAAGCAGTTTGAAAATAGAACCTAAAATATATTCAATGAGTATGCAGTTCTCATTTTCCTTTTTTTTAATTTTATTTACTTATTTTTGATAGAGAGAGAGAGAGACAGAGAGAGAGAGAGAGAGAGAGAGAGCAGGAGAGGGGCAGAGAGAGAGGGAGACAGAGGGCAGAGAGTGGGACTCAAACTCATGAACCATGACATCATGACCTGAGCTGATATCAAGAGTCAGGTCCTTACCCTGCTGAGCCACCCAGGTGCCCCCCTTTTTTTCAGTTCTCATTTTCATCCCACTCCACCTCAAAGTCCTGCTTGCTAACCTAAGGTATATAAACATAATATGAATAAAGGAAAATTGTAGGGAAATTATGTCAACCTTTTAAAGGATTAATCCTCAAATAAATGTCTCAACTCAAGTCTTAACCTCAGTAAAACATACTGTATGTCAATTCTAAAAAATTAATCATCATTATAGAAAAAGGAAAATGTTTGAAACTGTTTTAGCATGAAATTCCTCTATCTATCCCAGCATGCATGCATGTTTCATACACTGGAGAAATATGTAGCCATTTCTCTTTATGACTACAATATCATGGAATTCAAAAGAGGAAAAAGTATATTTAAGAAATGTGTATGTTTAATTTTTTCTTCCTTATGCAAATTCTTTAGCATCTCCACGTTCAAAATGCTTATGCATTCTAGGTGTATTATTACATTCCACCATTTCAATTAGAAGTCACCAAGCAGCTCTTTCAATTTACTAAAAAGTTGGATGAGTTGGACTTCATTAAAATTAAAAATTTCTGCTCTGCAAAAGATAATGTGAAGAGAATAAAAACACAAGCCACAGACTGGGACAAAATGCTTGCAAAAGATACATCTGATAAAGGACTGTTAGACAAAATACACAAAGAACTCTAAGTTCAACAACAAGAAAACTAAAAACCCAAATTTTATATTATTTTATTTTATTTTTATTTTTTCAATATATGAAATTTATTGTCAAATTGGTTTCCATACAACACCCAGTGCTCATCCCAAAAGGTGCCCTCCTCAATACCCATCACCCACCCTCCCCGCCCTCCCACCCCCCCCCCCCATCAACCCTCAGTTTGTTCTCAGTTTTTAAGAGTCTCTTATGCTTTGGCTCTCTCTCACTCTAACCTCTTTTTTTTTTTCCTTCCCCTCCCCCATGGGTTTCTGTTAAGTTTCTCAGGATCCACATAAGAGTGAAAACATATGGTATCTGTCTTTCTCTGTATGGCTTATAAAAACCCAAATTTTAAATGGGTCAAAGACCCTAACAGATATCTCACCAGAGAAGATGTATGTATGGATGGCAAATAAGCATATGAAAAGATGCTCCACATCATATGTCATCAAGGAAGTGAAAATTAAAACATAGTGAGATATACTACATGCTTGTTAGGATGGCTGAAATCCAGAACACTGACAACACGAAATGCTGACAGGGATGTGGAGCAACAGGAACTCTCATTCATTGCTGGTGGGCATACATTGCTGGTGGTCCAGTCACTTTGGAACATAGTTTGATAGCTTCCAACAAAACTAAACATACTAAGGGTGCCTGGGTGGCTCAGTTGGTCAAGCGTCCTACTCTTGGTTTCAGCTGAGGTCATGATCTCATGGTTCTTGAGACCGAAACACTGGTTGGGCTCTATGCTGACAGCATGGAGCCTGCTTGGGATTCTCTCTCTCCCTCTCTCTCTCTGCACCCCCCCATAAGTAAGTAAACATTTTTAAAAAACATACTAAAAATATATATGATCCAGCAATTCCACTCCTTTGTATTTACCTAAAGGCGTTGAAAACTTATGTCCACACAAAAACCTGCACACTTATGTTATAGCAGCTTTATTTGTAATCACCAAAAATTGAAAGCAACCAAGATGTCCTTCAGTAGGTTATTGGATAAATAACCTGGCACGCCCAAGCAATGTAATACTATTCAGTGCTAAAAAGAAATAAACAGCCAAGCCATGAAAAGACATGGAAGAAACTGAAATGTTTATTACTAAGTGAAAGGAGTCCATCTGAAAAGGCTATGTACCTTTTTATTCCAACCATATGACATTATAGAAAAGGCAAAACTATGGAGACAGTAAAAAGATTAGTGGTTGCCTGGGACTGGGGGTGGAATGGATGAATAGGTGGAGCACAGAGGATTTTTAGGGCAGTGAAACTACTCTACTATAGTATGATACTATAATGATGGATACATGTCATTATCTATCTGTCCAAAGTCATAGAATGTACAACATGAAGACTGACCCCTAAAATAAACTATGGACTTTGGATGATAATATTACGTTGATGTAGACTCATCAGTTGTGACAAATGTACCACTTGGTGGGAGATGTTGATAATGGAAGAGGCTTATGCATATATTGTACTTTCCACTCAATTTTGCTATAAACCCAAAACTGCCATAAAAAATAAATTCTTTAAAAAAACAGTGTTTTACTGTCATGTTTAACTCAATTACTACTTACTACAGAAACTTTTCAACTGATCACAATGTTATATACAAGATGTTTCTGTTTGTTTAAATGTTTTTTGCAATATATTTTGGCTTTAACTTTTAAAAGTAAGCTCAATATTTAAAAACGCACTGCAACTTGGCAGGCTTTTAAACCCTTGGACTTGCAGGCTTAAGGAAAGTAATGCAAATAACCATGGCTCAGAAGTGTAAGAAGAAAGTGAGGCAACCAGAATCTGATCCTCCTGCTCTAACAAAGAAAAACTACAATCCCAGCGAGCAAGATACTGAGTTCCCATGAGAAGATACCACCTTCTAAGTTATATGGGACCATGTGACCAGAAAAAAGGGAGCTCAAAAATTCCAGAGCTGGGCTTGAGTCTTCAGAATGAAGAAAGAATCACTGACTGAAGACCTGTTCAGGCAGGGCTTGGCCAAGATCCCTAGGACAAGAAAGTTCTCAATTGCAGAAGATTTTGCCAAGTCTATGGATAGAGAACCTATGTTCTAGAGCAGGCTGTACCTGATAACAGCCTATAGTATTCACAGTCATTTTATTTATTTATTTGTTTGTTTGTTTTTAATTTTTATTTATTTATTTTGAGAGAGAGAGAAAGAGTGTGAGCAGGGGAGGGGGGTAGAGAGAGAGAGAGAGAGAGAGAGAGAGAGAGAGAATCTCAAGCAGGCTTGACATTGTCAGCACAGAGCCCAATGCAGGGCCCTATCCCACGACCCTGGGATAATGACCTGAGCTGAAATCTAGAGTAAGATGCTCATCCCACCGAGCCACTCCTGCTCATTTTAATCCTGTCTATCAAACTGTTACTTCAATGTCCTTAGTATGCTTGTGCTTGGTGATGAGGTCTTTTTCAAACAGCATCAACCCATGTAAGATATGTACAAAAGCAGTGAGAGTTCTAAAAATATTTTTAGGGGCACCTGGATGGCTCAGTCGATTAAGCACCCAACTTTGGCTCAGGTCATGATCTTTCAGTTCATGGGTTCGAGCCCTGTGTCGGGCTGTGTGCTGATAGGAGCCTGGAGCCTGCTTCAGATTCTGTTGTCTCCCTCTCTCTCTGCCCCTCCCCCGCTCATGCTCTCTCTCTCTCTCTCTCTCTGTCTCAAAAATAAATATTTATATAATAATAATATTTTTTAAATTAAATAAATAAATAGGTAATTAATATGGAAGCTTCTGAGAGTGCTATATGCATTCAGTCAGATGCAATTATGCTCCAGTCAATGTGGAAAGTCCTAGACTTCAATGCTGTCAGGAAGCTTCCACATGTGCAGTAGTTTCATGCAAAGAATCCCAGGGAAAACCTTGATGGTGGCAAGAAGCCAGCCTGACATGAGGCTGTCAGGACAATATCTTTCATTTGCAGAACATTCTAAAATTTACCATGTGCTTTTGCTTACATTATTGGATTGACCATTCATCCAGCGAAGTAGGTTATCACTGTCTCCATTTGTCAGACAAGAAATTAAGGTTCATTAGGTTAAGCAACTTGCCTGAACCAGTAGGTATCAGAGCTAAAACTGGGAGTTCCAACATTTGTAGATGTAATGTCTAAAATTTCTATCTTGGAGAATATTCACGCATGCCGAGGAAATGGAATAATGGGGAAGTCTTAATTCATGAGAATTTTCTATGAAGTTCTGCTTGTATTTACCAACTATCCAACTTTAGCAAGTATATTTAGTGAAAGGTGTTACAGTTGGGAAAAAGCCAAATGGGTGTGTGTGTGTGTGTGTGTGTGTGTGTGTGTGTGTGTAGTGCTTCTCAGTGTGGACCTTAACCACCTTAATCACATTCACATGAGGATTCGATAAAAATGCAGGTTCCAGGCTTCCGCCCACAACCCAGTTTGCTCTGAACTCTAAGATCTCTAGGGGTGAATTGGTAAATCTCCGTCTTTAACAAGTCTGTCAGATGATTCTTGTGTATGCTAACCCACTTACAGGGTGATGTTAAACCTGGTTATTTTCTCTTTAGGAAAAATTCTAACCAAGGCTGGCAGGTGACCTTTAACCTTGACATTGATGGTTTTTGGCTGCCGTCCTTTTTCCTTTCCCCAGTGAGACGGGACGGGGCGGGGCTTGGACGGGCGGGGCTTGGACGGGCGGGGCGAGTGTGGGTGGGGCGAGAGGGGTCTGGTTCGGCCTGGCCGGGTGGAGGGTGAAGGGTTAAAAGCTCCGCGCGCAGGCGCTGCCCTCTGAACAGGAACGGAAAGCAACTTCCGGTCGATTCACTCGGCCGGGCGCCGCCGATCCCGGGCGCGGAATCCCTGAACTGTGAGTAAGAAACTTCGCGAGCGAGTTCGTCTTTCGGAACCCGTCGAACACAATGGCGGGGAACTTGTGTGTGTGAGCGAGGGCGGTGCGCTGGTAGTACTGGTGCCGCAGGGAAAGAAGCCGAAGAGCTGCGGAGACAACCAGCTCTCAAGAGTGGAGAGGGACGTTGTGCGAGAGAAACCACCCGGGTGTACGTCCCAGAGCGGACCCGGGAGGGGTTTTCCGGGCCCGCGACGTCAGCACTGCAACGCTGTCCCCGCCGTGACGCCCCGTGGGGAGGGATCCTGCCCAACTCCGCGTCCAGCGCTCGCGCCGACTTGACCTATTCGCCGGGAGACAGGGGAGGCAGGGCTTGCGATGTCTGGGTGAGCAGTGGGTCCCGGCACGAGTGTCCCAGACTCCCTTTGGGGCAAGGGTTGTCTTCCGGAAGCTAGTATTATCGTGGTTATTCTTTCGAAAACTTTTAAATAGGTCTTTCTGTTCTTCCCAAGGTTGTTGCATAATTCCGCTCTCTGCTTTCCTGTGGGGTGTCATCATAGCCGTGTCAATGAGAAGTGGGGTAACTTCCCCGAGGGTGACGGAGAGAATGGGTGGGCGAGGCGGAAAAAGCAAAAGCATACCCTACCCGCAGTGGGAACCAGGCGTTACTTAGGGTCTCCACTCTCGTGTGAACAGAAACAATGAGTTACAGGTGTAAAAAGCTGTGCTTGTCAAGCGAAGAACGTAGGGGGAAGATACTCAAACCAAGGAGTGGGTGTGTCCCTTGTTATACTGTAACAAGCAAAAGTAGAGCAGCCTTGCTATGTAAAGTGTCATTTATCTCACCGATGCTTTTGACAAGTTATCCTAAGGGAAAAAGGGTAGTAACAGAAGTGAAGTGATATGAAAATGTAGGAAAATAAAATGATCTTCCTGCTTACCATGGTTGGAATACACATTTCAAATGTAGCAGAGAAGCAAGTACTGTACTCTGTTGAAAAATTATTTTCTCATCATTTGGAAGGGGTGGAAAACCCCAAAATGATACAACCATGTATAAAGCCAACAATTTCTAAAGAAAATGAAACGTTCTCAGGCCTTTCTCCAGTCGTAGGTACTCCAAGACCGTCTACATCTCTCTTACATGCACAAAACATGTTATTTCGTTCTCTTGTGAAAGTGAGAAAACTATTCTGTTTTCTGAGTTTTCAGACCAAAAAATATATGGTGCAAGTCTTGCCATGCATAGCTCTATTTTATCTTAATGTCAGCATGGTATTCCTCTATCAGCATGTACCATAACATAGTTAACCATCTCTTAATCTGGCTTGTCCCTATATTTTGCCCATTATTATTCAAAATTATTTATCTGTATTTGATTAGAGTACAGATATATTAATCCTTAATGAAATATATGGCAGATATTTTCAAGAACTGTCAGTCTTTTGGTTTAAAATGCCCAGGTTTTGTTTTTGTTTTTTATCACTTAAGGCAGTTCCTACTCAAAAATTATTAAAATATTTTCCTATATTGCCGGTTAATTATTTTATAGTTTTTTATGCTCTACTCTTTAAAACATCTGAAAATTATTTTTGTACATTATATAAGATAGGGATTTAGCCATTTTTTTCTGAACTCATTTGTTAAAATCAATTCTTCCTGACTAGAAACACTACCTTAGTATAATAAATTTACATGGGTCTTTTTATTATTATTATTATTCTGTCGCTTTGTTCTATTTGTCTCTCCCTATACAAATACCAATCTCTTTGATTCTGGCATTTTTTAAGTAATTCCTACAGCAAGTCCTTCTTCATTTATCTTTTTCAAATTTTCTTGAATATTATTGCACTCATTTTGACATAAAATTTAAAGTAAACTGTTTATGTTTCATTAAAATAATCCTTTGGTCTGTTTTAGCTATTATATTCACTAATACTTTGTGGCTGGTATGTAGGTGAGTGATTATACATCTGGCCGATTTTCTAAATTTATTAGTTTTAATAAATTGTCCCCCTTGAATTTTCTAGGAAAACAATCATTTAAACATAGTCTTATCTTTCTTTATACTTTTTTTCTTTCTTTGGTTTAATGAATTGCTAGTTTCTTCAGCCTAGTGCTATGTAATCCAGCCTAGTGATATGTAATAACAGTGATTCTGGCCGTCCTTTTCTTATTTCTTAGTTTTTGGATACTTTTACCATGTCATCATTAAATATGGCATTTACTATTAATTTCCAATAAGTTCTGTTTATCAAGGAAGTGTCTTTAATATTTCTAGCTTACTAGGATTTTTCGAAAGAGTGGATTTTGGACCAACGTGTGTGTGTGTGTGTGTGTGTGTGTGTGTGTGTGTGTGTGTGTGTTTACATTGGCTAGCATATTGCGAGCAATTTTGAATAATAGATGTTGAGTGTTCATTTGGTCTGTATATTTCTTGTTGTTAAGATGATGTCTTCTCATTACTACTTAACTAAACATTTTTATCAGGAGTGAAAGTTGAGTTTTGTCATATGGCTTTTAGGCATCTGTCGTGACCTATTGTGTGCTTTTCTTTGACCTATTAGGATGATGGGTTATTTTAGTTGATTTCCAGTTTGTGAACCAAACTTACAGTTGATCATGGTGTAATATTTAAGCATATAGGTTCCTTTTTGGTAACATTTTTACTTAAAATTAGTAATTGGGTGTCATCTATAGTCCTCTTCTTCTGTATTATCTTTGCTAGAGTTTGATATCAGGGTTATGATGGTTTCCTAAAAAGAACTGAGAAGAGTTTCTTCTTTCTCTGCTCTGAAGTAGTTTAAAGAGCATAAGAGCCCTCTATTCTTTGAAGGTTCCTTTTTGGTAACATTTTTACTTAAAATCAGTAATTGGGTGTCATCTATAGTCCTCTTCTTCTGTATTATCTTTGCTAGAGTTTGATATCAGGGTTATGATGGTTTCCTAAAAAGAACTGAGAAGAGTTCCTTCTTTCTCTGCTCTGAAGTAGTTTAAAGAGCATAAGAGCTCTCTATTCTTTGAAGATCTGAAAGAATTAACTCATGAAACCATCTTGGCCTGAAAGTACTATTGTTCTTAAAATAGCAACATCCACAGAAAAAGGCTCAGAACTTAAAAAAGCTAACAATCAGAAACTCCTCAGAGTAAATCCAAATAAATGAAAGAGTCTAAAATACCCGTATGTTGAGAACAAAGAAGAATTCTGTGTTTATCCTAGTCCTTTCTCTCTCCCACCTCTTTTTTTTTTCATGGTCAGAGAAAATGCTATAGGTAGGCTGAGGCTGATAATAAAAGGTATTGCTGTCCTTTCCTCTATTCCAGTTATACTATAAAGAAAGTAAAGGGTGTTGCTTCTACATGGGCAAGTTCTTCTATGCCTTGAAGGAAACCAGGAGTGACACTCAACTGGGAAAGCATCAGTTTCACTTTGTTGTCATTAGCTTCCCAATTTTGTTGGGAAATTTCTTTCTTTAGAGGTAATAACCAAGCTTACATGCTACTGTAGCCAAATCCCATAAGAGGGTTTCAAAATGAGTTGGTGAAAAAAACATACAAGCTCAGCATGCCTGTACTTATTTAATATGAAGTGAAAATTATTAACACAGTCCAGATATGTGTGTGACACGTGCACACACATAGAACAGGGATGGCTTTTAACAAGTACAAACCACCAAAGGCCACCTTTTTTCTAGACTAATAGTTTACTGTTTATATGTGGATAATAGTGTATTTTGTACTCTTTGGTAGAGTTATTACCTTTTTTTTTTTTTTAAATAGGCTTCATGCCCAGTGCAGAATCCAACACAAGGCTTGAACTCCTGCCCCTACAATTAAGACCTGAGCTCAGATCAAGAGTCTGACACTCAACCGACTGAGCCACCAGGCGCCCTGAGTTATTACCTTTTATAAATGATTATTCCAGACACTTTTTGATCACTGTCAAGAATATGACCTTAGGCGGGTAATGTCATATAACAGTATACATCTGTAAACTATGGAGGACTTTAAGACACTCATAAGTGCTGTTTACAGAGAGATGCAGTCATTATCTGAATGCTTGCATATTGGAGTATTTTAACTGACTTTGTATCAATCTAGAAAAAAATAATTATTGACATGATTTGGGAGTGTGCCTTATAACAACGAAAGACTTTGCATGCTTTTTAAAATTGTGCTCATTATCTAAAAGTAAATGGTAAATAAAAATAGATAGCCTGTGATATAAAACTTCACTATTCTAACTGTTCTGATGTGATGCATTAACTGATTAGCTGTTAACTACTGTTTGGTTTTTTGTTTTCTAACACCTTATAAACATCTGTATTACTGTTTAATTTCACGTAGTTTGTGTTTCATTATATCAAGACAAGTTTGGGTTTCTGGTTCCTGTAGGATTTATGTTGTGTCTGCCATTCCCTTTTACTCATGTCCCCCCCCCCCCCATTCTTCTATGCTTGCTGCTGTGGTTTTCAGTCATGGGTAGAGGGAAAGAAGAGGCTATTATCTAGAATAGGTAACAAAAATCTCTTTATAGTCTGGGACCAAGATTCTGAGTCATCTTCAAAAAAGGCTAGCAGAGAATATAAAATGAGCTGCCTTGTGGGTGGATGGCTAATTAGTGTACAGTCTTTTGAACTAGGTGCAATATTTGACACTGTTCAAAAAAATTGAGAAGGACTGGAACTAGGTTCTTTGAAACTGAAAACAAGCCTTTGAGACCTGTGTAATACATATGTCATAGTTTTTCAATCCCCAGTCTATAAAACATTTTTTTAAATTATGGTAAGATACATATTACATGAAATTACCATCATAACTATTTTTAAGTACAGTTTGGTAGGGTTTAATGCATTTGCATTGTTGTACAACCAAGAAAAACATTTAAGGGACTTACTCTTTTAAGAAAAAGAGTCTGGGAAGTAGATAATGATAATCATTTATCTCACAAGGGAGATGTCCTGTATAGTAACTTGATGGTAACCTGAGTTTTCTTCCTTTTACGCAGGGATACTCTCTTTGATAGTAATTATCAATACTAAATTATGAGAATAAACTGAGCAGTGGTAATCTGAAGTTGCTTTCACTTACTACCAACAGTTTTGCTTGGCAAAAAAAAAAAGTGTTGAAAGTAGATTGTGAACACAAGGTCTATCTTTTCAAGTCATTTCAGCAAGGCACTAACTGGGAATTGAGTGGACTAAGAAAAATAATGTAAGTTCCATTTTGATTGTTACTCAAGAAGTTGAAGTTATAAGAATCTTTGAAACATTTGCATAGAATGAGTTATAGAAAATTATCTCTGGAACAGCAGAACAAACACAACTAGGTAATTTGCTAGGGAGAGTGACTTGTTAAAAGAACAGAAATCAGGGACTGAGATCTGTTTAAGAAAATATTTCAAATTGCTTGAATAAAATCAACTATTGTGGGATATTTAAATGCATTTACTGTTCATGGCCATTTGTTATGTAGCATTTACTATAATATAATTTCATGATTTCATATATTTGCTGTCTCTAAACTAGAAATGTCTTTCCATTGATATTGATGTTTCTTGGTTTTTTAGAATCCTTATCTCCTTTTTGATTAACGTTTAAATCTCACAGATCCTAGGACATTTCATATTTGCTCCTCTTTCCCACACAGTCTTCTTTCTCTTGTAGTTCCCCCATCCAAGAATATTCTGCAGAGCACTGCTTTATATGACTTAAGAAAACAGATTTTTAATATTAAACAGTCATTTTAAACTGCATAAACCTCACCCCCACCCACCATTTCCAGATTTTAACATGGCCCTAATGCAGGAGAGGATACCCCTTAGGAAGCTGAGCAAGCTAACTGAGCAGTGCCATGTTTCTGTTCACATCAGGGTGGAATACCACATGTCATGTCCGGTTTTCTTTTGGTGTTACACTGATTGTACACTTCAACTCACAAAATTTGATAAACAGTCTGAGAGAAAGAAGTACTACTGGAGAAAAAAAGGAAGTAAAGCAAAGCTGAAATACATGGGTGTGGTCTTTGGCTGTGAAATCTTTCAACTCTTAAAAGATAGCACAAAAAGTTTCACCAAGTTTTAACATCCAACAAAATGGAAACCTGGTCTGGGGAGCTTTTGGTTTGATGAGTAGGGAGTTGTCTTACCTTGTTTATCGTGATGCATTTAGCTAACCACCAGCTTATAGAAAAAATACTAAATCTAAATTCTTTTTTTTTTTTTAATTTTTTTTTTCCAACGTTTATTTATTTTTAAGACAGAGAGAGACAGAGCATGAACGGGGGAGGGGCAGAGAGAGAGGGAGACACAGAATCGGAAACAGGCTCCAGGCTCCGAGCCATCAGCCCAGAGCCTGACGCGGGGCTCGAACTCACGGACCGCGAGATCGTGACCTGGCTGAAGTCGGACGCTTAACCGACTGCGCCACCCAGGCGCCCCACTAAATCTAAATTCTAACACTGCTGGTTCAATGATATTTAAGTTTCTATTATTTCAGCTGCCTGACTGTAACACACTAACAGTTGAGGTACAGCGTGCTATGGGTATATTGGAAAGTGAGACTACAAATGCAAACTGTCATTTTGGGAAATTGGCTGCTTATGTTAGGGAACTCTCTTAAAAGTGGGAAATGATTATAACTAAATGTTAGGAGTGACAGTTCTTATCCATTTCCCTTCTTCAAGTAGGGAAAACACACATACTTTTGCGTGTCTTTAAAATTTTACCCTAACTGTGTAAGACAGAGGATGTCCTTTTATTTAAGGGTACGTACTCCCATTATTGACTCGTACTTTTGTTTCTGATACTAATTGTGGGTAAGGAGGCTAATACAGAACTAAAATACAGAAAAGACCGGGTGTATCTCTCACTAATTTATTTATCTCTTTTGCTAAGGTGGCAACTTTTCTGAAGTAGAATGTCAATGCTTATTACTATTCGTACCTCAGAGGGTTGGAAAAGCAGGCGACTTTCTTTTCTAGGACAGAGTGGAAGAGGTAACTCAAGGTGATTTCCTCCCCCTGTCCCGAAACTGCATTGGATTTGAAGTGCCCTCTTACCACAAGTGTGAACCCTGGCAGAACACTTACATAGAAGTAGAATAGTCTCAGCAGTGGGGGAAACCCAGCAGAGGGGCCTTTCCCACCTTCCAAATCACCCATATTGTCTCTACTACTCCACAAAAAATAGACCTTATTAAAGCATTATAAATCATTCTGGGTGGAGACGGTGGGAATGTGATACCTATAAGCCGGTGATTCTTTTCAAACTTGAAATCCCAAAATATATAACTAATCAAAGTTAAGTTATTCTGGTTGAGCTGGGCAATTGGTGGTGGAATGTTGTTTGGTTCACATACACCCAGCCTCAGTAGAGCTCTGGAAGCACTACCACTTTGATTACTATTTTATTTTCTTCAGGATTGGTTAACTGTCACTTAGAGAATAATATTGGTTACCAAAGACAGCAAGCTTAAGATATTTTATCTATGAAGTAAGAAAAGTTCATTTAAAAAGAAGGTGGGTGGGAGGAATTAGAGTAACACTTAAGAAGAATCAACATCCTGATAGAGGAGTCCCACAAAGGAATACAGAAAGAATGAAATTGGCCAAAAAATATTTGAAGAAAATTTCCCAGAACTGAAGGATGAACTTCCAGGTGAGTTTAGTATAAGATCATGAATCAAAATGGCTCTAGACTTCAACAAAAACAAATGGAAGCTAGAAGAGAGCATAGCAAAGCTTTCAAAATTCTGTGGAAAAATTGCTTCCAACTTAGAATTTTTAACCTGGCAAACTACCAGTTAAATCTGAGGGTAGAGTAAAGGTATTTTCAGTGATGCAAGGTCTCAAAAAATTTTCTTTGCAAACACTTTCTCAGGAAGCTGTTGGAGGGTTTAGTCCACCAAATGGGATGAGTAAAACAAGAAAGATGAAAATTTGGGATACTGAAAATGAGGGATTCAACTAGAGAGAGAGATGAACAAAGGGAATCCTCAAAATCAAGGTGAAAGAAGGTCTCGAGATGAAGGTTTACCTTCAGGCATAGAGATCAACAAATCTAGACTGAAGTCAAAAAGCTCAAGGGGAGTTCCTCTAAGAAGATGAAAATGGTAGAGTAACTGAAGTGTCTGAATCAATTGTATTAGTATGATGGGAAATAAAGTAAATAAGGTTTTTTCAGGGAAAGGTGTTTCAGGGAAGGGAAAGGAGTCATAGTATGCCTTACCAGTGAATAACATTGCATAGTTATAAGAAAGTAAAAGCTGAATGTTTATCTAACTATCCTCTTTTTAGAAGATATAACTATTTTGGGAGAATGGGGAAAGTATAAAATTGCAGGTCAGGGCCAGGGAGTGGGGGGTTAAAAAGAGCTGAATCCTTACTTTGCATAGTGGGAAGAAAAGTAAAACTGAAAAATCAATAGTAGCAACATTAGCATGTTTGGAGATACAGAGATAAATACCAGAAAGAACCAAAAGAACTGAAAATTGTTGCCAAGGTGAAGCAGGAAATGGGGAGGGGAAAGAAGAGAGCAAGGGACTTAATGTTTTTCTTAAACCTTGTGAAGATCTTTGACTCATTAAAATATAGATATGTATCTGTGGTTAAAAATAAAAACTAAATTAGAATAAAATGAGCTAGAGATTGGACTTTCATATTGGAGAGACCTGGAGTTATCTGGGTCTTCCATTTTCTAATTCTTTGACCTTAGTCAACTTACATAAATTTGAGGCTCAGTATCCTTATGTAGAAAGGGAAGGCAATTTGTGATCCTGCAATAGAAAAATTAAAATAAGGTACTTTATATAAAGCACCTGAGGCAAGTAATATTACCTCAGTAGGTATCGATCCTTACCCCCATCCCTGATGTTCTCTGTGAGGAAATCCCTCCTTCATTGTTGGAATTGTTGTCATTCAAACAGAAATCTAAAATTGTCTTTTTGGTCCATGGCTGTGTGCCTTTTTGGAATGAAGTCATGTCATTGAGATCTATGTCCTTTCTCAACTATCTGTAGATAGTTTGAGAATTTAGATAGAATTGAAATGATTAGGGTATTGGTAGGGGGAGCATCGAGTGGAAAGGGCCATTGCTGCTTGGTGGGAGAAGACTTGGTCCCACTCAAATTTCTCTCTCAAAATGAACCTCAGTGCAAATGCAATCAATGTAGTCTCTTCCATTAATAGTGTTTCCAAGAGGAAACACTTGTCATATAAACTGATGAGTTGTGGAATTTTAACAGAACCAAGATTAACATTAGAGTGCTATTGCTGTGGGCCATCTGCCAAAGTATCAAAATACCTTTTTTCTTTCTTTCTTTCTTTTTCTTTCTTTCTTTCTTTTAAAGAACATCTTCTACCTTAGCAACTGCTATTTTTGTTTCCAAATTCTATATGCTTCTTCTGAAACAGTTCAAAAAGCAGATCATTGTGGAACACAAAGACACTTTATCAAAAGTCTGTTTCCCTGCCATGGTGCATATTTGTACAGTGTTATACAGAATACAGGGCTTTCCTAGTTATGAATTGACCCCCTGTGGCAGTGATCCTAAATTTGTCTTACATCCGCTTTTCCCCCTCTCCCCCGCCCCCCAAATTATCCAAGAGGTCTTGGACAGTGTTTACTGATCCGTTTTTTTTTTTTAAATCACCCTGGATGATTCTGTTAACCCACGTCCTACAGGATGTTCTACCCCAAACATCCTAAACTGGGGCAGATGAGGGAACTGAGGTCCACAGAAAGGTTAAATGACTTGTTTACTCTTACCTGTCAACAAGTTTGTACTCTGTACTCCTACATCTGATGTTATCTTTGGTTGACTAGGCTTTTTAATTTTGATCTATAATGTTCAAATTGTCTCAATAAAGAAATTAATATATTTTACACAAGATGTTGTCTCAGTTAAAAATTAACTTTGGAATCTGCATTTTATAGCATCTTTTTTTTTTCCAGATACAAAAAGAAGTGAAAGTGAAAAAAGTGAAAATTTTTAATAAGCTCTTGTTTCCTCACAGTAGGATAGCACAGCAAGTGTTACTTGGTCTGAATATTTACGTGTGAGAAAAACTGGCCTTGAGGAGAGTGGAAACTTGGGTAATTTGGGCACAAATGCCGGTTTGAGAGGTTGGTTTGTCAGGATATCCAGGGATTTGGGGGTTTTGTCTTCAGGAGTATCCAACAGTTGGAGTGAGAGAGTGTGTTGCATGGTATTGTATCTGATTTTAAACTTTTATCATATTATACATTTAAAGTCACACCCTAAACGTCTTGGGAATGACTGGAAATAGAGATCTGGAAATCTCTGAAACCTTATTTATTTTCCCATTGGAGTTCTCACAATTACTTCTAATAAAACAAGTTGTGAC
Source organism: Lynx canadensis (assembly GCF_007474595.2). Classification (NCBI taxonomy): domain Eukaryota; kingdom Metazoa; phylum Chordata; class Mammalia; order Carnivora; family Felidae; genus Lynx; species Lynx canadensis. Next base: position 150,148,608 of record NC_044310.1, read on the forward strand.
TTGCAAACATTTGCCCAGCAGCCTTTAGGTGTTCCTCAGGGAAATTAAAAACAAGGTTATGAAGAGCTGAGGAGTCCTGTGCCCGTGGTTAAGAGCACAGAGTACAGCTTTATAATTATGTAAGCTTTTGCCTTTTTCCATTTATCATTGGTAATATTCTCAACACTAAATGACTGCTCAGCAATTTAAACTGTGATTTAAGAGAAAACAGGCCTTTTTGTGAAAAGGTCCCCTGTCTCCTGAAGTTTCACTATCTTCATAGAAGAGCTCTTTCCTTTCATAGTGGTTTTATTTTGTTCTGATACAGTAAATGACTCAGAGATGCTGGAGGGGTCCCTAATCTGTTAACTCATGAGATTTTAGCTACTTCTTTTTCAAAAACAACTTTGCCTTTTATGAATCTTGTGCAGCCTGTGACATCTCTTATATTATTGTGGTCTGTGTAGGGGGACTTTTTTAAGATTACTGAAAATATTTTTTTTTTCCGACTCTTCTGGTTAGCACCAGAAGATAGGTACAAACCATCCTACTCTTGTGAAAGATCATTAGTAATGCTACTTTATTGTCACAGATTTGGCAGAGTAGAAGGGAGGAGACTTAAAAAAGATCACACAATCAGACAGAATTATTTTTCCTGTTACTCAGCAGCATGTAAGGGTTAACAGACCCTTTGGATAACATTCCTACCTATTTGCCTTTGTATAAGATAACAGACTTCTGCTAAAATGCCTTACTATTTTATGCATTCCCTAGTTTATTTACCTTCTGACATGACCTTGTCCAGATAATAAGTGGTCCTATCTTTTTTTTGCTTTATATTTGGAAGGAAAAGAGTGTACATTTTGTGACATGAAATGATACAATAATGGGCATTGCTTCTTTCTCTTTCCATTATTTTCTTTACAAAAATGTAGGGTTTTGTTTGTTGGTTTGTTTGTTTTTGGTAAAAAGATTTGGGCTTGGTTGACTGTCAAAGGACTTACCAGTATCAGAGGACTTTCAAAAGTCCTAGTATTGGGGCGCCTGGGTGGCGCAGTCGGTTAAGCGTCCGACTTCAGCCAGGTCACGATCTCGCGGTCCGTGAGTTCGAGCCCCGCGTCGGGCTCTGGGCTGATGGCTCAGAGCCTGGAGCCTGTTTCTGATTCTGTGTCTCCCTCTCTCTCTGCCCCTCCCCCGTTCATGCTCTGTCTCTCTCTGTCCCAAAAATAAATAAACGTTGAAAAAAAAAATTAAAAAAAAAAAAAAAAAGTCCTAGTATTTTGAAAAATATCGCTGGTGAACCATCTTCAACAAAGTCACCTGGGTTGCTTTGCTTATTGAAATGCATATTCCCATCCCAGGCCAGCTGATTTAGAATTGCAGGGACCTGAATGCTGCATTCCTGTGTATTGTGGACATCCATTTGGCCAACAAATCCTGTTGATTCTGACTTTGAAATGTCTCTTGAATCCATTCATCTTTCATTTCCCCTGCTCTAGTTCAAGCCCATCTTTCACCCAGAATACAGCAGTAGCTTCCTATAGATATCCTCACTTTGTCTCCAGGTTTGTATTCCACAGTGTATCCAGTTTACCTTTCTAAAATGTGTTCATCTCCTGCTTGAAAATCCTCCATTACTTCTTTTTTTTATAAAATTTTTTTCTAATGTTTATTTATTTTTGAGAGAGAGAGCATGACCAGGGGAAGGGCAGAGAGAGAGGGAGACAGAGAATCCACAGCAGGCTCCGTGCTGTCAGTAGAGAGCTGAATGCAGGGCTTGAACTCATGAACTGTAAGATCATGACCGGAGTCAAAGTTGGACATTCGACCAACTGAGCCACCCAGGCACCCTAGTCCTCCATTACTTCTTAATGTCAGCAGGTTAAAACCTAAATTTCTTATAGTAACATTAAGGGTCCACTGCAATCCGGCCATAACTGAGTCTGCTGCATATAGTTAATGCAGTTAGCACACTCTATAACTCTGGGGTTTCCAATTATGGTCTGCATGAATCCCCTAGGGCTTTTACAGTGCAGCACAATCATACCTGGTAGCCTTGACTTCTGTCTTAACACCCTCACCTCTCCTTCCTCTCTGTACACATCCTAGACTTCATAAATAAAATACCTACAGTCCCTAAATGCACTATACTAGTGGCTTCTCAATTCCTCTGCTCTTTCAGAGTGAATATTCTTTCCTCCCTCTCAATTCTCCACTAGTTGAAATCCTCATGTGTCAGATCCTGTGTGAAGCTTTCCACAATCCCTCTCATTTTAATTGTTCTTCCTCTTGAGCTGTTATCCTGCTTACACCTTTTATTTAGCAGTTCTTTTTTCTTCTTTTGAGGTAAAACTTACATGCAATAAATCTTCAGTGAACTGTTGGGTGAATTCCCACAAATGTTTCCACCTGTGCTTCCCAGACCCCTATCAAGATATGATATGATCATACCTTTTTACACATTTATAATTGGCCTGCTAGTGTGGTTAATCATTTTCATGCATGCCTGCCTTACTAAATTACAAGCTCTAATTAGAGAAAAAGGCAAAGACGATGACTTTGTCTCTTTCCCATGGAAAAAAGGAACATGTACGATGGATTCAGCACTGAACTAGTGTTGACTGTTGTACCAGTTAACATACAGCTCACCTCCTCTCTTAAGGGACCCTCAAAGACAGTGGCTTAAATAAGACAGAAATTTTATTTCTTCCACATACTACAATTTAAAGTATAAGATGTCCAGGGCTGATCTGGCAGCTCCACAGTATCAAGGACATAGACATCTTCATTCTTGTTGTTCCAGCCTTATGAAGTGTTGTCCTCACCATGGTGTTCTAGGTGACTAACCACAACATCCTGTCCAGTGGGGGAAGGGAAAAAAAAGTGAGGAGAAGAGCTCCTTTTGGAAGTTGCACTTACTTGCCAATGACCATAACATAGTCACATGACCATACCAGCTATAAGTCAGGAATACTAGAGAAGAGAACAGATGTTGAGGAACAGATAATATACATACTTCATATTTAATCTGCACAATAACACTACAAACTGTGTATCATAAGAAAACTAATACACAAAGAAGCTAAGTAAATGGCTAGAAAATTGCAGATCTGGGATCTGAATCCAGAACCTTTACTTTTCTTCCTTCTATCCGGTACAATGTTAGGAGGGCATACTTAAATGTTATTAAGTAAATAAAAGTAGTCTTTACAGTGTTATTTCACATTTTTTATATCACATACTTTCACAGTATCATATCATTTCTTTACTTCCTGGACACCCTATGTAACTTGACTCCATGCTTCTTGCCATCCTAAAATTAAATGCCATATCAGCTGGTTTGTAACCAAGGCCTAGTTTATAATAAAAATTAAAACAAAATGAATACTTCTTTTAAATCTATATCATATGAGGAAAAATATATCACTGTACTTGCCAAGCAATCGCTTCTGTACTCTTTTTGCTTGGAAATGCTATATAATCATAAAGTTGAAGGAGATTAAATCGTTTAGCTCCTTCATTTTAAAAGCAAGGGAAATTGAGGTCCAGTGAAGGCACAAGACTTGCCTTTTATTTCGTTCCCACTGTTACTTCTTTTCAAGTATCATGGGAAGAGCACTAGCCTAATCAACCCTTTCTGTAAGTAACCATCATTGTTATACTGAAGAATTATCTCAGGTTTACAGAGTTGTATGATCAGAAAAATCAAGCTGAACAATGCACAAAGAAATGCTTGTTATTCTAGCCTTTTTTAGTGAAGAACAAATAATTACCTAACACTAAAAACCTCTTTATAGCCCTTGGGAACCCACTTTAGAAAGGATGACTGCTGTTTGATAATCAAATAAAAGGAATGGGTGAGGTCATTCCTATCCATAATTCAAAACCCTGTGCAAATGTTACCTACCTCTCAAAGCCTTTCCTAAACCTCAAGAATAGATGTGACCACTTTCCTATCCAAATTTTGTGGCCTTTAGATACCTCAGGGAGTGTGTGTGTGTGCGCGTGTGCGTCCGTGTGCACACGCACTTTAAGTTACAGCTAATGATGTCGTCGTGAGGATAGGTTTTGTGTATGTTTTGTTCTCACTGTGTCAGTGGTGCCCAGTACAGGCTTTGCTCCTCCTTGGCAATGTTTCATCAAATGAACATATCCACCATGGCACCCTGGGAGAATACTTTGCAGTTGCCTTTAATAAACAGTTCTTGAACTAAGAGTTTCAAATCTTTATTCCCAGTTCGCACACTTACAGCTTTGTAGCTCTAGGCAAGTCATTTAATGTCTCTGAGCTCTTAATCAGTCAAATGGCAATGTGAATAATAAGAAATAAAGAATTGGTGGAAAAACTTTGTAAAAGGAACACAACTCTAATGTGGTACTCTCTGAAGCCCCTTGCTAATAAGTAAACTTTTTTTTTAATTGAATTGAATAGTAATGGGATATATTTTATTAAAATCTAAGTTTGACCCTAGCAGTTGGCAAACTTGTGTTGGAGCTTGGAAACTTTTCCAAGGAAAGATAAAATTATCTCCCTTACGTAGGCTACCTCTTTATTATTGAACAGTTTCATTATTGAACTAAGGGATTCATGAAAGAGGAAGCAGCCTGCTGCCCAGGGATTTTCTTGGTGCCTCCTCCTAGTGGGCACACAATGGACCCAGGAGGCAGAACAGGAACTTGCTGTCCTTCATTTTCCTTCTCACACGAACCACCCAGGGGAAAAAAGGAACTACTGCCAGAGGGGCAGATGTGGGTGGGTAGGGACTATCCTAGCTTCAGGGGATTGCCCTGAGTGAGTAGGGGTGCTTTGCCTTCTCCTTGCCCAGATGCATTCTAGGGCATCAGTGACTTAATCTTTTCCTCATAGAATGGAGGGGAGCCAGCAAACCAGACCATGGATGGCTTTCCTAAAAATACACTTAAGAGAGAAAAACCAGGGGCGCCTGGATGGCTCAGTTGGTTGAGCGTCTGACTTCAGCTCAGGTCATGATCTCATGGTTTGTGAGTTCGAGCCCCGCATCGGACTCTGTGCTGACAGCTCGGAGCCTGGAGCCTGCTTCGGCTTCTGTGTCTCCTTCTCTCTCTGCCCCTCCCCCACTTGTGCTCTGTCTCTCTCTGTCTCTCAAAAATAAATAAATGTAAAAAAAAATTTAAAAAAAAAAAAAGAGAGAAAAATCATAACTGTAAGAATGTTTCCAAGGCAGAGGTTGCTCTAGCTTGGATCTCCTGGGTTTAGGTGATGAGATTTGCGTTTGAGCATGTTTACTATAAATAAAACCATTTCCCTGGAGCCTGACAAGTTTTGCAGAAGGCATACCAAAATGTAATTGAAATGTGACTGCCTCTTAAATTGTGAAATTAATTTTACACTTAACAAATGCTTTAAAAAAATTGAGGAACAAGTGGCTTTAAAGTTCAGGGTGTTAATATTTGAAATCTGTCCAATTTAATTAGTTGGGTCCCAGCGACTTTTTCTGTGGTCAGTGTCACTGATCTAACACCCAATTCTCTTCTTGGTTGTGAAATAGAAATTAAATGTATCATTTATTTAGTTGTATTGACCTGAATTGTATCTCTCCACCACACATTCTTATTTCAGGAAATAGGATGCATCCATGTGGAATTTACTCAGTAACTCTTCTTAGTGACATTTGTGTGATCTAATTCAAGGACCTGAAGTAAAGCCTCCACACTATTTACTTGCATATGATGCAGCTATTTCTAGTACTGCATTTACATTTTTAAAAACAAGAATGCACCTTCTTGATGGAGCAGACCTGCATTTTTAGACTCACAGACTCAAGAACTGTAGAACAAATAAGTTTCTTAGACATCAAGTCCAAACATCTTTTTTTGTATTGGAGAGAAATAAACTTGGGTTCAGAAAGATTTAAGGGCTCCTGGGTGGCTCAGTCGGTTAAGCAACCAACTCTTGATTTCAGCTCAGGTCATGATCTCGCTCACAGTTTGTGAGTTCAAGCCCTATAAATTTTAGGGCTATGTGCTGACAGCATAGGACCTGCTTAAGATTCTCTCCCTCTCTCTGCCCCTCCTCCATTTATGTGCATGCTCTCTCTCTCTCTCTCGCTCTCAAAATAAATAAAACCTAAAAAAAAATAAAAGATTTAGTTGCCCTGAACTCAGGTCACAGACTTATTCAATGATAGAACAAAATAAGAAACTAGATGGATTCCCAATTCAAGACTCCTGTTTGTCTCAGTTTTAAAATATAAATGTGTTGTATGTTGACAATTTGTTATGATATGCAGGTTTTTAAGACAGTGATAGGTAACTTAGTCAGTTACTTAAAACCTCTAATTTCTGCATTAGCATACTACAGTATATTATAGTCTCTATAGCTGCCTATCCTTGTTTTCTTTCGCTTCTTGTATACTTATTTTTATCTTGCTTGTATTTTTATAAGCTGCCTTAAATCCTTCTTTGAATGATATGGTGTCCAAAGTACTCAAAGTGATACTTTGTGTGTTAATATTATTTATTTTTCTGTAGTGTCTATGGCATGTCAGAGATCCTGGCAGTGTTAGTTATCCTAACGGTATTTTGTCCTTTATATCTATCAGAGGTGGCAGTAGAAACAAACTTCCTGAGTGGAATGCCAAAAAAAATTACCATTCTTTTATTTATTCAGAAAACAGTAACATTCTGATTCCCATAACAAAACCCTCAAAATTGTTTTTATTAAACCTGAAAATGACTTAGTGTATTTAGTATCTTAAAATGAAAAGACCATCTGATAGGATTGAAATATTACCTAGGTATTTAAAAAAGCATTGTGATTTACGGTCAACTAATTTTGATAAGAATGCCAAGGCCATTCATTAGGAAAAGGCAGGGCAGCTGGATAGCCACATGCCAAAGAAAGAGTTTGGACCCCTACCTCATGCCATATACAGATAAACTCTGTGTGGATCAAAGATCCAAATATAAGGCTAAAAGTATAAAATTCTTGTGGGGAAACATAGATGAAAATCTGCATGGCCTTGTATTAGGCAACAGTTTTTTAGATATGACATGAAAAAAAGCAAGCAACAAAATGAAAAATAGATAAATCAGACCTCATCAAAATTAAAATCAAGGAGTAGAAAGACAATCTACAGAATGGGAGAACAATTTGTAAATTACATATATCTGATAAATCTCTAGTTTCCAGAATATATAAAGAACACTTACAACTCAGCAATGTGAAGGGCCACCTGGGTGACTCAGTCATTTTGAGCATCTGACTCTTGATTTCGGCTTGGGTCTTGGACCTGGGGTCATGGGATCAAGCCCTATGTTGGGCTCCATGCTGAGTGTGGAGCCTGCTGGAGATTCTCTCCCTTCTCCCTCATCCCCTTCCCCCCACTTGCACGCTCTCAACAATATGAAGACAAATAACCGAATTTAAAAGTGGACAAAGGATTTGATAGATAGGCATTTCTCTAAAGAAGATACACAAATGACCAGTATGCACTGGAAAGATGTTCAACATCATCAGGGAAATGCAAATCAAAATTGTTGAGGTACCACTTCACATCCACTAGGATGGGTGTCCATTTAAAAAATGAACAATAAACGTTGGTGAAGATGTAGAGAAATTAGGGCTCTTATATATTACTAGTAGAAATAGAAATTTGTACACATTCTGTGGAAACAGCTTTGGCAGTTCCTTAAAAAGTTAAAGAGGATTATCATCTAACTAGCAATTCTGCTCCTAGGTATGTAACCAAGAGAATTGAAAACATATATTCACACAAGTATGCATTCACAAATAGTAACTTCCTTCAGGATAATCAAGAAATGGAAAGAACTCAAATGTCCATTAACCGAGGAACATATAAACAAATGTGGTAAATTCATACAACGGAATATTAGACATCAAAAGCAGTGAAGTACTATTACGTGCTACAACATGGGTAAACCTCAGAAATTGTATGCCATGTGAAAAAAGCCAGACACAAAAGCCATATATTGCATGTTTCCATTTATATGAAATGTCCAAAATAGGCAAATCCATAGAGTCAGAAAGAAGATTAGTGATTGCTAGGAGATTGATGGGAGGGGGGAGTTGGGATTAACTGCTAATGTTACCTTCTTTGTGTAGTGATAAAAATATTCTGCAACTAGGGGCTCCTGAGTGGCTCAGGTCGTTGAGTGTCTGACTTCGGCTCTGGTCGTGATCTTGTGGTTCGTGAGTTCAAGCCCTGCATCATGCTCACTGCTGTCAGCGTGGAGCCTGCTTCAGATCCACTGTCCCCCTCTCTCTGTCCCTTCCCCGCTTGCACGCTTTCTCTCTCTCTCTCAAAAATAAACATTGTAAAAAAATGTTCTGGAATTAGGTAATGGTGATGATTGTACAACAAAAAGCCACAGAAGTGTATGCTTTAATGTGGTGGATTTTATGTTATATAAATTGTATTTTTAATTTAATTTTTTTATGTTTATTTATTGAGAGAGAAAGAGCGGGCAGGCATGAGCAGGGGGGTGGGTTGCAGAGAGAGAGGAAGAGAGAGAATCCCAAGCAGGCTCCACACTGTCAGCACCAAGCTCGAAACAAGATTTGATCCCCCAAACCATGAGATCATGAACTGAGCCGAAATCAAGAGTCGGAATCTTAACTGACTGAGCCACCCAGGCTCCCCTATGTGATTGTGTTTTAATGTAAAATACTGAAAAAAAAATTTTTTTTAAAGCATTGTGTACCCAAAATAAAATGAAAGATGTTATGAAAGCTTAAAGTGTAAGATTAAGAAGGATTTCCAATCACTAAGAAGTGAAATAATTTAATACCCTCAAGCCCCCTAGGACTGATAGAGAATTTTATCTATTCTCTGGCTTTCAGAGGATTAAGAGAAAAGTCCTGTGGTGTTGTTTTTTTACAGCTGGACAGGAGGAATCAGAAGCATTATATGGTCCTCTGCTCAGAGCCAAGGAATGTGGTTAGAGATGTTATGCAAATTGAGATGATAAAACCAAATTACCTCCACTCAGTAGATCACCTGTAGTTCAAAAACAGCAGGGAGTTTGGAAAACTAATAGAGAGTGTGGGTAGGACTGAAGGGATGTGATTTTTTCTTTTTTAATGTACAATCCAACAGCAACTCTCCCTAGATTTTGTGCTAAAATAAGAGCATTTTCACACATTTTAATTGCTCTGCGATAACAGCAGTGTGAACTCCATCCACAAACATTTATTATCTATTTAACTTTGCTCTAATTTCAGTGTAGCAAGAATTCACCTTGTAAGTGGGAATAACTGTCCGTTTAGTAAAAAGAAATCCCTTCCCACGTTGTTAATCCTGTTGTGCATTTCTGTAATAAAGTATTAATAACAAATGGCCTTTTATATATTTCTCCATTTTAAGGTTGCATTTATAGATTACTGTTTTCAAAGTAGCATCTTTGTGAATTGGAACCCCACTTGCTCCTTGAACATTAGTAAAGAATATTAAAAATTGTAGAAGTTAAGGTTTCTTAACATTTCTCATCAGGATTTTAGATGAGACCCATATGCCTTTATAAACCTTTATAGTACTTGGTGCTATAATGTTCATGATAAACTGTATGGAACTGTTTTTAAGATGTGTCTTAAATATGAGATTTGTGTAACTTCATAGCTATCTAAATTGTTTTATTTTCCAGACCTGTCATTTACTCCATCCTTTATAGTGATGCTACAGAACAGAAAGGAATGGATAAAAATATTGGCGAGCAACTCAATAAAGCTTATGAAGCCTTTCGACAGGCATGTATGGATAGAGATTCTGCAGTAAAAGAGCTACAGCAAAAGGTATATGGTTTTGGTTTTGAAAGTTATTTCTTCTGGTAAATGGAATTTGAGAATTTTGCAACTAAAAAATATTGTACTGTTTGAAACTTTCTTGAAGAACTATAAATAACTAAAACACGGAGATTTATATTAATGGATGGAATTTAAGATTGTTATTGTTTTTTTTAAAAAAAAAACATTGTGACCAGAGGGAAGAGTTCACAAAGAGTATTATCTTCCATGAATAATTTTTAATTTTCAGTTGCAAAAGAGGGTAAGTTGGAGGAAAGGTATACTTCCTAGGCATAAATTTACCTTAGTAGTTCCTAGGCACATGTCTGCTATTGGCCCATAATTAGGTCTCCACTGATCTGTAGCAAAATGAGAAAAATAAGAATGTAATGAACTTCTTGTAATGCTAAATTTATCCAATTCAAAAGTCTGTCCTTTATTCTCATATTATGTTTCCATGTTTCCACACTATCAGAGTATAGGGCAGAATTGTATTAACACACACTTTTGTGGGGCACCTGGATGGTTCAGTCAGTTGAGCATCCATCTCTTGACTTCAGCTCAGGTCATGATCCCTTCCCAGAAGATCAAGCCCTGCATTGGGCTCCATGCTGAGGATGGAGCCTCCTTAAGATTCTCTCTCTTTCCCTCTGCCACTCCCCCCTGCTTGTGGGTTCTCTTCTCTTTTTCTATCTAAAAAAAAAACAAACCAAAAACAACAAAAAAATCCGCCCCCCACTTTTGTGAGATGATAATGATAGAGTTTTTGTTTATTTATTTAATATCACTATTTAGTAGTGTCTTGGGGGTCCCCAATAGCATATATACATTCTGTGTTTCTTTTTTTTTTTTTTTTTAATTTTTTTTTTTCAACGTTTATTTATTTTTGGGACAGAGAGAGACAGAGCATGAACGGGGGAGGGGCAGAGAGAGAGGGAGACACAGAATGGGAAACAGGCTCCAGGCTCTGAGCCATCAGCCCAGAGCCCGACGCGGGGCTCGAACTCACGGACCGCGAGATCGTGACCTGGCTGAAGTCGGACGCTTAACCGACTGCGCCACCCAGGCGCCCCTACATTCTGTGTTTCTAAAGGGACTCACAGGACTTAGCATACAGTAATGCTCACAGCCAAGATTTATTACAGTGTCATGATAAAGATACACAGCCAGATCATTAATATAAAAAAACCATCAGGCAGATTCTAGAAGGATCCACATGCAGGCCTCCTATGCTCTTTCCCACCTATGAGGAGTCACACAGAGTGCACCCTGCCTCCAGTCAAAAATTTAGTCACACATGTGCAGTGCTTCTACATAGGGAACTCCATTTGAGACGCAAGAGTTAAGGGTTTTTATTAAGAACTAGTCCCATAGAACATCTACAAAGGCAAGGTAATTAAAAGCAAAAATGAACTATTGGGACCTCATGAAGATAAAAAGCTTCTGCACTGCAAAGGAAACAATCAACAAAACTAAAAGGCAACCAACGGAATGGGAAAAGATATTTGCAAATGACTTATCGGACAAAGGGCTAGTATCCAAAATCTATAAAGAGCTCACCAAACTCCCCACCTGAAAAACAAATAATCCAGTGAAGAAATGGGCAGAAAACATGAATAGACACTTCTCTAAAGAAGACATCCAGATGGTCAACAGGCACATGAAAAGATGCTCAACGTCACTCCTCACCAGGGAAATACAAATCAAAACCACACTGAGATACCACCTCACGCTAGTCAGAGTGGCTAAAATGAACAAATCAGGAGACTATAGATGCTGGAGAGGATGTGGAGAAACAGGAACCCTCTTGCACTGTTGGTGGGAATGCAAACTGGTGCAGCCACTCTGGAAAACAGTGTGGAGGTTCCTCAAAAAATTAAAAATAGATCTACCCTATGACCCAGCAATAGCACTGCTAGGAATTTACCCAAGGGATACAGGAGTACTGATGCATAGGGGCACTTGTACCCCAATGTTTATAGCAGCACTGTCAACAATAGCCAAATTATGGAAAGAGCTGAAATGTCCATCAACTGATGAATGGATAAAGAAATTGTGGTTTACATACACAATGGAATATACTTGGCAATGAGAAAGCATGAAATATGGCCTTTTGTAGCAACGTGAATGGAACTGGAGAGTGTGATGCTAAGTGAAAGAAGTCATACAGATTAAGACAGATACCATATGTTTTCACTCTTATGTGGATCCTGAGAACTTTAACAGAAGACCATGGGGGAGGGGAAGGGACAAAAAAGAGTTAGAGAGGGAGGGAGCCAAAACATAAGAGACTCTTAAAAACTGAGAACAAACTGAGGGTTGATGGGGGGTGCGAGGGAGGGGAAAATGGGTGATGGGCATTGAGGGCACCTGTTGAGATGAGCACTAGGTGTTGTATGGAAACCAATTTGACAATAAATTTCATATTAAAAAATAATAAAAGTAAAGACAAAAAAAAAAAAAAGAACTAGTCCCATAGATACCCTATGTCAACCAAAATTTCAGACTCTCAGAAGGAAAGTAGGTCTTCATCATAAATCTCATAGTGTCTTGGTATAGTCTAAGTAAGCTGTCATAGCAGTCAACTTTATCACTTAGGAAATGTTCTCAAAGTTAGGCTCCCAGATGCCAGCCAAGGGCTAACCTTCATTAGTTTCAACAGGCAGTTGAAAGTGGGAGATCTTACATTGGTTCCCTCATTTAAGAAAAAAATATATTAGCCTTGAAATTCTGAAGTCTAAGAAATATGCTAGCCATGCAGTTCTTAGTTTCTTCCATAAATTTAGGAACTACACAATTCTCTTCATCCTACTTTAAACATCTATAAAACTAGCTGTTATACATATTTCCCTGCATTCCTCAGAAATCATTTGTGATTCTCCTGTTGGTTTATAAAAGAATAAATTTGTATTTTGCCATTTGTATAGGCAGACTTATGGACTAAGTTCTTCCTTGGGGTGCGCAGAGGAGAAACAGACACATAACAATGGCAGGGAGTTTTCTAAAATTATTGAAGTTTAGAATTTGGATTTTTCCTTTCTAGTTCAGGTATAAGGCATAATCACTTTTTAAAAAACAAAACAGAAAAAAGAAAAACAACAAAATTCCCAACTTTTATTCTTCTTATTTTCCTATTAGGTTCATTAAGAAATTTCAACAATCCTATACTTGTTCTAGGAAAGTTAGGAAACACAGAATTAGGGAAGAGCAGTATTGACATATTCTTAGGTTAAGGCAGAGACAGAAATTTCTCTAACTGCTCCTCTGCCTGCACTAGCCAATGGTAAGCAACTCTTATATTTACTCTTGTAATGGTAAGAAACTCTTGTAATTTAACCTTTTAACTGTCATGGAAGAAGCCTTTGTTCATGTCAGCAATTATTTCAAGGAGGGTAAAGGGATTTTTTTTTTAATATTTGTCAAGTACTCAAGAATAAAAGAAAACATGTATACTATATATTCTTATGTACTAAACTCAAAATATCCTGATCTATTTTAAAATATTATTGTATGCCTGCCATATACTAGGCCCTTGCTGAGGTTCTGAGAATGCTGAAACAAAACATAGTTTATACCTTTAAGGAACTTTCCAATTAGAAGCTAAAAAGGAAGAGTAATAGTTCTTATCATAGGATACTAAGTGCTAAAGTGGAAATCTGTGGAGGATAACATAGGAGCACAGAGAAGGGGCACCTCAATCAGTCTGGGAGGATCAGGTGATAAGTCAACTCTCACACCCCTCACTTAGGCTAAGATTAGGAGTTGGGTAAATTAAGGAAGAAGAGTCCTACAAGCAGGGGGAGCAGTGTATGTAATAAAAACACAAAAGGAAGGGAATATATGGTACGTTCCACATACAATAAAGTGATTCTGTGGCTCCAACAAGAACAATAGAGCAGTACAGGAAAAGAAGCTGTGAAGGTAGATTAGGGGCCTATCATGAGGAATAGGACTAAGTAGTTCATACTGCATTCTTAATCAAAATGTACTGAAGGATTAGTATACATGCTTCAGAAAAGGCTTCCTGACATTACGATATAGGATAGAGGAAAATGTAGGATTCAGCTCAACAAACATATTGATAATAAACAGTGTTCTAAGAGCTAGGAATATAAAAATAAGTGGTAATCATCAAGGCACTTTATCAACTTTAATATATATATATATATATATATATATATATATACACACACACACATATGTTTCATGTATTATGTGTATGTAAAGGTATACATATATAAATGGTATGATTATATATAAGTATCCATTAATATGCATATGTTTTATATACATACAGTTGACCTTGAATAACGCAGGGGGTTAGGGGTGCTGACCACCATCCCCGCCCCCCCGCGCTGTCAGAAATCTGCATGTAACTTTTGATTCTCCAAAAACATAACTACTGTTAGTCTACTGTTGACTGGAAACCTTACCAATAACATAAAACAATCGATTAACACATATTTTGTATGTTATATGTATTATATACTGTATTGTTTCAATAAAGGTGAGCTAGAGAAAAAATGTTATTAAGAAAATTATAAGGAAGAGAAAATACATTTATATATAGTACTGTACTGTATTTATTGGGGGGAAAAATCCACATATAAGTGGACCTGTGCTGTTCAGGGGTCAACTGTACATATATTATACTTCAATGTAAAAAAGAAAAAATGAATCATTTTAAGCAGTCAACATGCAGACTTAAGCATTAGGGATGAATTAGGGAAGCAGTCTAATGTTTATTTAGAAAACAGAATGGAAAGTAGGTGGCACCTGAATGCAGGCCACTTCTGAGTGTGATAACATAGATTCTAGATGATAACTAAGTATCTGGAATAGAAGACTGGATTGATGGTGGTACTGATGACTGAAAGGAACAGTAGAGAAGATGGAGATTTACAGATGGGGAAATAAGATGTGTAATTAGGTTTTAGCTATCGAGTTTAGTTACCTGTGGGACGTGCAGGTGAAATTGTATAATGGATGGTTACAAATATGGATTTAGAAGCCTAGGTAGAATTGTGAAGAAGAGATTATAGTTATAGATTATAGAATAACAAATTTTATTATAGCATTGAATAAAATAGCATTTCCAAGTTAGAGTGTATAGAGCAAAGGAGTATTTGAAGGATAAGAGGGTGAGAGGATGGAAATAAGACCAACCAGTTGGTCATTGGAGATTTAAAACTAAAGAATTGACTATGAAACAAGAGGAGAAACACCTATTCCTCAGAACTGGAAGGGATGAGGAAAAAAAAAAAAAAACAGGTTCACACGAAGATAAGTTTGCAGATAGGAGTTGGTGGTGGCAGGAAGTTAGCAGGGTTATCATGTATCACTTATATGTGGAATCTAAAAAAGTCAAACCTATTGAAAACAGTAAAATGGTGGTTACCAGGGATTAGGAGGTGGGCATAATATTGATGGTGTTTAAGGGTTTAAACTTGTAATGAGGTAATGATTAGTGAATAAGCCAAAGAGATATAATGCACAGTATAATGAATATAGAAAATAATATCATACTATAATTATATAATGTGATAAATACTGCTACAGGGGCAGTCATATTACAATATATAAATGTATCAAAGTAACACACTGTACACCTCAAACTTACACAATGTTACATGTCAGATTTATTCAATAAAAGAAAAACAGGGTTATAATGTAAGAGTCTATTTTTTTCTGTGAAATACATGGTGAGGTCATCTGAGTGAAGTGATTTTAGGATATTCTGAGAGTGGTAGTAAAGAATTGAAATAGCTTCAGTTAAAAAATGGGAGAAGAAATATGTTGCATCCAACATTTACCATGAATTTTTGGTGGTATCAATCCATGTTTGTTGGTCATTTCTTTCAGCAGCTTTCTTCGTATAGAAGTGGAATGAGCAGATGGCCAAATCCAGGATTAGGAGATTGCAGAGTTAAGAGTAGAAGAATGTGGATAGTGGTGGCCAGCAAGTGGGTACAAAAGCAATTGAAATTGTGTGCTTTGAGATACAAACTAACATCAAGAAGAAGTTAATCTAGCAGTCTAATAGACTAAAACAAAAAAAGAGGGTTTATGTCCGAAGTTTCCATGAAGTGAAAGAACAGATCCAGAAGGAGTAAAAGAATGTGAGAAGTGAAAGGATTGACTGTTCGCAATGAGTTTGAATTGATGTTTAGGATTTTCTGTTTTCATAATGAGTCATGAAAGTGGGTAGCCGGAGTGGGATTGAGAAATTTTAAGAAACTCAGATTAGAGCACTTCTCCTTAAAGTGGTGACAAGTTGGGGCGCCTGGGTGGCGCAGTCGGTTAAGCGTCCGACTTCAGCCAGGTCACGATCTCGCGGTCCGTGAGTTCGAGCCCCGCGTCGGGCTCTGGGCTGATGGCTCAGAGCCTGGAGCCTGTTTCCGATTCTGTGTCTCCCTCTCTCTCTGCCCCTCCCCCGTTCATGCTCTGTCTCTCTCTGTCCCAAAAATAAATAAAAAAACGTTGAAAAAAAAATTTTAAAAAAATAAATAAATAAATAAATAAATAAAGTGGTGACAAGATTAGGAGCATTTAGAAAGAGTGTGTGAGAGGAAGAGCCGAAATTCTTGAATGTGAGAGAATGACTAGTATGTTGTAAGATAAACAGTTTTGAGGAGAGACTGGTATTAATTGCATGCCTTGTGGATGGCCTTTTGCTTAAGTTTAAAGGAATATGGCTCAAAAGTGGCAATGATGAGGCGAGATACTGTTTATCTTCTTGTTCTCCCACTTCCTATTTCATTGCCCAACCCCTGTGGTTTGATAGGACATTAGACAGCTTCATATGAGGGGACTGCAGAGGTATTTGTATCCTCCAGAGACAGCATAATAATTCCCATTTTAAAGTGAGGTGTGCCTAGGTTACTCAGTCGGTTAAGTGTCCAACTTTGACTCAGGTCATGATCTTTCAAGTTCATGAGTTTGAGCCCCACATCGGGCTCCGTGCTGACAGCCCAGAGCCTGGAGCCTGCTTCAGATTCTGTGTTTCCCTCTCTGTCTCTCTACCCCTCCCCTGCTCACACTCTGTCTCTCTCTGCTCAAAAAAAATAAATAAATAAACTTCAAAAAAAATAAATAATTGAGATACAGTCTTTTTGAAATTCAATTGTTTTTAGCCATTACACTTCCCTACAGTATAATGAAATAGTTCTGACATTAGGTTTTATGCTTCGATCTCATTTGTTATGCTTTTTTAAGTTAACAATTTTCTAAAATATTTTTGTGGGAAGACCTGTATACTTCCTCTTGACATTTCTTGGGATTTTATTTTATGGAATATTTATTGTTTTTTGAATTACAGACTCAAACATACCAAGTGTAAATCACTAATTTGTTCTCATCTACTCCCAGAAATGAAATTGAACTTTGAAGTAAAACCAGCTAAATATTCCTCATTTAGAATCTTTAGTAATAAGATGATACATACAAGTTCTCAAACTTATAATATGAAGATAAGAGCAAAGGTTCTGAATGCTGATTTTGATAAAGGAAATTATTACTTGATTTGATCTGGATATTTTGAGTTCAAGTGTTAGAAGATTAGGCGAAGATGATCAGCAGGCAATTGAAGTGTGCATCTTTGAAGTAAAGCATCAGTTGAAAACACAAATTTGGGAATCATCTTCACAGAGATATTTGGAGCAATAGGAGAAGGAGCTACAAATGGGGAAGAGAATCGGGTGAGAGAAGAGAAGCAAGAGGACAGCCTTGCAGAAGTTGCCTGGCATTCTGATGTCAGAAGGGCCCCAAGGGATGTGCTGTCAGTAAGCCTAGCTGCCCTTCCTAACACTGTGCTTGAAGAATTGGTCTATTGAGTGACATCAGCAAGATGGCAAACTAGGAAGTTCCAGGCCTTGTTCTTCCATGAAAACGTCAAATAAACAACTACAGATTGATTGAAATAATTTTATAGGAGTTCTGGAAATCAGTGATTATCAGCAACCAAGCAAACGCCTAGTCAAGGAAAAGCCATATTCAGAACTGTAGGAAATTTCATGGCATTTCTACTTGCCCTTGACCCACTACCTGCCCAGTGTGGTATGGTGCATTTGGGAGGAAATAGCCCAATTCCTGGTTCCCTCCCTCAGGAAGGAAGGAGAAGAGTGAAACTTGTTTGAAACATCCTGACCTGTCTGTGGACTATCCAAGGGAGTGTGTTCTGTCTCATCTGACTTGGAGCTCAGAGTTGGGAATGGTAGCATAAGTTTGGGTCTCAAGCTAAAAGTCATGGAAGGCAGTGGTGGGCACTTTAGCCTGTGGAAACTGCAGGGGGACTGCAGTGGACAGCTGAGTGCAAGAGATTGAAGGAAGAAGACTATAATAGAACATCTAAGATCCTAAGAAGCTGGGGTAAGACCTTTTGAGAAGCTAAGATACTTCCAGCCAGCCAGGGAAAATCAGAAAGAAACAGAAACCTACACCCACTGGCCCAAACAGGATACACGCTCGGCAATACCGAGGAAGACCTTAAGGCTTTACCCTGAGCCAATCTCAAGGCTAAGGGGCCTGCTAATTAGTTTTTGTTAGTTTTCTTTTCTTTTCCTCTGACTTCTTTATTATTATTACTAAATATAATTTACTGTCAAATTGGTTTCCATACAACACCCAGTGCTCATCCCAACAGGTGCCCTCCTCAATGCCCATCACCCACTGTCCCCTCTCCCCCAACCCCCATCAGCCCTCAGTTTGTTCTCAGTATTTAAGAGTCTCTTATGGGGGCGCCTGGGTGGCGCAGTCGGTTAAGCGTCCGACTTCAGCCAGGTCACGATCTCGCGTTCCATGAGTTCGAGCCCCGCGTCAGGCTCTGGGCTGATGGCTCAGAGCCTGGAGCCTGTTTCCGATTCTGTGTCTCCCTCTCTCTCTGCCCCTCCCCCGTTCATGCTCTGTCTCTCTCTGTCCCAAAAATAAATAAACGTTGAAAAAAAAAAAAATAAGAGTCTCTTATGGTTTGCCTCCTTCCCTCTCTGTAACTTATTCCCCCCTTCCCTCCCCCACAGTCTTCTGTTAAGTTTCACAGGATCCACATATGAATGAAAACATATGGTATCTGTCTTTCTCTGCCTGATTTATTTCGCTTAGCATAATACTCTCCAGTTCCATCCACATTGCTACAAATGGCCAGATTTCATTCTTTCTCATTAGGGGCCTGCTAATTAGTGAAGATCTTCCACACCAGGCTTTAGAGACTGGAAGAGTTTATTCACATGCCCCAGTTTTCAATAAATTACAAGGCCTATGAAGAAACAGGGAAATGTGGCCCTTTCAAAGAATAAAATAAATTTCCAGAAACAGTTGCTGATAAACATGCATCAGACTTACTAGACAAGGACTTTAAAACACTGTCATAAATATGCTCAGAGAGCATACAAAATAAACAAAGGAGGGATGCCTGTGTGACTCAGTTGTTAAATGTCTGACTTCAGCTCAGGTCATGATCTCATGGTTCATGAGCTCAGGCCCTGCATCAGGCTCTTTGCTGACAGTTTGGAAACTGCTTGGGATTCTCTCTCTCCCTGTCTCTCTGCCCCTCCCCCACTCGTGCTCTGTCTCACTCTGTCTCTAAAAAATAAATGTTTAAAAAAAAAAATCAGTGAACTCCAAGACAGGCCATTTGAAATAATGGAGTCTGAAGAGCAAAAAGAAAAAAGTAAGAAAAGTGAGCAGAGCCTAAGAGACTTAGGGGACACTATCAAGTGGGGCAATATACACATTATAGAAGAAGGTGAAGAGAGACAAATTATTTTTTTTAAATAGAAAAAAAGAAATAGGTTATTTAAAGAAATATTAAATGATGACTTCCCAAATTTAGGGAACAACATAGATATACATATCCAAGAAGCTCAACAAATTCTATGTAGGATAAATTCAGAGAGCCCCATGACAAACTCCATTATAACCAACTGTCAACAAAAACAATCTAGAAAGCAGCAAGAGAAAAGGAACTAACTCATTATATTCAAGGGAGTCCAAATAAGACTGTCAGTGGATTTCTCAGCAGAAGTCTTACAGGGTAGAAGGCAATGGGATGACATATTTAAAGTGCTATAAGGGGCGCCTGGGTGGCTCAGTCGGTTGAGCATCCGACTTCGGCTCAGGTCATGATCTCACGGTTTGTGAGTTCGAGCCCTGCATCGGGCTCTGTGCTGACGGCTTAGAGCCTGGAGCCTGCTTTGGATTCTGTGTCTCCTCCTGTCTCTGCCAGTCACCTGCTCATGCTCTGTCTCTCTCTGTCTCTCAATAATAAATAAACGTTAAAAAAATTTAAAAAAAAGTAAAGTGCTGTAAGAAGAAAACCTGTTAACAAGAATTCTGTATATCTGGTAAAACTACCTGACCTAGAAGACCTGACCACTAGACCTGACTGACGTAGAAGAAATGCTGAAGAATTGAAATGCCTTCAAGTTGAAATGAAAGGATGCTGCATAGTAAATTGAAGCCATATGAAAATGGGTTTTCTGTAAAAGTAAATATACAGACAAATATAAAAACTAGCATTATTGTAATTTTAGATTGTAACTCCCCTTTTTATTTTCTACAGGATTTAAAAGACAAATGTATAAAAATTACTTTAAATCTTTATTAATGGGTGAACAATATATAAAGATGTAATTTGTGATATCAGTAACAAAGTAGGGAGGTGGAGCTATAAAGTTGGAGGGTTTGTTGTATGCAGTTGAAGTTAGTTTGGTATCAACTTAAGATACTGTCATAACTTCAGGATGTTGTATGTAGTCTCAGTGGTAACCACAAAGAAGATATCTACAGAATATGCACAAATGGAAAGGAGAAGACATCAAAATGTGTCACTACAAAAAACCAGCTAAACACAGAATAATGGAGCAAATGAAGAACAAAAAGCTGTAACATATACAGAAAACAAATAACAAAATGGCAAAAGTAAGTACTTCCCTATTGGTAATTACTTTAAGTGTAAATGAATAAAACACCCTAATCAAAAAACATCGATTTCCAAACACCATAAAATACCTAGGAATAAACATAACCAAAGAGGTGAAAAATCTCTACACTGAAAACTATAGAAAGCTTACGAAAGAAATTGAAGAAGATGCACAAAAATGGAAAAATATTCCATGCTCCTGGATTGGAAGAACAAACATTGTTAAAATGTTGATACTACCCAAAGCAATCTGCATATTCAATGCAACCCCTATCAAAATAACACCAGCATTCTTCACAGAACTAGAACAAACAATCCTATAATTTGTGTGGAACCAGAAAAGACCCCGAATAGCTAAAGCCATCGTGAAAAAGAAAACTGAAGCTGGAGGCATCACACTCCCGGACTTCAAGACATATTACAAAGCTGTAATCATCAAGACAGTATGGTACTGGCACAAGAACAGACACTCAGATCAGTGGAACAGAGTAGAGAACATAAATGGACCCATAAAGGTATGGCCAACTAATCTTTGACAAAGCAGGAAAGAGTATCCAGTGGAATAAAGACAGTCTCTTCAGCAAATGGTGCTGGGAAACCGGACAGCAACATGCAGAAGAATGAACCTGGACCACTTTCTTGCACCATACACCAAAAAGCCCCTCAAAATGGAAGAAGGACTTAAATGTAAGACAGGAAGCCATCAAACTCCTCAAGGAGAAAGCAGTTAAAAACCTCTTTGACCTCAGCTGCAGCAGCTTCTTACTCAACACCTCTCCAGAGGCAAGGGAAACAAAAGCAAAAATGAACTATTGAGACCTCATCAGGGTAAAAAGCTTCTGCACCGCAAAGGAAACAATCAGCAAAACTAAAAGGCAACCAACAGAATGGGACAAGATATTTGCAAATGACATAGATAAAGGGTTAGTACCCAAAATCTATAAAGAACTTATCAAACTCAGCACCCCAAAAAAACAAATAATCCAGTGAAGAAATGGGCAAAAGACATGAATAGACACTTCTCCAAAGAAGACATCCAGATGACAAACAGACTCATGAAGAGATGCTCAACATCACTCATCATCAGGGAAATACAAATCAAAACTATAAGGAGGTACCACCTCACACCTGTCAGAATGGCTAACATTGACAACTCAGGCAGCAACAGATGTTGGCAAGGATGCAGAGAAAGAAGATCTCTTTTGCACTGCTGGTGGGAATGCAAACTGGTGTAGCCCCTCTGGAAAACAGTATGGAGGTTCCTCAAAAAATTAAGAATAGAACTACCCTACGACCCAGCAATTGTACTACTAGGTATTTATCCAAGGGACACAAGTATGCTGTTTCGAAGGGGCACATGCACCCCAATGTTTATAGCAGTGCTATCGACAATAACCAAAGTATGGAAAGAGCCCAAATGTCCATTGATGGATGAATG
This sequence comes from Lynx canadensis, assembly GCF_007474595.2. Classification (NCBI taxonomy): domain Eukaryota; kingdom Metazoa; phylum Chordata; class Mammalia; order Carnivora; family Felidae; genus Lynx; species Lynx canadensis. The sequence continues at coordinate 150,170,721 of NC_044310.1, forward strand.
GATAAAGAAGATGCGGTATATGTGTACACACACACACACACACACACACACACACACACACACACACAATGGAGTATTATGCAGCAGTCAAAAAGAATGAAATCTTGCCATTTGCAACTATATGGTTGGAACTGGAGGGTATTATGCTAAGTGAAATTAGTCAGAGAAAGACAAATATATGACCTTACCATATGAGGAATTTAGGATACAAAACAGATGAACATAAGGGAAGGGGGACAAAACATAAAAGATTCTTAAATATAGAGAACAAACAGGGTTGCTGGAGGGGATGTGGGAGGGGGGATGGTCTAAATGGGTAAGGGGCATTAAGGAATCTACTCCTAATATCATTGTTGCACCATATGCTAACTAACTTGGATGTAAATTAAATAATAAATGAATTTTTTAAAAAATGGGTTAGCAGGGGCGCCTGGGTGGCGCAGTCGGTTAAGCGTCCGACTTCAGCCAGGTCACGATCTCGCGGTCCGTGAGTTCGAGCCCCGCGTCGGGCTCTGGGCTGATGGCTCGGAGCCTGGAGCCTGCTTCGAATTCTGTGTCTCCTTCTCTCTCTGCCCCTCCCCCATTCATGCTCTGTCTCTCTCTGTCCCAAAAATAAATAAATTAAAAAAAAAATGGGTTAGCAGAATGGATTAAGAAATGGAATCCCACTGTGTTATCCTACACAGATAACACTGTGTGTTATCTACAAGCGTCACTTTAGATTTAAGCACATACATAATAGGTTGAAAATGAAAGGATGAGAGAAGATTCTATGCAAGTAGTTACCAAAATAGAACAAGGGTGTCTGTATTGACATCAGACAAAACAGACTTTACATCAGAGATTTTTATAGAAGATAAAGAGGGGCATTTCATAATGGCAAAGTTATTAATTTGTCAAGAAGATACAGTAATTATGCACTAATCATCAGAGCTCTAAAACATATGATACAAACATTGACAGTATTAAAAGAAGAAATTATAGCTCTACAGCAGCCATCAGAGACTTTAGTACTCTATTTTCAAAACTTTCAGTAATGGATAGAACAACCAGATTAGAAGATTAATAAGGAAAATGAGGTCTTGAACAGCATTGTAGGCCAGTTGGAACATATACAGAGTACCCTACTCAACAACAGTAGAATTCGTATTTTTTCTCAAGTTCATATGGAACAGTATCCAGGATAGCCCATATGTTGGGCCATTTAAAAAGACTCAATAAATACTAAAAGATTGGAATCATACAAAGCATCTTTTCTAATCACAATAGAATGAAACTAGAAGTCAACGACAGAAGGAAAACTGGGAAACTAAAAATATGTAGAAATTAAATAGCACAGTCTTAAACAGCTAGTGGGTCAAAGAAGAAATCACAAGGGAAATTAGAAAATATCTTGAGACCAATGAAAATGAAAACAAAATACCAAAATTTATGGGATGCAGTGAAAGCTCTGCCAAGAGGAAGGTTTTTAACTATAAATACTTATCTTAGAAGAGAGATCTCAAATCAATAACCTAACTTTACACCATAGGAAACTAGACAAGAAAGCACAAACTAAATCAAAATCTAGCAGAAAGAAGTGATTAATAGTAGTGATTAATAGTAATTAAAAAGCTCCCAAGAATGCCTAGTACCCAGTGGCTTCGTAGTGAATTCCGCAAACATTCAAAGAGGAATTAACACCAGTCCTTCTCATATTCTTCCAAAAATTGAACAGGATGGAACATTTCCTGATGCACTCTATGAGGCCAGCATTACCCTCATACCAAAGCTATATACACAGACACTGCAAGAAGACTGCAGACAAATTTTCTTAAGAACATTGATATAAAAATCCTCAACAAAATACTAGGAAACCAACTTCAACAGCATATTAAAATGATTTTACACCTTGACCAACTGAGATTTATTCTTGCAATGCAAGAAAGGAGCAGCATACAAAATCAGCGTAGTACATCACTTTAACAGAATGAAGGGGGGTTACCACATGATCATTTCAATTGATGCAGAAGAAGCAGTTGACAAAATTCAACATCCTTTTATGGTAAAAACGCTCAATAAACCAAGAATAGAAGGAAGTATTTCAACATAATAAAGGCCATTTATGAAAATCCCACAACTAACATAATAATCCATAGTAAAAGACTGAAGGCTTTTAAGATCAGGAATAAGACAAGGATATCCACTTTTGCCACTTTTGTTCAACATAGTACTGTTTCCAGTACTACCCAGAGCTATTAGACAAGAAAAACAATATCCAAATTGGAAAGGAAGAAGTAAAATTATTTGTTTGCAGACAACTTAATCTTATATGTAGAAAACTCTAAAGATTTCACCAAAACTGTTAGAACTAATGAATTCAGCAAAATTGTAGGATACAAAATCACACAAAAATTAATAACATTTCTATACATTGACATTAAACAGTGTGAAAAAAATTAAGAAAGCTTCATTTGCAATATCATCAAAGTAAATAATATACTTTGGAATAAACTTAACCAAGTAGGTGACAGACTTTTACAAAACATTACTGGGAAAAATAAGACACCAGCATATGGTGGAAAATTCCATGCTCATGGATTGGATTTACCTTTACCATATACAAAAATGATCTCAAACCAGGACCTAAATGCAAGAGCTAATACTATAAAACTCTTAGAAGAAATCATAGGGGGAAAGCTTCATAACATTGAATTTGGCAGTGATTTCTTGAATATGACCCCAAAAGATCAGGCAACAAAAGGAAATTAGGTAACTTGAACTTCATCAAAATTGAAACTTTTGTGTATCAAAGGATACTATCAACAGAGTGAAAAGGCAACCCAAGGAAGGTGAGAGAACAGGCGTGCTTGGATGGCTCAGTCAGTTAAGCATCCAACTTTGGCTCTGGTCAAGATCCCGCAGTTCATGGGTTCAGGCCTGCTTCAGATTCTGTGTCTCCCTCGCTCTCTGCGCCTCCCCCACTAGCACTTGCTCGCTCGCTCTCTCAAAAAAAAAAAAAAATGAATAAACATTTAAAAAATAAAGTATTTGCAAATTGTATATCTGATGAGGAGTTGATATCTAGAATATATAAAGAACTCCTACAACTGAACAACAACAACAACAAAATAATCTGAATAAAAAATAAGCAAGGATATGAATAGACATTCTCCAAAGAAATTATAAAATGACCTATAAGCACATGAAGTGATCCTCAACATCATTAGCAGTTAGGGAAATGCAAATCAAAACCACAATGAGATACAACTTCATACCCAACTTCCTTCAAAGATGTGGAGAAGTTAGAATTCTTATACATTGCTGATGGGAATGTAAAATGGTGTAACCACTGTGGGAAATGTATAGTATTTCCTCAAAAAAATAAACATAGGATTACCATATGACCTAGTAGTTCCACTTCTGGCTATGTACCCCAAAAGAATTGAAAGCAGGGACTCAAAGAGATATTTGTACATCCTAACATCCGTGTTCATAGCAATCTTTGTAAGTCAGAAGGTGGAAGCAACCCAGATGTCCATGGATGGATGAATGGATAAACAAAATGCAGTATATACATATAATGGAATTTATTCAGCCTTTAAAAAGAAGGAAATTCTGACACATAGTATAACATGAATTAACCTTGAAGATATGCTAAGTGAAATAAGCTAGTCACAAAAGGACATGTTTATGTATGATTCTACTTACATGAGTTACCTAGTCAGATTATAGAGATAGAAAGTAGTAGGGTGGTTCCTAGAAGCTGAGAGAAGGGAATGGGGAATTAGTGTTTAAAAGATACAGAGTTTCAGTTGAGGAAGATGAAAAAGTTCTGGAAATAGTTTGTGGTGATGATTACACCACATTGTGAGTGTTGCTTAATGTCACAGAACTGTACGCTGAAAAATAGTTAAAATGGCAAATTGTACATATATATTTTACCACAACTTTAAAAAGTCTGTTGCAAAAAAAGAAAAGAATTGGTGTGAGCCTAGATTCTCTTACTAGATATGTTTTATTGCTATGCTATTCATCTATACAAACTCACCAGCCTTTCACCACTTAGTTGTCCATACTCCAAGCCAGTTTTTCTCATAGTGTTTCTGTGAAGAAGTACACTTTAGGGCTCTTCTCGGGGCCTAGGTGGCTCCATTGGTTGAGCATCTGACTCTTGAGTTTGGCCCAGATCATGATCGCAAAGTTGTGGGATCAAACCCCACATCAGGCTCCATGCTGAGTGTGGACCCTGCTTAAGATTCTCTCTCTCCCTCTCCCCTGCTCATGCATGTGCGCTCTCTCTCCCTCTCTGTCTCTTACATTAAAAAATAATAAAATTTTAAAGACTCCTCTTTAAGAAGTCAGTGTGCTACATCCATTTAAGAGCATTTGGTCAAAAAAAAAAAAAAGCATTCGGTCAAGCAAAGACATCCAACTATTACAAATTAATGAAGGAAACAAAGACAAATAAGGGCAAGTCAGTGATTTTTAAAATATTACTGGCTGAAATTACAAAAGCAGCACATGCTTATTGAAAAAAATGCAAGTAATTCAGGATATACAGAACGTAAAGTGATTGTCTTTTCCCTTACTCTCCAAGGGTAAGCATTGTTAGTAATGTGATATATATTCTTCCAGAACATGTGAATCATATTTTTTTAAATGGAATGGTGCTGATCTGAAAAAGGCTAAAATTTTTCAAAAATGTCTTTATCTTCACCATCATCATCACTAAGATTTATCAAAGCTATGTTTACCAGAGTGCTTTATACAGTCATCTAATTTAATCATTATACAAATCTGGTGAGGAAGTATTATTTTCATTTTTTCAGATGAGGAAAAGAAAGTGCAGAGAGGTGAAGTAGCTTGCCCACAACCACACATCTAATGAGTAATAAAGGTGGTAGAACTGTGATTTGACCATAAATTTTACAAGTATCAAATGACTTTGTATGTAAATCCCCCTAGCTCTGCAAAGTTAAGCATTGTTAGCCCACTTTCAAATGAAGAAATTGAGACTCAGAAATAAGTTAATTTTTTTATGCAAAGTGGCAGAATGTGTACTGAAACTAGGTTTATCTGAATCCAGAGGCCACATTTATTTTACTAACCTAGCAAATCACAGCCCACTCCAGGTACTCAAAAGTGTTTTTCCCATTACTATGAATAATCTAATTTGGCTTCCTATTTTCTTGGATAAATCCTTACTTTGTGTTTTATACATCTCTTATGAAAAGAAGCTGGGGAGTATAAGGCTTACTGTTCGTATTTCTTTCATTCATTCTACAATTTATGATGTGCCAGGTACATAATAAATGCTAGGGATTACAAGATAAGTAAAACAGATCATGCACTTAAAGGGTTCACAATCTGATATTGCTTCTTCTGTTTGTTGCCTTGTGTAAGCATTCATATGTACCCATGCTAAAAGGTCTTCTGATTTTTTCCAAAGTAGAGTGATGTTTTAATCATAGTAGCCCCTAACATGGGCAACTTTTAATATGCTTACAGAATAAGAGAAGAAACTATTAAATAGAACAGTGGTAGAGTTGGCTTGGTCCTTGAATCAGTTACTGTACAGGGTAACTAATTCAAGAGACCAGGAAGTACTGTGTTTAAATAAGATAAAAGTTTGTCCTCTCGTGCAACAGTCCAGAGTAGCCAGGGATAGTGGGGCAGCTCTACCATCCTTAAAATACGGTTTCCCCCTCTGGAATCACAGCGGCCATTCTACTTGTTAACATTTCCCTGCCAGTGAGAACAGAAAGAAGCAGTGAAAAGCAGACAGCTTTCTTTTAATAATGTGGTCCAAAATTTGTACAGGTCACTTCTGTTCACATCCTGTTGGCCAGAACTTAGTCATATGGTCATATGGCTAGTAAATGTATTCTCTAGCTGGATGACCATGTGCACGGGTAAAAGTCTGTATTACTAAAAGAAAAACCAAGAATGTATATGGGGGAATAACTAGCAGTCTTTGCCACACATTTTGACTGACTAGGCTAAGGTTTCAAATATCACAAGAGTCTATAATGTGGACTTAAGTATTTAATCAACTGTATTACTTACACCAAGTTGCTTCTGATCCATTTCTGCCACTGTTCTGTGGAAGAAACCAAATATATTTAATAAAGACTTAAGTACCCTCATTTGCTTATTTGACCATCTTTCCAAGAGAAGTATCAGTAATAAGTAATTTAAAAATCTGAAAATTTTAAAACTGATTGCCATTTAAAAATCAGATTACAGTATTCATAAATGATTAAGTTTCAGAAAACTTCCTAGAGCGGGTCTCCTGCTTTTCCCAAGATCTTTGTATTATGTAAAAAGAAAACATAAATCTCCTTTGTTGAAAGAGAAATGTTTCTGTTGAAACAGAAATTTGTGCACTTTCTGTCATAAATTATTGAGCCAAACATTTTTCCAACAACAATGTTAAACCATTAAGGACTGTGTTGTCAGATTGCTTTATTCTAGAGCTAGTCTTGACCCATCTGAAATGTAAAGTGTCAGGCTTATGTTACCTGTAAAAGCTGGTAAACTATGTTTACTAAAGCATAATGTGCCTTTATTATAGGTAGTACTTTATTTAAAAATCCTTTATTTTCACTTAAGATGTGAATGGCCTCATTGTTTACCACCCTTCTTTTTTTCCTTTCTTTGTTCCCCAAAATCTCTGTGTAAAGTGTCAGTGGAAATGGAGCAATTTACTCTTCTTTCTTTCTACAGAAGCTACTGGTATTAGAATAAAGGTGCTTCTGCTGTTTCTGACTGAAGTTTTATTTCTTCTATTGTACATTGTCAGTACGTTGCCATAGACTCATTTTCTACCTATCAAAATTTAAAATATTTGTATCCTTTGTTCCAGGTTTTTATTTCCAGAAATACGTTCTGTCAAAACTTCTAGACAGGCATGCTAAGGTAGAAGTTCAAGAAGTTATGTTAATAATTAGGAATGTTTAAATTATGATATCCATTCAAAGATACTGTGAGCACCTACTCAGTATATTGTGTCAGGAACTGTTCTAAGTACTGGGTCCACCATGATAAGCATACACGCTGTCTGCTTCGTGGAATGGTGGCACATCTAGTAAAGAATAGACTAGTCAGGGGCGCCTGGGTGGCGCAGTCGGTTAAGCGTCCGACTTCAGCCAGGTCACGATCTTGCGGTCCGTGAGTTCGAGCCCCGCGTCGGGCTCTGGGCTGATGGCTCGGAGCCTGGAGCCTGTTTCCGATTCTGTGTCTCCCTCTCTCTGCCCCTCGCCCATTCATGCTCTGTCTCTCTCTGTCCCCAAAATAAATAAACGTTGAAAAAAAAAAATTAAAAAAAAAAAAAAAAAAAGAATAGACTAGTCAAATAACCTCATAAATGTAAATTTTCGTGGTGCCTGGGTGGCTCAGTTGGCTAAGCAGCCGACTTCAGTCAGGTCATGATATTGCGGTTTGTGGGTTCGAGCCCTGCCTCGGGGTCTGTGCCAACAGCTCAGAGCCTGGAGCCTGCATCACATTCTGTGTCTCCCTCTCTCTCTCTCTCTGTCCTCCCCCTTCTCTCTCTCTCTCTCTCTGTCTCTCTCTCTCTCTCTCTCTCTCTCTCAAAAATAACTAAACATTTAAAAAATTATTTTTAAATAAATGTGAAATTTCAAACTCTGGTAAGTATTAGGAAGAAAAGTAAACTGTTGTTAGAACATCTGTTAGGGAGTTGACCTCATCTAGGAGATCAGAGAAGATAATATTTATGAAGTGATTTTTGAAAGGACAGGTTTGAGGTACTTTCCAAGTAAACAAACTGTGTTACAATGACTCATTGGCCTGAAAAATTGAAAGTATAAGAGAAAAGTGCAATAAGAATCAGGGGCAAAACTAGGCTCTTTAGAGGCCATGTTGAGGATTTTTGATTCTTTATTTTGAAAACAGTAGGAAACCATTTAAGACATTTATGAGGAAAGGGTGAGAGAACCCAGTGGGTGTTATGATTATATTTGCATTTTGCAAAATACATAATGGCTACAGTTTAGACAGTGGATTGGCTGCTACACTTAGGGAGAGCAGTAAGGCTATTGCAGTAGTCTATTAAGGATGTGATGGCTTGAATGGTGATGGCTACATTGAAGATAAAAAAGTGGACAAATTTGAGAGATAATTCAGTATTAAAATTGACACTTGGTAATGGATTGGCTATAGAACAAGTAGATGTCAAGGATGGTTATAGCTTTCCAGATGGATAGTGGTGCCCTGTACTGAAAGAAGGAATGCAAAGGACCTGATTTTCCCAGGGGCTGGGGTGGTAGGAGGGAGAAGGAGATGTTGGAGGGAAAAGATGGTCAATTTTGAATATGTAAAATTTAAAATGCTTTCCCGGCAGCACTTGGCCACATAGATCTAGAAGAGAGACCTAGAAATCCCAGAGAAGTCTGGGCTAGAAGGAGATATTTGAGAGTCTGGAGTATAACCTGCCACTTGGGATAATATTGCTTAAGGGGAGCCCATATAGCAAAAAGAGGACCTTGCTAGAATATACTAGCACAATATACTAGAATATACCTTGCTAAATATACTCACGTGATCTGCCATGGTGGTTATTTAGGGTCTTGGGCTTTGGTGGTCAGGCAAAACCTGGATTAAAATCCCAGCTCCACTGCCTACTAAGAAACTTTGGCCAGGTTTTTTTGTACCTCTTTGTGCTTCAGTTTTCTCACCTGTAAAATGTAGGAAATAACTGCCTCAGAAGATTAGTCAGTTTAACAGCTAAAATGAAATAAAGGTCTCTGATTTTGGTGCATAGTAAGTATTCGGTGAAATGATCATATGATGATCGTGTATTGTTGAAAATTTTGATTGCGGAACAGTTCACAGTTTTTAAGAAGTAGAATACATATACACGTGCACGGAAGTTCCCAAAGGATATAGACCAAAGCATCAGTAGTTACCTCTGAGGAGGAATGAAAGGCATAGTAAAGGGAAAGACTTACTCTTTACCTTGTACATGTGGGGTTTTGTGGTGGTAGTGATAGTAGACATTTTGTTGTTTTGTGCATTTTCTCAACAAATGTGCCACTTTTGTAATTTTTAACAGCCATTAATGGTTCCGTAATCATTTTTGACTATTTTTTCTCTTTGTAAACTTTGAACAACCAGGGCTCTTAGTTTTTTTTTGCTTGACAGAATGTTTTTGATTCAATGGAGGTACCATACTGCTTTCTCAAAAAGAAACTTCTGAATCCTGGGTTACAATGAACTAGAAGAAAGACTGAGAAAACTGGCTTAGAGCATGGGGAAGTTGTGTGGTAAGTCTGGTGACAAATTGTCCATGTTCAGGGGTAATAGAGCTACATGCTATGGTAACAGGTACTATGTAGATACCTTGCTCATTATTAAAAGAAAGGAACTACCATTTGCAAAGAGCTTATTATGTACCACATAATTTATACATGTCATTTCCTTCAGTTCTTCAAGTAAATACCATTTTCATTTCAGGAAGAGAGAAACCAAACCTCAAAAAGGCTAATAAGTAATCAGAACCAAAACACAAGATTGCAAAATAAAAATAGCTTGTCATAGTTTACCATTTGGCATGCTGAGAAATTGGTGGCAGCACTGAGTAGTAGATATTCACATTGATAATTTGGTCTGTCAGATTGCAGGTCTAGGTAAGACTTGATGCCAGGAGGATGGGGGAGGGCAGGGTTTATAACCTAGTTATAATAAGAAAATATAGCAGAGAATGGTTGAAGAATAGGCTGTATAAATCAGGATCTCTGAGTTGCTAATCCTATACAATCTTTTTTTTTTTTAACTTGAAGTTGATGTTTAGTTTACCAGAGTTTCAAGATAAAACAGTTTGTGATCAAAGTGCTGTGTATTGAGACAGCTTATTATTTAATTGTCTTCCTTCAAGAACTGTGGAGCTTCCATATTGAGAACATTTGTGGTAGCGTTCTACAAAGCTTTTGTTCTCTCTGTTAATCTTGGAACAGTCTGAAAGATTTTTACATTGAGATTCTTTTTTTTTTTAATCCATTCAATTTATTAAATTCCTATTCTTCTTATACCTGGAGGAAAACAGTGGTATTTTTCAGAATATTGAGATTAGTTTTTAAGGATGAAAAGAGATAATGTTTGACCTTTAGCAAGTATCATCAATGACGTAAGGGTACTTGAACTTTTTTTCCCTCATCTAGGAAATAAGTGCTTTGAAAGATATTTAAAAAATGAGAATTTTCAGTGTCAGCAATAGGGAAAAAAACAATTTATAGAACTCTTTTAATATTTATAAAACACATGAAAACTTGAGCAGCTGTATATCCAAAATTATAGAGAATATGCTGCCTTAGCTTTAAAGGTGGATTGAAATTTCCTGGGATAAAGGGACAGTTCTAAAGATAATCTTTTTGCTTTGTTTATGATAATCAAGGAAGGCATGTATGGACAACCATTTTTAATAAATTTAAAATGTATACCATACTTGATCAGCATTGTTTTCAGCTTTGCTTTTGAACACTAAGAAAGAATACAAGTGCATTATGGCACAAATACCTAAGTACCTGTTTACCTCTTTCAGATACTGGTAGACCACTTGTTTTGCTAGTCTTTGGAATTGGAAGGAGTGTCAAATACACAGAAGCCAGAGTCATCTTGGCCAGATGGTGTTTGATACAGATGGATGGTTAGTTGTCATGCAGATCTCCTAGTTGGTAACTTGTTGCTGCCATCTGACTCAAAGAATCATTCACACACACTGGCTGTCAAAAGCATCTTCTCTTCTGTCTGTTTTAGCTGTCATGTCTGTGCTCTGTACAGACGTGTTGACAAGACATTGCTGTTGTACATTTTCAATGTGGTTGTTAGTGATTTTTCTGTTTTGTGGGATCTTTGATCGGGCTGGAATGTACTTGGTTTGTAATTGTGTTGTTTTTTAAAAAATACTGTGACAGTGCAACAATTATCTGACCTTTTAAAAGGACTTTTCAGGTTATAAGTTTATTCAGATCTGTTCAGTGAACAAAAAGCATTTAATAAAAAGGAAAGAAACCTTCTTGTTTCAGTTTCCAAATATAACAAATAAACTGAATTCTACTGGTTATTTCTGAATTTGAATCAATATCTTCTTGTGGACTCTCCATCTTATAGCCTTGTGGTCAAAATCTTTATACTATTTTCTGAGTATGTATTTTCTTTTCTTGAAATGGTACCTTTTTTTCTGACAGTAAAAGCTTCCCTTTTTCTTCCCCCGCCCCCCCCCAAAAAAAAAGAGAAAGAAAAGATCTTCAGACATTGCCTATCTTTTGCACCCATTTTCTCAAACTTAATTTCCTTTTCTCTTACTCACCTAGTGACCTGTCTCCTATTTTTCCTGTTTCCCTTATAAAATATAAACAAAGCCTTTCTCCATTCTTTCAGGTAGCTTCTTAAGTTATTTCTGAAGTCTATTTCTCTGATAATTAACAACTTAAAGTCTATTTATTCAACTAATACTTAGCATCTCAAAATGTGCCACTCTGCTATACTCTAGAGATACCAGAAGAAAATAGTCTGTGCTCTTGAAGAGGTCATAGTCTAAAGTGAAATCAGAAGTATAGATAATGAGACTAGAATACTACAATTGCTTTAAGTATGTGGAAAAAGCAGTAAGAGAACAAGGGCCATTGCTCTTCTTTTCCCCCGCTGTATTTCCAGAATATCAGTTTTTAATTTATTACAGAATTTGCTTGAGTTTACAAAGTACTTTATTAAGTGGTTTAAGAAATAGTTCAAAACTTTAACTTGAAAGAGTTGTTGATTTTTCCCATCCAGTGACTACATTTTCAGCATTATTCATTTATTATAATATTTTATATGCAGGTATGCTAAAGTATGTTTTTAAGCCAGAGATAAAAGATGAATATTACCTGGCAGAACCTTCTGACTTGGTTCCAAAAGAAAATACGAGTCCTTTGGTTTTCCATGCAGGTGGGGAAAAAATATATAGTAGAAAGAGAATAGGCTGAAGTTTGAATCACTTACACACTCATTCTGGGCCTATCTCTAACTTGCTAAGTTTTTTATACTGGTTACTTAGTGTCTGGATAATAGAATATTTTTACCTATCAAAACATAGTGATGAAAGAATGGGCAATTATTGGTTAGTATTTATGAAGAGCTTTGAGTTCTTTGGAAAAAGCCGTAAATACACAGAAGTAGATAGTGAGGAAGTAACATCAGCATGTTTGCTGATTCCTCAGCCTGGTAGCTCTGTGCAGCCCAGGTAAATTTAGGTATTACAGAATTTGCTATAGACATTTAAATCCTCCTTTCAGTCAGCCAACTCACTCTTTCTAGGGACTTGGGTATAAATTTATCTAGGAAAGAGATGTCTTGTCCTGAGAGGCATGGCCCTAGACTGGATTTTGGTATTTAAGGCTTAGTTCTGAGACTCATAATCGTAGGATATGTGACCCATATGGATTAACAAGATACATTCTTCTATTTGCAATAATAAAGTTTGGATTCCTTTTTTTTTTTAACTTGGATTCTTTATTTCCATTATATTTTTTTCAACAAGCATGTACTAAATATCTCCTATGTATAAGTTACTTTGCAAAGTTTAATGGGAGTATCAAGTCCTATAACACTACCCTCAGGCAACATGCAAAGAAAATGAACCACCTAAGTTACTTATCAGCTGTCAGTTACTCTTCTTTGAAGTGTATTACTTATAAAATTTCACCTTTTGTTTGGCAAAATGTGGTATTTTGCTTTAATTTCCTAAGCTAATGTATTTTGGGAATCTAGGAACCGCTATATAATTTATAAAGAACTTTAAGCTTACTGGTCTCTGAAAAGAATAATTTCATTAATTTTGAACTCTGAATTAAAAAAAAAATCAAAATCAAATACTTAGTATGTACTGAAGGACATTCCAAGATTATTAGGACCTTCTTTTATATTCAGGGAATTTACAATTTAGTCATTTATTGTTGCACCAGTGATAAAAATTGATAAAGAATTCTCTGTTGGGGCGCCTGGGTGGCGCAGTCGGTTAAGCGTCCGACTTCAGCCAGGTCACGATCTCGCGGTCCGTGAGTTCGAGCCCCGCGTCGGGCTCTGGGCTGATGGCTCAGAGCCTGGAGCCTGTTTCCGATTCTGTGTCTCCCTCTCTCTCTGTCCCTCCCCCGTTCATGCTCTGTCTCTCTCTGTCCCAAAAATAAATAAACGTTGAAAAAAAAAAAAAAAGAAAGAATTCTCTGTTATTTGTTGGTGATATTTTTTAAGACTTTGTACTAATTTGGTAATTGTAATGTAGCATTTTCAAATTTGCTTGAAGGTTTGTTAACATCTGTATTCTCTAATGCAAACTGCTGTCTTTTTTCATTGCGTAATTTTCACAGCCACTGCAATAAAATAGCAAGATGAATGGATTAAAAATATAAGGGAAATTATGATATTTAAGATATCCAGTAAGGATTAAGCACATATTCTCTTGACTTCTTAAAACTTAATCTGAGAAAATAAGTTTTTGGTCAGTATAATTTTGTGATTTGTACTCATCCCTTTAATTTTCATAGGGTTTTAGTCAGAGCTACTTTCTTTGTGATTTTATACCCTAAGTATAAATTCAAAAGTGTTTTTACTTAAGAGACGTGAAATGTTAACATTTTTTAAGTTACAGGTATTTTTATACAGTAGCATAGAATGATAGAATGAATCCATTTTGTCATTCATGCTTTTTTTGTTGGCTGCCATTAAGAACTGAATTCTAAATTAGAATTTTTATCCTAACTGAAAGACCAAGAGTTGAACTATTAACTGAAATTTCTCTAATTAAAGTGACTTTTTAAATTTTACAGTGTTTTATGTCAGTGATGTTTATAATGATTATTACTGTATTGTTGGATCTGGTTTTTGGCTCACAAATAACATGCTCACTACCTGGGAAATGGCAATAGGGCAAACCATATCTATATGTAATTCTTAATGGACAGTAGATGTATGTACACACATCTGTCAGTAAATATAAGGCTGAATGGTTTTTATGTCCACAGACTGAAAACTATGAGCAGAGAATACGTGAGCAACAGGAACAGCTGTCACTTCAACAAACTATTATTGACAAGCTGAAATCACAGTTACTTCTTATGAATTCCAGTCAAGGTATCTTCATATTTATTTTTTACGTATTTCTTAAACCTCTTGAAGAACAGAAAGATGGAAATCAAGTTTTTCTATTTTATTTCTCCATTGTTTCTCAGTAGTTCTGATATTTTAATGATTGCAGTGCAGTTACATGTTTTCATTTACGAAATGAGTACTTGCCAGGGTGTGGGAAAATGAACATTCTTGTAGAACTCTGTGTTGATAAAACTTCTTCGAGGGCAATTTGCCAGTAAGTAGTGAAAGCTTTCTTAAATGTCTGTGCCTTTTAAACAAAAAATTCAAGTCCTAACCATATGCCATAAGAAAATGTTTGTTCAAATACTCAAAGATACGTATGTAAGGATGCTTATCACAGTATAACTTCTAATAATGAAAAATCAGATATAATGAAATGTTCAACAGTTAAATTATAGTCTTTCATATAATCATCAGCTGTGTAGAAAAAGCGATGATAATAGATGTTAACTTACTAACATGAGACATGTTCATTATATATAGGAAAGGACAAAACAAGATTTTATATATATACATATATATACATATATATGTATATATATAATTTTATTTTTTGTGTGCAACAAAAAAAGATTCTTGTATGAATTTATATGTATTGGAAAAGAAAAACTGTGATAAAATATAAACTAAAATTTTGACAGGAATAATTCACAGGTCATAAAGGTTGTGAGCAGCTTTTATTTATTTATTTATTTTTGGTATGTCTGCATTTTCTAATTTTCCTATAATAAGTATGGAGTAGTTATGCAAATGATTGTCTTAAACAAGTGCACACCTGAAAATACTGCTTATTACAAGTTTCACTGCTATTGTTGATGGTAGGCCTCAAAGAGCTTCTAGTTTTCTAAATTCTACATAGTTTTTATACCACTGATTTGGGGAGTGTAGTTTTGTGGGAATGGAAAAAAATCTAAATGGGCAAATTTAAGTTGTCAAGGTAGGTTTTATCTTAAGAATTTCTGAAACTCATAGTTTAAAATTTCTTTAAAATTAGGTTTCTGATTTGTTTTTATTTTTTCAGCTGGTACCAAAAACAGGGATATCCTACTTATATCCAAGAGGTTTTTGTCTTGCAGATAACAGTTTTGGCTATGTTCCTCTGCTTGAAGACAGTGAAGCAAGAAAGAATAATTTGCCTCTTGATCAGCCACATGATAAAGTAAAATCAGGAATACCAAGAGAAAAAGAATTAAAGGTAGACTGCACTGCTGGTTTATTCCCTAAAGGAAATAAGAAGTGATGGGATGCCTGGGTGGCTCAGTCTGTTGAGCGCCCAACTTTTGCGCGGGTCATGCTCTCGCGGTTCATGGGTTCAGACCCCACGTCGGGCTCTGTGCTGACAGCTCAGAGCTGGGAGCCTGCTTTCATTATTAGATTTTATGTCTCCTTCTCTCTCTGCCCCTCTCCCACTTGTGCTTGGTCTCTCTCTCTCTCTCTCTCTCTGTCAAAAATAAACATTGAAAAAAAATTTTTTTAAAGAAAATAAGAAATGAGAAATTGGGTTCCACAGACTTACTGAATTATTCAGTCAGTATTCTATCGAATTTGGGTGGGCGAGAGCAAGGGAGAAGGTGGAGGAGATTTTTTTCACTCCTACCATTGCTTCAAAAAGCAACATTCAAATGCTGACACATAACACATGTGCTTCTTTGTTTTGTTCTCCTGCGGTAGATCCACCACTGGAATTCTAAACAAATTGTAGATGTACACAAACAAATGACTTACATATTTCAAATAGAAGCACTATTTCCAGGTAAAATAAAGGCTTAGGGTTCATGTTTCCTAGTATTCTCTTTTCTATATCACAAAGAAATAAAACATTTAACTAAGGTAGGTAGTAAGGCACAGATGATTCTGGATTAGAAAATAACATTCTAGTTTGTTCTTAAATTTCCTGTGCTTAATTTTTTAAAAAATCCACCTAACCAGTTCGGCAAAAGTCTTCACTGAAACAATATAAGAAGGAACGTTCCATATCTCTGCAAGGAGACATGTATAAGGATGTTGGTTAGAAACAAATTAAACATCCATCAGTGGCAGAACAGTACACCTTTACAGGAAACACTTTAGAAAAATTAAAATTAACCAAACATTTATATACTAGTATGCCTAGATTTCAGAAACAGTATTGAACAAAAAGTGGAAATTACAAAATGATAAAATGGGAATGACTTATGTAAATTTTTTCAGATATAAAATATTATGACACTGTTTCTAAAAACACAAGTATGTAGTAAAAGTATAAAAACATGGACAAGAATGTTCCACAACTTTCTTAGAAAAATGATCACCTCCATAGTTGGGGAGAGAAGAGTCTCTGATTCTGGGAAGGGAATAAAATAAAAGATCAGTTGTATCTATAACTTTTCTTTTTTTAAAGAAAACTACTGAAGTGAAATGTTAACACTTGTTAAATCAGGGTACCAGATACATAGATGTATATTATTTTCCATGTTTTTATGAATCCTTGAAATGTGTGTTTAAAAAGGAATTTTTTAATGAGTTAGGTTTTAGAAGGATGAAATAGCTTTTCAATAAAATAAGATTTCCTAACTAATGAGGACTCTTAACATCCACAAGACCAATTAAGTCAAGAATGCTATATTTATTTCTTTTCTTCTAAATATGGTAGAAGATTTTAGCTTTGTGTGCCAAGGTTATTCATTTATCGATCCCATAACTAAGACTGTTGTAATTTGTTTTTATTTAACATGAAATATGAGAAACCCAGTTTAAATACTTTTCTATATATAAAAATTTATAAAATTTATATAATATATAAAATTATATAAAATATATATATAAATGTATATAAAAAATAGAATGAGAAGTTCTCTAATGTATCTCCCCTTTCATTTTTTAAAAATCAATCTTGTTTTTTTATTTGAATCATTCAGCTCTCTTCACCCTCACTCCAATTTCCATTTATCTAAAAATGCTGATAAACACAAGAAACTCTGGCACTGGAATATGTTTCAGTTTATTTTGCAAAAGACAAAATTCAGAAACAGTGATTCTCACTTTTGAAATACAATTTTATGATTGGGTCTATTATAGTGCATTATAAAATAATTGAATTACTGTGAAATGGCAGCACATAAACTTAGTGCTTAAGTAAACAATATTTACATTCCATTTTCATGTTTTGGGGACTTCTTTTTTTTACTTAAAAAATTTTTTTTTAGTATTTATTTTTGAGAGAGAGAGAGACAGTGTGAGCAGGGAAGGGGCAGAGAGAAAGGGAGACACAGCATCTGAAGCAGGCTCCAGGCTCTGAGCTGCCAGCACAGAGCCTGGTGCAGGGCTTGAACTCAGGAACTACAAGATCATGACCTGAGCCGAAGTTGGTTGCTTAACCAACTGAGCCACCCAGGTGCCCCTTGTTTTGAAGACTTTGAAATGTGATTATTTACCATCAATTTTTAATCAAAATCCCTACATATATTCCAGTTATAACATTTCTTTGAAGATAATAAAATATCTCTAGTTCAAAATATACAGAAGGCATTTTTGAAAATATTAATCTTGGTTAGAACAAACAGGATGGTGTAAAAGGCTCTTAGATATGTTAGTAATTTCATTTATTTTATATTTGGGTAATTTGTCATTGTTTATGAAAGGTTTAGGGTTTATTTTTCAGTCAGTAAGTGTTCAGTGGGAACCTTCCTCTGAATTATTTTTTAATTTTTTTTTTTTTCCAACGTTTATTTATTTTTGGGACAGAGAGAGACAGAACATGAATAGGGGAGGGGCAGAGAGAGAGGGAGACACAGAATCGGAAACAGGCTCCAGGCTCTGAGCCATCAGCCCAGAGCCCGACGCGGGGCTCGAACTCACGGACCGCGAGATCGTGACCTGGCTGAAGTCGGACGCCCAACCGACTGCGCCACCCAGGCGCCCCCTGAATTATTTTTTAAATTACATTCGTTTTATTTTTATAAGATGTCTTTTGTCTATAAAATATATACTATCTGGATATCTGGCCTACATTAAGTGTAAGTAATAGAAATTATGTCAGAGATGGCTTATTTCCAAAGAATTAATAATGTTGCACAATTGTAACTTTATTTGTAAGCAGACAATAGAGGAAAAAATAAAGTGAGAAATATAAATCTAGTGAGTTCTCTTAATGATCTTTACGAATAGGGGAAACATTTATGTGACAGCCACATTTAATACTTGGAATAGCTCATCAACTCAGTCTTCTTATACTGTAAGTATTTAATAAAAATAAAATTAACTCTTATATTTCCGGTTTCTCATCTTTATCTAGAGTCAAAGTGCTAATGAGCACTAAATATGCAACAGATTAAAAGGAAGAAATATATTCCAAAAGAAGGAAGGAATTGGATTTATTGAATATTTGAGAGCTGGCTGTATATTGTAAAAAAATAGGCCTCATTTAGAAAAATACT
The DNA here is from genome assembly GCF_007474595.2 of Lynx canadensis. Classification (NCBI taxonomy): domain Eukaryota; kingdom Metazoa; phylum Chordata; class Mammalia; order Carnivora; family Felidae; genus Lynx; species Lynx canadensis. The sequence continues at coordinate 150,189,263 of NC_044310.1, forward strand.
GGCCAATTAAGCAGTTGAAACTCAATTCAGTTTTAGTTAATACAAGTGAAATCCTTTCCTAAAGAATTTTGATTTTGGATGTATCAGGGTTTTTCCAAAATGAAAAATTGCATATTGGTTGTCAGTTGCAGCTTTGTAAAAGTGTGCATGTACGTGTAGAAACTGAAAGGCAGCATGTACAAATGGCTAAGAGAATGGTACAGTTCACTTTTTTTCTGTTTCCAATATAATTTTATGTAATTAGTCTTTTTAAAAACTAAACAATTTCTAGAAATCACGTTCCCAATCAGTTGGCCTAGCCTCTGTAAAGAATAAGTTAATAGAAATGCTTTGAACCAATAACACAAGGAAGCTACTGCTAACCGCTCACAGTCCTTTCCTCCTTCTGTTTGGTGAGTTGTTTGAGGATTTGTTTTCTTTTGACTATTTTGTTCAGGATTTGGTTAGGATATTTGACAGCAACAAATGACATTATGGCATTATGGCAAATGATGTGGCTTTCTTGTTGCTCTCTTCTCTTGGATCTCTTACTTTCTTACTTTGAGGAAATAATGCCATAATGCCAGGCTGCCCTGGAAAATGAGACAAAAAGCAGAGGAAAAGGGTATTTGAGGGGAAAAAAGCCCTTTTAGAAAATTTTATTTGAGAAACATGAAATTTGTAGATCGGCCTCTGTTCATGGTACTCCTCCACAAAGAACATGCAAGAATTCTTCGACTTCTAAAAGGACATAAGGAAGTCACGACAGCAGAGCTTGTATAATTGGGTGGCCCTTAATACTCTGCTTTAGTTTAGAGACATTAGAGAAAAAGTACTCAGTTTAGTGGAAAACCTGAGTTTCACTTCTCATATACCACCATAGTTTGCACAGTCTTTCTTGAGGAGATACGGTTTTGGCAAAGGGGTCATTGCGTTATCTATCATACAACAAAGTACCCCGAATTTTATGCCCAAACTTAACAACTTAAAACAACAAATATTTATTATTTCATTTTCTGTGGGTCAGAAATTTGGAAGTGACTTAGCTGGGTAGTTCTGGTTCAAGATCTCATTTGACTGAAGTTAGGATGTGGGCAAGGGCTTCAGTCATCTGAAGGCTTGGCGTGGTTGGAGGATCCACGTCCAAGATGGCTCACTCAAATGACTGTTGGCAGGAGACATCTCCATGGCCTTTTCTCACAACCTGGCCAATAATTTCCTCAAAGTAAGAGAGTAAAAGATCCAAGAGAAGAGAGCAACAAGAAAGCCACAGTGCTTTACATGACCTAGTTTCTAAAAATCACATACCTTTACTTCCACTTTATTCTGCTCATTAGAAATAAGTCACAAAGTGCTTCAGAGGCAAGGAAATACGCTCCTCTTCTTGAAAGGAGGAGTACCAGAGATTTTGTACATGTATTTTAAAAGCATCACGGGATGGTAGATTGTGGCATACAGAGAGGGTACCATAGATCAGGGTGTGGTGTGTAGTATTTGATTTATATGATAAATACTAATGAAAAGTCAAGGACCTTGGCAGAATTTAATAGTAAATTCAGCTTCCTGAATCCTATCAGTGTTAATCTCAGAAGAAACAAATATCATAGCTTCTCATCTTAACAATTTGAAAAATTCTAGGGCGCCTGAGTGGCTCAGTCGGTTAAGCGTCCGACTTTGGCTCAGGTCATGATCTCGCGGTTTGTGGATTCGAGCCCCACGTTGGGCTCTGTGCTGACAGCTCAGAGCCTGGAGCCTGCTTCAGATTCAGTGTCTCATCCTCTCTCTGCCCCTCCCATGCTCGTGCTCTGTCTCTCTTTGTCTCTCAATAATAAATAAATGTTAAAAAAAATTAAAAAAAAAACAATTTCAAAAATTCTGACGTGAATGTAGACTTTCCAGAGAACAGCTGAGCAGTGTTTTAGAGAACCAAGAAACTATTGCCTGTTGTTACGTTTTCTTTTTTTATAACCAGTTTTGAAAATTGAAAATATTTATATGTAGAAAATCAACACAAAAATGCACACACTTATTCTTGACAAAACTATCTCTTGTTTATAGAACACCATTGTCAGACACAGTAGCATATGTCATGAGAGCAGTTATTTAAATAACAAATTGTGTTTCTTAATGTAGATATAAATTGGCATTGTTTAATTCACTTTTTTAAAAACTAGGATTGTAATATACTGGATCATTTTTAAGATCTTGGAAATAAGAGATTTTTATAATACTGCTTCTGAGAGGCACTTCAGTTGCCAAACTGAATACTATTCTAGGTGTCCAGGGTTTCACAAAAATTGTTTGCCCTCATCTTTCTATCCTACAGTATTTTTTTTGGAAGTTACACAAGAGTCTAGATAGAATGTTGGGATGCAAGAAAATGTATAGGGAGTGATGATATTGAATACACAGAAGAATTTGGTGATACTGGTAAATTTTCTTCGCTCACTCGTCCAGTGACTGAACTGCTATGTACCTGACACTGCCAGCCGCTGGAAGAACAAAGAAATATTGTCGATGCTGGCTTAAAGTTTTGATTTAATAACCAAAATCAACGTTACTGAATATTGTAAGGTCATTTCAGAGTCTAGGATCCAGGATACAAAGTGTAATATGAGTTTATTTGAACTTCTGTTTTTTAACATAGAGATCATGTGTCCAAAGAGCTGATTTTCTGCTTTGTTTCTGATTTTATGTATGTATTTCTCATTTGTTCTTTATACATGTCTTTTTTCATCTGAGTTACATGCTTTAAGCAAAAGTGTAAAAATACAAAGAATGCAGTTATTACAGAAAGATGCCAGTTAGACAGTTGGCCCATCCCTCATGTCGCCATTCTTGTGATTAGATCGGTAGATAGACGGTAGCATCAAGGAGCAGCAAAGATTTTGTGGGTTTTGAAGAGTAAAACAGTGACGTAGCCGTGGAGCTGCCATCAGTGCTAACATTAAGGAAATAAGATGTGCTGTACCTGGTAATTCTAGTGAATATAGAGGCTCTGACATGTTGGAAGAAAGCTGATGTCTAAAAATTCACTTGTCAATCACTTAGACAAGAAGTATTTGTTGAACTCCTTCTATTTGCCTAGTCTTGCTAATCATTGACAGGAGTACAAAAAAAGAATGAGACATGATCCGTCTCTAACTTTAAGGAGCCATGTAGTCTGATTGGAGAAACAAAGATTTGGACCCCAAAGCAATTAGCAAACATTGTAAGTCAATGTGAAGTCTTAATTATATGATAAAATGAAATGCTAATTATAATTTTATGGTACAGATAAAACATATAGGACCTTAATTTAAAAATAAAATTCCCAGTGAGCTAAAAGGTAGGCTTGAGCAGGGGATCAACATTTAGTTCAAGGAAAGAAAAGAAAACATATTCTTATGTGCCTATGTTTTGGTACTGTGTGCATAGATATGAAAACCTAATTTTCTGCAATATTTTAATGGGAAAAGAATAATTTCTAGATACGAGCTCAGATTATTCAAGACCACTTTGGAGAACATTATGTAAACTGAATCTGGGTGCCTGGGTGGCTTAGTCAGTAAAGTGTGTAACTTTTGATCTTAGGGTCATGAGTTCATGCCCCACATTGGGTACAGGATTACATACATACATACATAATACATACATAACTGAAAGGTAAAACTGATGATTTTGAAAGATCAATTTCATTTACTATAAGCTTTTTTTTTAAAGTTTATTTTGAGAGAGAGCACACACAAAGAGAGGAGGGACAGAGAGAGACAGGGAGACAGAGAATCCCAAGCAGGTCCCATGCTGTCAGCGCAGAGTCCAACACGGGGCTCGAATTCACAAATTGTGAGATCATGACCTGAGCCCAAATCAAGAGTCAGACACTTACCTGACTATAGTAGGTGCCCCTACTATAACCTTTTTAAAATGACATAATCATGGCTTCAGAAGACAGAATGCTCCCTACTATTTTGTTACCTTATTCTATAGATTGTCCTTGAGAGGCATTGGTGTGTTCCTCCAGTTGTTATGCATGACAGTTTCAACAGACAGTGTATGAACTTTAATTCTGCTTTACTTTCTGAACTTTCGTAACTTATAAAACTGGCCTCACAAGTCTAAGTCTTAGATGATATCCCCATCCTTGCAGTGTTCATTTGTCATATACTATGGATTTCAGATGCAGCTCCCACTTAGGGATCTATATCTGAGTTTAGGTCCCCTATAGTTTCTCCCTTTTTTTTTTTAATGTTTATTTATTTTGAGAGAGAGTGCACACACAAGCTTGCATAAGTGCGGGGGAGGGACAAAAGAGGGAGAGAATCCCAAGCAGGCTCCATGCTGTCAGCGCAGAGATGCAAGGCTTGATCTCACAAACCCGTGAGATCATGACCTGAGCTGAGATCAGGAGTCAGATGCTGAATCAACTGAGCCACCCAGGTGCCCCAGCTTCTCCTTTTTTCTATTGCAGGTCTTTTCAACTAAGTTTGTTGGCCAACTTGCCATATATTGTCCAAGTACCTGGTTTTATAAGCATTATAAAAGCTTTATAATAGACTGTCGTATTATGAATACCTTGCCACACGTTTCTGTCAATGCATATAGCAGTTTTTGTGAAAGTGTAGCTGATAAAGCCTCTCATCTATAATTTTGAATACTGCTCTAACAACAAAACCATAATATGAAACCAGTTAAGTTTTGCACGAAGAGCTCTTACAATAGAACTTGCATACTGTTTCCCCCTTCCTTTAGCAGTTTACTATCTTCAACCATTAATAATTTGTGTTTTTTTAATCCAGAAGGTATATAGGAACCTTTTCAGCTTTTTCTTCTCTTATTTGCTCATGTGGATGTAGTTCTATTCAAATACTTTTTTTACCTTACAGATATTTGTTACATAAGCAGACACTACTATATTTAGAAATGTTTATTTTAGTCCATTAAAAACTGTAAAACCAATCTGTATCATGTACCAAACTGATTTAAAATATACATATTTCTTGGAAAAAAATAGACTGTCATATACAGGTATATGATAAATATTTTTTCATCATTTGAATGAAAGTTAGAAATTAGACCATTAGTCAAGCTATGTAACCATCAAGTGATTTCTGTGGGAAAAGTCAAATTTGGTTACATTGTCTAAACACTACCTTTTCTAAGAGAGGAACTTGAAATAAATTCACTTAATGTTCATTACTCAACTTTGTTAAAAAAAATGACTATATTTTAATGCTCAAGCTTCTCTTTTTATCATCTTTTATTAGATAAAAATAGGGATGTACCCTCTCTACAATGGCACGTGCCAGCCTAAGCTGAGGCTTATGTAGTATTGGAGAAATGTATGTAAGCACCCTGTCTTCTCAGTCACAGCAAATGTCCTATTCCCCCTAAGTTGTTTCTAGAGACTGGATTGAATATACCTTCTTTCAAAGTATTACATTTCTGTATTACTCCTCTTTGGAGACCGGCTTTTGTTTATAGATTATCTGGTAGAAAAATAATTAGAAGGCAGAAAAATCCTCTTGAGTCAGCTCATTCATCAAAGTTCAGAGTTTTTTCCCAAAGTGTTATAATAAATGTATCACAGATTTTAAGAAACAAAAAAATATATATTAATATCCAAAACATTTCAATATTTTGAATATTTCAATATATTGAAACTTCTGTTGCAGTTTTGATTGTTTCCAAATCTGAGTTATTAATCCATCCTAACCCTTTCCTGTTCTGGGTCTCTTTTTTTTTTTTTTTTTTTTAATTTTTTTTTCAACGTTTTTTATTTATTTTTGGGACAGAGAGAGACAGAGCATGAACGGGGGAGGGGCAGAGAGAGAGGGAGACACAGAATCGGAAACAGGCTCCAGGCTCCGAGCCATCAGCCCAGAGCCTGACGCGGGGCTCGAACTCACAGACCGCGAGATCGTGACCTGGCTGAAGTCGGACGCTTAACCGACTGCGCCACCCAGGCGCCCCTCTGGGTCTCTTTTTTAATTCAATACATCATTTTAGAGTTTTTGTTTTTATAATACTGGAAATAATTTTTAAGGGGAGAAAAAAATGAGAAGTGGCATATCACTTCTTAAATTCTCTTCCCAGGCTTCTAAGCAGATTTGATTATTTCTGGTATGGTTTTTCTCCCCTCGTTTCCCCCTATTAAGCTCTTCCTCGCATTTCCCATTTTTCTTTTCTCTACTCTTCTCCAGAGGCCACAAACCAAGAGTTAGTATATTCTGTTCAGCCCTGATTTCTCTTGACCCAAGCATGAAAGTCTATTCTCTCAGCCTCAGTAGGTTAGGACTAGCCCCCCAAAACAATCTAGTTTCTCTCATATTATTATCTGTCATCCTAATTTCAAAATCTGTTTTGAAGACATTTGTTTTTCAACATTATAAAATGCTTCTGCATTGGACCTCGTGTGATTTGTTGTGTTTATTGTTTTGGTTTTTTTGGTTGAATTATCTGAAGAAAACCTTGTTTCATATAGATACATAGTTAGGAAAGAGAATAATATTTTAATAACCTTTTTAGAAATTGTGGCTGTTCTCCTTTGATACTATACCAAAATTCAGTAAGTAGTAGTTTAAGTGTCAATTGCAATATAAAAGCTGAAACCAATGAACTTTTCTACTACATTAAAAGCCAGAGGTCTATCTTGTCTATCTTTAGATCTATCTTTTACCTATATGATTTTGTAGCATCATAAATCGGTCATTTGAAAAATACTGGTTCACTGTGCTATGCAGATCTTGCAAATGTTGACTTATGATATTTAAAAATCACATTTAACATCATCACTGATCTCATCATAAAAGTCTTTTTAAGTATTGGGCAATTGTCAAGCTTACTATAAGGGGTACACAGTTCCCAAGATTTTAATTTTCACTTTCTAAAATTTTTTTCATGGACAACAAATCTTGTCAGTTTTCTATAAAGTGAGAGGCTAACTTCATTTGCTTTTGAGAATGTCTGAATAACCATAGCATGCATGTCAGTCATTCTTTCAAGTGAAAATGGTGTTCCATTAAAAAAGTGACTAGTTCAGCTTGCAACTCTCAAACAGTTGAACCAGTGCTTTTCCCCAAGACAACCCTTGTAGTTTGGTATGAGATAGAAGTCCTTTGTGTGTATTTCCTATTTTGTCTCACACAGTATTTAAAAGCTATTAACTTGGGATCAAAATTTAATAAAATTAATAATTTTTACTATCTCATCAAGGAGACATTTCAGGACCCCAAGGATTTTTTTTTTTTTTTTTTTTTTTTTTTTCTGAGTATGTGGCATTAAAGAGAACGGTAACTCCAGTTTTGTGTCATGGCCTTGATATGTTCAGGCACTAGCAGTTTTACTCACCATTGCTTTTGCATCATCAATATAAATATCAAAAGAGTAAAAAAAACAAATAACATCTAATAGTACTGTGATAATAGTTGACGCCATATATGTCAGGGTCAGGGATTTGATTTTACGCTACCCACGAGCTAGTAAGTTAGCCAGTTACTGCTTCAGAGATGCTGTAATAAGACACAAGGCTCTTGAATCAGAAAAAAATCTTTGTTATACACAGCACATAAGCAGCAAGAGCATTATTATTTGTGTTGGTCCCTCCAGGGAAGAGGGAAGGGTAACGTGGTAAGACCCAGATGGATGCCTACGTATGTAATGGGTTGCATTAAAAGTGAGGAACACTGAGCTTGGGAGATGGGTCATTTTACAGCAAGCAGTAAGTAGCATGCTCATTGTCCAAGAGAGACATTAGCTTTCATGTTTGCCCTCTGCAAACACAGTCCTCAGAAATATCCCAGGTAAAGAACAATCAGAGCCTTATATTCTTGGCATACACAGCAAAAATGTAGGGACACTCAGGGCCCAGGCAGATTTCTTTCCCAAAGGTAGATCCCTTGAAAGAATCTCAGGACTTCCAGGGATCCTAGACCTTATTTTGAGAACCACTGTTTTACTAGATTATAATTTTCTGTTAGAAAAATATTGCCTTTTTCTCAGTAAGTTACTTACTTTTCCTTCTATTGAAAAAACGTCATACTTTAAGAATACTCTTAACATCCCCTCAGGAACCCTTATTTATGTATGGAAGTCATACTGCTTGTTCATCATTTTCACATTTATTAGATAACTAATTGTTTTACATCTTTATACTTTATTTTGTTGTTGCTGTTACATAAATTACCCATTTATTATAGGCTAACAATGTTTCAAATGGTGGAGCTTCTACCGGTCTTCCAACTCCTTAGTCTTTTGATGGCTGACTTTCCTGTAATGGCAGAAGTGATGTTGGTCCAAACACCACCAGCTACCGTTTTTATGTAAGAACCACAGTGCCAGATCCCCACAGCTCATCTTTTCATCTTGGTTTTGCCACAGAAGGAGCACGTGTATTTGGCATGCTGGTTTATTTCAGTCTTCTTCACCATTTTCCCAAGGGAGGCACCATAATGGGTCCCATATTTACCGGTGATTCCGACCTTGGTGTGTTTAGCCATGTCACTGCAAACTAGGTCTGAGCCCAGAGAGCTACATCTTTATACATTAAGTCATGATATCTGTAAACTGCTCCCAGTTACTTACTATACCTAATATATTAAGTCTGGAGCAAACTGAATTTTGACTCTCATCTGTTAAAAGATAGTGTGGTACCTGATACATTTCCTGAAGTGTTCCACAGAACCCCAGACCTGTAAAGTGCTGCATACTGTGTACTCTTTCTGGTGAATTTTAAAGGCATAAGAATGTATTATAGGATCTGAAATCAGCAGTAAGAAAACCACTTCGCTTCATTTAACCGCAGAATCTCTAGCTAGCATTTTCCCCAATATTGTATTTTAACAACTTCTTGCCAGATTTGTAGTCCCCTTTAAGATATTTCTAGAATTTGGTGGGGGAGAGGCAGGGAAGGCTCACCCAATTTTTCATTTGTACCTAATATGTTATACTCTCTGAACTCTGCTGCTTACTTGCTATGTTATGAAACCTGACGTTTTCTCTGAAAAATTTTTTTTTTCTATCAAAGATGGGTGTCTTTTATTTTCTCTCTCCCATTTTGTCAGCAGTGGTGTGATTTTTGTATTCCAACTCAGTTTTCCTCTGAGTAATTCCATAACGGCCATATTGGATGGGTTTACTCAGTTCTTCTATCCCTAATTGCTCTTCACTATTTAACATTAAGGACAGTGTGTTTCCCTATACGTTGCATCCACATAATGTCGCTCACTGACTTGTCCATATTCCCCAGAAGTGTCATTTGAAATTAATTTATGCTGGATGGCCAAATAGCCACGATAACTCTTGCTTTCCTTCTTGCTGTAGCTGTTTAAACATTCTCTCCTCCTCTTTTTCCATGCTGCAGCCTTGGAGTCCCAAGTCCTACCCCTAGCTCTTGCTTCGCCTCTTGTCCTAAGGACAAAGTGGTAATAACTTTTTTTCTAAAGCTGAATCTAAAACTCTCTCCTTCCTACTTTTTTGATAAATGTCTATTCTTTTTTGACATAAGAAAGGTAATAGATATTGGCATTTTATTGCTCTTTGTCAGACCTACAGTTTTGTTTTGGATTTTGCTATGTCAGGAAAGCCTTACCTCACTTTCTTTAAGATTTTATCTTGCCCTAAGATTTTTGATGCTAAGGAGAACAGCCTTATATTTAAAAAAAAAGGGGGGGGGAATAAAGATTAGAAATAGGAACTATATTTGAGGAAAAGGTAATTAGGTTAGGTTTTAAAACTCGGTCTACAGTAGATAACAGAACAAGTGAAAATCCATTGGCTCAAAAGAGATGAGAGTGGTTATCAAGAGAGAGGATAGGCCTGAAAATACAGACTGTAGGAAATGAATACTCAATAGAATTGACATGAGAATGAATGATAAGAAAAGTATATAATGAGAGAAGAACAGTGTACCCATGTCTGAACCTTAGAGAATGCCCACATTTATGGCCTAGGAAGAGAAGCCAATGAAAATATCAAACTTTAAGTAGAAAACCTAAATAGCATGTTATACTGGTAGCCAAAAAATGTTTCAAGAGGGAGGATATGGTCAGTAGTGTGAAATACTGTCAAATGAGCAGTGAACAAAATGAGAGTTTTAAGAGAAGCCATTGGATTAGTGATGAAGACATCTCTGGAAAACCGTGGTAAATCTCAGAAGAATGAAGGGATTAAAAAAAACCCCTGAGTTTGCTAGTTGGAGCTTCTGTTATAGAAGAATGAGTACTTAACCATCCCTCTACAAATAACAGTATTAACTCTAGCAACATATACAAGAACAACTCCCTGAGAAACTGGACACTGAACTTTGCATATTTTAGAGAGGAGTCAAAATGTGGAGCAAGTAATCAGTTCAGAGTAAATTCCCAGTTTTCTATAGTTTTGTCCTGAGAATGGCCATAGTTGCAGTGGCTGAAATTCCAATAGAAAGCCCACCATCCTTCAGGCTGGAAGAATCAGGAAAGAGAATGAGTTCAGAAGAAGCATAGCCACCAGGGAGAGGGAAGGAGCCCCAAAGAGGAGAGAGCCAGAGAAGGAAGGAGAACCATAAGCTCTGTGTTTAGATTCAGCTCAAGTTTCTGGCTGTTCCCAGAGCCCATGGATGTGCTGAGCAAATAAAGCAGTTTGCAGCTAAAGCTTAAAAAGGACTGATCTGAAATCTGAACTACCCTTCTTGAAAGGAGTGACAGTTTGGAATCTAAGCCTAACCAAGTGCCTGCAAAAACAAAATCATCACCACTTTTGGCACCATGTAGCATAATGTCTCCACAACGTATTCAGTGTTCAGGGTACAGTCCAAAATTACTCAACATGTGGAGAGTCAGTAAAACGTGACCCAGTTTCAAGGGAACACACCAACTCTGAGTAGATCTAGATAGTGAAATTATCAGGCAAGGGTTTTAAATCAGCTACTAAAACTATGCCTAGTCCTCTACTGGGAGATGAGAAGTCAGGAAGAGAGTTCAGGTTTTGAGAGGATAGAATTAACAAGAAGATACCTCATTGTCATTCTTTGTCAAATGGCTAACTTCTAATAGTAAGTTTGAGAAATATTTGAACTGTGAAGTTTTGGTTAAGAAAAACTATTGCCAGATTACTTCTGTCAGCAAGTGAACTGGTTTGACAGAACTTGGGTAAATCTATCTGAGTTATTTTTAAATGTAAATTTCTACTTGGACATTCTTGAGCACACACACACACAAAAAAAAAAGCCATACCAAAGGTTTTTTCCCAGGCAAAATTTAAACATCAAAACTTGGCTTATCACTACTCAGTGAAAAATGTATTTGTTGTATGACAAGTTTTAGAAGCTTAAAATTAGTTTGCATTGGTACAGTGTGTAAATGTCACCATTCTATATCTACCTCACCATGCTAGATACCCACTACTGAACTTCTCTGGCAGCCAAGCCCTCTCTCAACTGGAGAAGTTAAGATCATACAGTGATAAGGGTTCCAACTGCAGCTACCCCACGTACCGAACTGTAGGCAAATCATTTACCTCTCCAAAGCCTTATTTGCTACAGCAAACTTTAAAATTAAAGTACCTAATTTACAAGATTATGTGGATTAAGTTAAATAATTAATATATACAAGTTGCTTAAGTAACAGCTACTTTCATGAAGGTATTTTCTGTTTACCATGACAATGCTGTAACATTAAATTTGTGGCTAATGAAGAGGGTTTTCCCAAATCAGTTTGTTTTAAATGTAGTGTTTGGAGAAGGGGTGAGGGGAATGGGTTATCTTATTTTTTTTTAATTGGTCGTTTAAGGTATTCATTTTCTATTTTTCATAAAAAGGCATCCCCACAATTCAATATTTCTTCCTATTAAGAAAATAAATTCAGGGGTGCCTGGGTGACTCAGTTAGTTAAACATCTGACTCTTGATTTCAGCTCAGGTCGAGATCTCACGGTTCGTGGGATCGAGCCCTGCGTCGGGCTCTCCAAGAAATTCAGAAAGATGTGTGCAGAAGGAACCTAATACACAGTGAAGACTCCAAAGGCAGATGATAGGAAAGTATTAATCTCACTCTGCTTCAAATTAACATAATAGAATTGAAACCATAGTCGTTGTGTTACTACTAGTAAAGGATTTTAACTTTTTTAAAAGAATACTGTAGAACTGATAGTGATTTGGGGGTATTTATATTAAACCAGAATCCTGTAAAGATCTTGGAAGTAATTGGGGTATTTAACTTCATGCTTATATTGTTTATTTTCTTGCTGCTTCCTTCAGAACTCTGGAATGGATCCCATTTTGCCTTGAAATTGTTCCTGCACTGGCAGTGGGTTTACCTGGCATACTCTGCCATGCCAAGCGGATTAGACTCATAGGATTTGTGTTCCTCTTGCTTTGCTAGATTTTCAATAATATTAATGAGGGTGAGAGAACCATAGATTTCACACGGCCGCAAATACTCATAAATACAATTTTCTTGTATTTTTTGTTTACCTTTTACTATGCTTTTGTACTCTCATCAGATCTCTTTTTTTGTAATTTTTTGTTCACGTTTCCACCTTAATCTCTTTTGTCTTAGCCCTATTCTCACTTTCTCCCTATTTAGACCGTATTCAGTGCTTGACTTTACCATAATATCTTTGTCTAAATATATCTAAAACTGGTAAGAAAATACTCAACCTTAGTTTCTCCTTTCATTTCATTCTTACTTTCAGTAACCTAAGTGATAAGTAAATTATTTTCAGTTTCTTTTTACGCTGCTCATTTATTTCTCCTTTTTCTGTAGAAAACTTTATCAAGCTAGTATTTATAACTATTCCACAGTTTATATTTCCTTTACTAATCCATCCTATCTCACCTTGGCTCATTTCTTGAATTATATTGTTCCAAGTAAGAGCATAGTTCTCTTTTCTGTTTTAAAAGCATAATTCTATTGGGGCACCTGGGTGGCTCAGTAGGTTAAGCATCCGACTTCGGCTCAGGTCATGATCTCACAGTTCGTGATTTCGAGCCCAGCGTGGGGCTCTGTGCTGAGAGCTTGGAGCCTGCTTTAAATTTTGTGTCTCCCTCTCTTTGCCACCCCCCTGCTCACACTCTGTCTCTCCCTCTCAAAAAAAAAAAAAAAAAAATGTGTGTGTGTGTATATATATATATATATATATATATATATATATATATATAAAACATTTTTAAGTTAAAAAAATAAAGTAAAATAAAAGAATAATTCTATTAAGCCTCATCCAGAAACAAAATCCAATAGTGGCTACATACAGTTGCTTGAGCCACCTAAAAATAAATATTCCTTCTGCATCTTAACTAAATTTTAGAGGACATCTTTGATAGGAACACTGGAATAGAATGATAGTCATTGCTGTAGTTCAAATATGTATCATTGCAAACTTACCACCTTTATTCAATATTAGCCTTTTAAAGTTTAAATTCCGTATGACAAAGTATACATTGTACTAATGAATTTAGTATTATCTTTAAAAGTTTCATAACAATTTAATTCTGCTGACTTCAGTTGCTTAAAATTTTTAAGAAAAAAAATGATTTTGAGTCTAAATTTTATTGCATTTTCCCCCCAGCTTTATGGAGGTATAATTGACAAATAAAAATTGCATAGGGGTGCCTGGGTGGCTCAGTCAGTTAAGCATGCAATTTCAGTTCAGGTCATGATCTCACGGTTCATGGGTCCGAGCCCACATTGGACTCTGTGCTGACAGCTTGGAGCCTAGAGCCTGGTTCAGATTCTGTGTCTACCTCTCTCTCTGCCCCTCCCTCGCTCACACTCTATCTCTCTCTCTGTCTCTCTCTCTCTCAAAAATAAGTAAACATTTAAAAAATTTTCATTGTATATGTTTTTAGTATATATGGTGCTTTGATACATATATACATTATGAAATGATTACCATAGTCAAGCCAACATATCCATCATTTTACGTGGTTATCTTTTTTTCCATCGTGATGAATACATATAAGATTTTATTAGCAAGTTTCAAGTGTACAATGTAATAGTATTAACTATAATCATCATGCTATATATTAGATCTTCAGAATTTATCCTGCATAACTGAAACTTTCTACTCTTTGACCAACATCCCCCCCATTTCCCCCACCCCGAAACCCTGGCAACCACCATTCTACTCCCCACTTCAATGATTTTTGGCTTCTTTAGATTTCATATATAAGTGAGATCGTGCAAATTTGTCTTTCTGTGCCTGCCTTATGTCATGCAGCGTGATGTCCTCCAGATTCATCCATGTTTTCTCAAATGACCTGATTTCCTTCCTTTTTTAAGGTTGATCTATTCATTATGTATGTGTGTGGATATAGATATAGATATAGATATAGATATAGATATATATAGATATATAGTTAGGGACACTGACTCCCCACATAGTTGAAAATCCACATCTGGGGCGCCTGGGTGGCGCAGTCGGTTAAGCGTCCGACTTCAGCCAGGTCACGATCTCGCGGTCCGTGAGTTCGAGCCCCGCGTCGGGCTCTGGGCTGATGGCTCGGAGCCTGGAGCCTGTTTCCGATTCTGTGTCTCCCTCTCTCTCTGCCCCTCCCCGTTCATGCTCTGTCTCTCTCTGTCCCAAAAATAAATAAACGTTGAAAAAAAAAAAAAAGAAAATCCACATCTAACTTTTGGCTTCCCCAAATCATAGCTACTAATAGCCTACTATTGACCAGAAGCCTTACTGTTATCAGTTGACTAACACATATTTTGCATATGTATTATATATTGTATTCTTATAATAAAATAAGCTAGACAAAAGAAAATATTAAGAAAATCGTAAGGAAAATACATTTACAGTACTGCCCTGTATTTGTTGAAAAAATCTGCATAGAAGTGGGCCTGCACAGTTCAAACTGATATGGTTCAAGACTCAACTGTACTATATATATATATATATATATATATATATATATATGTATACACACACATACACACACACACACACACACACTACATTTTCTTTAGCATTCATCCATTTACACACTTAGGTTAGATCCATATTTTGGTTATTGTGAGTCATTTCTTTATTTTTCAAATCAGTTTATAAAAGGAATAAAATACTTTCACTTTTGTGCTAAATATTTTATAAAGGCAAGAATTAGGGAAAGCATACATTTCTTTCTTTAAGATGCTGATATGTGCCAGATCGCAGACCAACACAAAAATGTTTTCCATTATCTGTGCATTAAGAATAAACCTGGTTTTCGACTAACAAAAATATTAGCCACTTTTTCTTTTTCCTTCTTAAGTATCATTGCATATTCAGCTGGCCCTGGAGCATATATTTTTAATATGATACCCATCTATGAGAAACTTAAATTGATTTACACTAAAACAAAATTCTCCCAATTCACATAAGAGGCAATTTAAGGAATCATTTCACAACATCTTTCAACTGTTTCAAATGGGTTTATCGTAATGATTTAGTTGAATGACTTCTCCAGCGCCATAGTGGAAGTGTAAATGAAAAGTACGACGTGTAAAGCTCTTATTTCAGTATTCATTCCACAACTTCGGCATTTCCAAACTAGTACTTGGAACAGTTTATAATGTTAAGTATTTTAAGTTTTAGTACCTCAAAATAAACTCATTTGTTGAATGATTTAACGTTTAAAATCTCCTAAAATATAATGTTCAAAGTTCCCTTGCTTTCTTATTTGAAGTCGCAGTAACTTCAGCTTCCTGCAGTGCAGGGTCTGCCTGGATAATATTTGAGAATAGAAAGAAAACTACAAGTTACCTCCTTTAATGTTTATTTACTCTCTGGGATGTTCAACAAACTGCATAGTCTTTATTAAGTAAATTAACTTGGCATTGAAAAGCAAGTCTTGAGTTTCTGGGAGAAATGTTGGAGCTGCCATTGACTACACTAATTCTACATCCTTTGAGGTATAAATGATTGTTTTCAGAAAGTTGTGTCAGATAGCTACAATGGAAAATAGCATTGACATGCTACACCCATTCTAGATAAAACCCTGCTTCACAGTGTCGGAGAACTGTTTGCCAATTTTGTTGTTTGTTTGCAGAGCTAACATGTTAAAAGGCCCCTTTTAAAATTTTTTCTTAGGATGCTGGAAACCTAAAATTTTCATTTGAACTATATCAAGAGATGTATTTGGTGTGAATGATAGAAGATGCAGTGTATTGCATAGTACAATCGTAGTATTTTTCTTCAATAATAGTAACAAAGATAACAGTAAGCAGGGCTGTATTCCTAATCCCAAAGAAGCTGAAGACCTTAAATTTACATACTTTGTGGAAATTTCTTAATAAGAGAGTCCTCCCTTTACCCCCTACCAATACACCTGAGGAGTCTTTTCTGGATAAATTAATTCACCCACACCAGTTATCAAATCTAAACGACAAACAAGTAGGTTGTCACAGGTTATTTACCAAACCATACACAAGTTTATCATTCTTTTCCTGTCTTTTCCTTCACCTTCTTCTCATCTCCACCCCCACTCCCTCAATTTTTAAGGTTTCTTTTTAACATAAGAAGCAATCATTCCAAGTACTGATTCCAAAATCAGTACTTTGGAACTGGAATAGTCTTCACTACTTTATGTAAATATCTTCATTTTTAGGTTTAAAATTAGAGTACAGTTAATCCTTGAACAACACAAGTTTGAACTGATTGGGTCCACTTATATGTGGATTTTTCCCCATAAACACAGTACACTACTGTAAATGTAATTTTCTCTTCTTCGTGATTCTTGTAATAACATTTTCTTTTCTCTAGCTAACTTTATTGTAAGAATACAGTATGTAATATATATAACATACAAAATATGTGTTAACTATTTATGTTATTGTAAGGCTTCTGGTCAATAGTAGGCTATTAGTAATTAAGTTTTGGGGGAGTCAGAAGTTATACATGGGTTTTATACATGGGGGTTGGCACTTCTAACCCCATAGTTCAAGGGTCAACTGTGCTTCTTTTTGGTTCTTTCTGGCTTGTGATAAAATAATTTTGTTTCATATTCAGGATTTCTAGTAGTAAATTTTAAAAGAAGATTAGTCATTTTATTTAATCACATATTATGATTTGTTTAACATTAAATTGCCAAGTGTTTCTATTCTCTTAATATTACCTCTTCTCTGATTTTGTTGATACAGATTTAATATAATATCTTTATTTTATTTTGTTTTTTTAAGTAAACTCTACACCCAACATGGGGCTTGAACTCATGATCCCCACGATCAAGAGTCTACATGCTCTACTGACTGAGCCAGCCAGGCACCCCTTAATATAGTATCTTTTAAAAGTTTGCTTTCCTACTTATAGCATCCTGAATGATTGGCTATCTTTAAAATGTCGCCTCTCTTCCTAGTACACACTAAAATCCACTGAGTGTTTTTTAATTGCACATAACACTAAAGAAAAACCTTGTCTACTGCTTTTAAAAACAAACTGTGAATGTGAAAATGTCTTCTGATGTGACTGCTTTGTAAGCTCAGTAAAACACTTTTCATCCAGAAGAAGACCTGGCCTAAGTGTTTGCCAGACAAAAAGTATACAGCAGCAAATGATCTTTTTGTTACCTCAGTCTGACAACATAATATATAAAATCACAAATTGTTTGGGTTGCTGAGATTTCATTTTACTAATTAAAGGAATACTCTATTTTAGAAATGTTAAGCCAACACTGGTATTTAGAAAAAGCTGGAGAAGTAGAGCAATAAACTGAAATAAATTGGAGAAGATACTAATTTAAAAAAACAAACTGGAATCAAGTCTTTTTCTTAAAGAACAAATGAGACTCCTAAGAAACTGAAGGAACTTTTCGAAAAGCAAGATTAAAAGAGTTATACTCAGATGACAAGAAACAATGAAGTAAAATCATCCACTTTAATAATGGCTACAATGACCTTAAATCTTAAAAAGTCACTAAATATAAATGACCACTGGTTTCATTTGAACTTAAACAAGACCTATGCAGGTTTGGTAGAATCATAATTTATGATTGTATAATATTAAGACTTCTTCAAATCTTTGTATTTGTCAATTTGTGACTTTAGAACATACACAGAGTTTTCTAGGTATGATTAAAGATTTTTTAAAAATCTAAACCATACAGTGGATGTATTACATGTTTTTTAATGTTGACTTTTAAATGTCAGAATGAATGTAATACCAGAATAAGCCACAGGGTGGGAGTGAAAGGCAAGAACTTAGCTTCAGAAAGTAGCTTAAATACATCATTGCACTATCTGTAAAATGCTTGTTAAATGCTAAGGTGCTGTAGCCTGGTTTTCTTTCTTCCTGTCTACATAGCTGCATTCCTCAGCAAAGAATCTATAACAAAATACAAAGACATTAATTTAAACCTATAGACCAATAATGGAAAAGAAGTAAATACACATACATACACAGATTTTTTTTTCCTGGTTTCTGGTCATATCAGGTGCTTCTTAAATTGTCAGTACTGGAAATAGTAATTACAGAAGTTGCCTGAAATACTTCTTGTCTCCATCCTATTTTTCTGCCTCAGTTTTCCTTTTTCCCTGATGATTCTTATTTAAAGAAAAGAAAGATATGTATCTGTAAGCTACCTACATATATGTTTCAATGACGGAGGTGAATTTTCCATTGTATTTTCTGTTAACCTATTCTCATTTGAGTTTAGAAGCAATTTAAATTGGTGATTATTTTGTATCTTTAAGGTAAGAAGACAAGAGGTTTCTTCTCCTAGAAAAGAAACTTCACCAAGGAGTCTTGGCATTCCTTTATTCCATGAAAGGTATTAATATTTCAATAGACCAAGTATTATGGCCATATTATGTTATATGGACAGATCTTAATGTAAACATTATCAAAATGAGGAACATTTCATTTTCTTCTATTTAAGATGTTTACTGAGAACAAAAATCCATGTATTGAAATTTCTAATGTGAGAATGAGACAGCCAGCAAAAGTGTGATTTATAAATAAGTAGATATGCTAGTCTGTGCTACATCTATGTATTAGAACTTTTAACTTACTGCTTACTTTGTGCCTTTGTGCCTGGCTCTCCAAACATTAGAGTAGTTCTCTGGGACATTTTCTAGGATTTTAAAATAATTTTTTAACTTTAACCTTTCAGTAATTATTTTGTGGTACATAAAATGGTGCTATGTAAATTTAATGACAATAGAAAATATTTAAAGATAAAGCTTCATATTTTAAAATATTCATTTCTAGGGCTTATATAGAGAAGACTTTCCAGGATCTAAAAGAAGAATTTCACAGAATATGCATGCTAGCAAAAGCACAAAAAGACCACTTAAGCAAACTTAATGTACCAGCCACTGCAACTGGTAAGGTTTGATTTAACACACAGTACTATTAACTTGATTGATTTAAATGTATTTCTTTTTGATCGTAAAAATATTTCTAAATGCTTGTTAAGTGCTAAGGATCTGCAATTTGCGCCTCCTACCACTTATAATGGGTAAGTGCTGTTAAAGTTCTGTACTGTATTACATTATCTAATGATTGGCTTTTTTCTCTCTTTATTGTGTGTGGGGTTATGTAGAGTGACTTGAGTGATGTAATTACTAATCATCTTAATGAGAAGTCCCACCTTGCAAAGGGTACAAAATAAATATAGGAAATATGTCTCAAAGTTTTCAGTTGCTATTTGGGGGGGTTAATTAAACATTAATTCATGTATTAGTAAGCAGCCTTGAAGCTGCACTACCATATATAAGCTAAGTAAAATTAGAACATCAGGTTTGTTTTTAACTTCTGCTTGAAAGTTCGTTGGACACTATGGATTTTTATAATTTGGTTCAAGAAATAAACATTTCACATTTCGTGAGGCTAGCCTGTTGGAGATACAAAGTACAAATTTAGTATAAAATATAACTTAAAAGGAACATCTGTTTTTACACATGTGTTGCCGTGTGTTTTTTAAAGCCTGTACCCTTTCCTAAAACCCCACACCAGGGTTTGCTTCAGCCGTTCCATATGAATAGCAAAACACCAGAGATTGAATCTGGCTACCAAGCACTTCCATAACAAAAGGAAGGTAAACTGATCATTTAAAATGGTAAATTCTCCTTTACCCTTGTGATTTGAGATATTCTGCATATGGTTCCCTAGAGATGTGATTTACAGTTTTCACTCTGAAAGATGTTGCGGCAGTGCTAATGCCCCTTTAATTAAAGATCACTTTCCATCTCTTCCATCTCTTCTATCTAGACTATTTAAAAATCACTTTATAGTGTAAATTCACTTTTTGCATACTACTCCTGTTTTATCTTCAGAAAAGGTACACAATATGGTGGAGAAACAAAACAGTCTTTGTAGACAGACATAATTTATTTCTTCCCCTTTTCCCCCTCCAGCTACCCAGAAAGAATGCTAATTCTTTCACCTGAATTTTTATCATTTTCATGAGAAATTGATCTTTTGTGTAGGCTAAAGACACTAAGTACCTCTGAAGTAAAAGAATTATTTTTATTTAAAATCTACTAGCTAAAGAGATGTAGTACATAGAACTCATAAACATGATTTTTTTAACATCAGCATCTTATCAAAACATTGTAATGGTGATATATTCATCGTTATACAGAGAACCTACCCCATTATCAGTGGCTTAATACTTTGACCATTTTTAAATTGTGCAGGTCTAAATCTGAGTATGTATCTGTCAACTAGGACACTGAGTGTTTAGCTTCATTTTCTTCCCCACTAAAACCGCTTCCTAATGTTATTCTTATGTTTTATAGTAAATGTGTCACAAATAATAAGTACAGCATATTCTTGAAATGTTTTAGATCTGTTGTGCCATAGACTGCAGTGAAGTTTTGCTGGGTCTAGACAAAACTCAAAATATTAAATATTATTCTGGTAGTAGTAGATCAAAAAGGGAAAGAAAGAAAAATGTTTTGGGAAAAGATGCCTATTCAGGCCTTTTAAGGATGAACATTACATTGAATAAAAATATAAGGAAAATATTTTAAATGTGGTTTGCATAATACATCTGGAAAGAGCGTATTTAGCAGTATTGTCCCCATGTTATTTTTTTTGTTAAAATTTGACTTTTACCTTTAGATAAACATATAATTCATGAAAAATTGCTGAGTTAGTAGAATTGTACATTTCCTTTTTCTTTTTTCTTCTCATCCACTTATGACAGTAGCCTTGAGAAGGGATAAAGATAAAATGTATGTTTAAGCAAATGTGGCTTCATAAAAAGTGCTATTTGGTCCATAAAGGAGAGTCCTATTTCAGGGAAGATGAAGAGAGTAGAATATAGGATCGCAACTTACAAACAACCATCAGATCTTTTTCTTTTGTCAATATACGAGGTAATTAGACTAAGAAGTAATCTAAATGGACAGCCTGTACTTAAAATTTAGAAACCTAAAAATGTTTCTCATTGTGTTTTTTGTGTCCTTGCGAAAAGAAGTGTTCTGAAAATAAACAAAATAGAAAGGCAATTTGCTCCACCTGATCATGTTTCTCAGTATAGTGTCAGGATCACAAGTGCTTTTATGCACCTCATTTAAATCTTTTTTTTTTTTTTTCAACGTTTATTTATTTTTGGGACAGAGAGAGACAGAGCATGAACGGGGGAGGGGCAGAGAGAGAGGGAGACACAGAATCGGAAACAGGCTCCAGGCTCCGAGCCATCAGCCCAGAGCCTGACGCGGGGCTCGAACTCACGGACCGCGAGATCGTGACCTGGCTGAAGTCGGACGCTTAACCGGCTGCGCCACCCAGGCGCCCCAAATCTTTTTTTTTTTTAATGTTTATTTATTTTTGGGAGACAGACAGGGTTGGGGGAGGGGCAGAGAGACAGGGAGACACAGAATCTGAAGCAGGCTCCAGGCTCTGAACTGTCCGCACAGAGCCTGATGCAGGGCTCAAACCCACGAAGCACAGGATCATGACCTGGGCTGAAGTTGGACGCTCAATTGATTGAGTCACCCAGGCACCCCAAATCTTTTTTTTTTTTATAGTAACATCGCTTGAACAGATTAATTCCAAAAATTATTTTAATGTGGCTGAGGTATGCCTGCTAGCTATAAAAAAGAAAATATCTGCTTTATTATAGGTGTTTTGAGTTTCCCAGGTTTGTTCACAAGGGAGATAGGTCATCTATTGGAAAAGAAAATCATTTCAGGGACTCTTCTCTGTGTGTGTGTGTGTGTGTGTGTGTGTGTGTATACATGTGTGTACATACATATACACACACATACAGTATGTTTGTCTTCTGTGTCTTCTGTGTGTATGTGTGTATATGTACAGCATACAGTATGTTTGATTTAACATAATGGTTCAGAGCACAGGATCTAGATTAGGTTGCCTGGGTTCCAATGCCAGATGTACCACTCATTCATTAGCTGTGTAGCCTTGGAAGTAACTGCTCCATGTCTCAGTTTCTTCGCATGTAAAGTGGGGATAATCTAATGCCTACCACATGATTATTTTGAGTATGAAATGAATTAAGACACATAAAATGATTATAGTAGTGCATGACACAGAAGTGCTATTGATGTTAATAGTTGTCATTAGCAGCAGCAGCAGATTCTTCATCGTTCTCCCTGTTCTCCTTGTGAAGATCATTTTGATAAGCATTTCCTCCTCAGGTGTTATAAAATGTAGTTACCTCAGCAGTTGATTTTCCTGATTTGTTACCTACAGTTAGCAAATGTAATCTGCAAAGAAAGTACCGTTGCCTAGAATTCCTGCTACTGTTAAGTCTACTATCAGGAAAAATGACTACTTGAGAGTTAAAGGACTTTGAGAAACCTGCAAGGACAAAGAAATCCTACCAGACAATTGAGCTCGGTCTTTGTTACTGTACTACTTCTAGTCACAGACAGATTATCTAGTGAATGTGGATTATTACACTGGGCTGTCTTGGGAACAGAATACAAATGCATTCAGAATACATTTATTGAGGGCATACTATGTGTCAGGCACTGGGCAGGGTACTGGGGTTAAGTGGGAAACAAAGCATGGTTTAAGACCTTAAAAAATGTACTTCAGTGGAAGAAAGAACAAATACAGTGCAACATGTGTAAGCCTCGGGACACCTGCGAGTCATGCCTAACCCGGTCTTGGGGAGCTAGAGAGAACTATCCAGAGAAATTAAGTCTACATTAAGGAATGAAGGACAAGTAAGACTTTGGTAAAGAGTACTTGGAGAGGACATTTCAGGCAGCCTGCACAGCTTGTGCAAAGGCCCAAAGACAGGAGAGCCTGGCTGTTTTGGAGGGCTGTGCAAAGTCCATTATAGCTGGAATAAGAAGTGCAACAGTTGGGAAAGATGAGAGTATGGACAGGTGACCAGGGACCAGTCATGAAGAGTTTTATATGACTTTTCTGAGGGATGAGGCTTTGGAGAGCCATGAAAAGGTTCTATGAGGAAGGTAACATGATCAGATTTGTGCTTTAGAAAGGAAATAGGGAGCAATGTAGAGAATGGATTGGCTATGAGCTAAGTTTAAAGGGCAGAGAAGCAGTTCAAAGGCTATTGTAATAATCCAACAAGATAAGGTGGTGTGTACTAAAGAGAGGCAGTAGATATGTAAGAAGGTAAACTTGAGGATTTGGTTGCAATATACTGCAGTTGTGTCCAAACAGAAAATACCTTGTGTTGGAATGTGCTGTGGCAAAAGATAGGAAGGTGTCATGAGACTGCAAGGACCAGAAGGAAAGGAACTGATGTTTGTTAAGTGCCTACTAACTTTGACAGACACTACACAAGGTGTTCTGTGTACCCCGTCTGCTTAAATCGGCATCCTTGGGCAAGTCTCCTTTTGTGAAGATAAAATTTCTCTGATGACTACCTTTTTAAAGTGCTGATTTCTTTTTTAATCTCTACCTTCTGTCCGCTTAATGAAAATCACACATTACCAATCTCCAACCTACTGTCTTCTTAGGTAAGATTGTGGAGCATAATTTAGTGTTTTCTAATGTCTCAGGATTATCAGCACAGAGAATGCTTTGATCATTGTGTTTTTGCATTGAGAAATGTAGCCCTTATTGGCCCTACACCAGACTGTAGTGTTTTGTGAGTTCTTATATCTGCTATTTTGTTTTTCTCGTCTCCTCTCATGCTTTCAGCTCTTGTTGATATCTATATCTGTCTTCAGCAACTCCTATCCCTACCTTTTAATTTGCTGCTTCTAACCAGCTCTGAGCTAAGGGAAATATCATCAAGCTTGTTAGAATAAATCTAAAATGAGAGTAAGAGCAAAATACATATATCTGTGGGCCTTTTGGCTCTAATTCTGACTCCTCAGAAGCTCTGTTTACTTACTTTCTAGCTTTTGCCTGTGTCCTAGAGAGCTGAATTTGTTCTGGAGCTGAATTTGTTGGATGAGCAGCTTCCAGATAAATGAGCTGCAGGGGCCATGGTATCTACCTGATATCCACCTGCTATCTTCATAGGCCTTTTATATATATGTGTGTGTGTGTGTGTGTGTGTGTGTGTGTGTGTGTGTGTGTGTGTATAAATGGGAGAATTATATATTCATATACAGTTTTCTGAACATGCATCCCAAAATTTCATCCTTCTTTTGCCTTTACTGTCTTCTTTCTCTCCAACCCCCACCACTACCACTCCCTCACATGAATTATTGAGAATACCCAAGGGCTAGACTGATTGCTGATATATTTTGTGACACAGTGATATTAGGGCTAATAAATGGCTGAATTCATGTCGATTCTTAACCTGTATAGTGTTATATATGCCTAGTAAGGAATTTTCTTTTTAACAACTTATTTGTCTAAGCAAGCTCACAGTTGTAGCTTCCATTACTGACAAAATGTTTAAATGTATACACTACAAGCAAATGTTTTTTAAGCATAGAGCAGTGTAACTGTGAACAAGATGCAAAGCTTACAGCAAAAGACCTAGGAAAAGACAAAGTAGTTTCACTGCAACTAATAAGCTACGTTCCAGTTCACCCACTGGAGACTGCTAATATTCCGTGCAAGGTGGTAGCAAAGGTAAAAAGTACCAGTTGTCTTCAGTTGCTATAAGAAGGAATTGTAAAAATAATATTCATCATTTTTAAGAATGATTGGAATGCAACCATTTTCCTTTTGTGTTCTTTTCCCTGCAGAAACACAGTGTTCTCTTCCTGTACAGTGTACGGATACAACAGATAAACAAGAAGAGCTGTTTAAGCCTCAGGCTAAAGATGATATAAATAGAGGTGCACCATGCATCACATCTGTCACACCGAGAGGACTGGCCCGAGATGAGGAAGATACCTCTTTCGAATCACTTTCTAAATTCAATGTCAAGTTTCCACCTATGGACAATGACTCTACTTTCTTACATAGCACTCCAGAAAGACCCAACATCCTTGGTCCTGCCACATCTGAGGCAGTGTGCCAGGATAAATTTAATATGGAGTTCAGAGACAACCCGGGAAACTTTGTTAAAACAGAAGAAACTTTATTTGAAATTCAGGGAATTGACCCCATAGCATCAGCTATACAAAACCTTAAAACAACTGACAAAACAAAACCCTCCAATCTTGTAAACACTTGTATCAGGACAACTCTGGATAGAGCTACGTGTTTGCCACCTGGAAACCATAACGCATTATATGTAAATACATTACCACTTCAGGACCCATCCGATGCACCTTTTCCTTCACTTGATTCTCCGGGAAAAGCTATCCGAGGACCACAGCAGGTAACTGTTTTGCATTAAAAAATATATTATGCATGAACACATATTTTACCATACATGCACAGATATGCATCTTTTTTAGGTTATCAGATATTCCTTTTAAACTAATGACTGGTTAAAGTTAAGACTTAAAAAAAAAATCCAAGTCCTATAATAAATGACATGAAATTATAGAAGATACTCGTCTTCTATAGTACGGCTCTATTATAAAGTACCTTAAAATTTAGGGAACATTTTTAAAAAATACATGTCAGCCTAATCCATAGCTAGTATGTGTCACTTTCTTAGTCCCTTATTCAAAGCTTTTTACTCAGCACCAGTGTTACAATAGGATTCTTTGTTAAATTTCATACTGGGAGACAAATGGCATTTTTTAAATTAAAAAGTTTGTGTATATCATACTCATCTTTAAAAGAATGCTTTTCATAAGTAAATAATTGCATTGCATATTTTTATATATGAAAATAAGTGAACTGTCTTTCGTCTAATACTCTGTTACATTCTCAGTCATACAGTACGCAGATCTGTAGGGTTTGGTTTCTAATCTGGCAATGAATATGCAGCCTAATACATTTTTTAAATGGCCTCTGCATATGTATGATTTTAATCAAACACTTCGATGTTTTTAAAGCTTGCAGCCCCCCAGTCCACTACTACCCTCCCATTTATTCAGGTTCTATCAGAGAATGGTGCTTTTATTTAAAAAAAAAAAAAAAATTAATGCCTGAAGGCAAATGAAAAATATATCATTGTTACAATAAGCAAAAGCCTGTGAAAATACTGACTGGTGTAAATATCTATATAATTTGCAAACATTTGTTTAATTTCTTTTTGCCTTGAGATACTTATTTAAAAAAAATCCAACACCTTGATGGATACCTTTTGGCTTTATAAGTGCTGTATAGGTTACAGACTTACATCAGCATACAAAGGAGGCAGTAGTCAAGCTGTGGCATATTTTAGTAGTGGGGAAAAACTAGGCATCTCTGACAATCCGCTTTAATTATAAACTCACTTATGTTCTACATTGTGCCTTATTTCACATCATAGTCTCAGTTATAGTTACTACTAAATGAAACAAATTAAACAATTTCATTTATTACAAGTAGAATTCCTGTGGAGCTGTGAAGTGCATCAGTTCTAATGCTTGTTACTTTTTTCTCCATTATATCTCCTGCTTGTTCTTTTACTAGTTAGTCTGTGTGCATTCATGTTTCAGTAGATGGCACCCTGCATTGTGCATTTGCTTTCTATGCTACAGCAAGGGAAACAGCTGGTATGTGATTACAACTTGATGGAAAAGTATTCAGCTTAAAAAATGCAGGAGAATTGGTGTTGAGCTGTCACAAGACATGGGGCATAAGGTTAGATAATTGATATTTTGGCAGAAAAGGCAAAGAAATTTGTTTGAAGGCCATGTTGCAGTTTAGGATTGAAAGAATATTTCTTAATTTTTAAAAACATTTTGCTGTTTGATTTGTATTAATAAAGCTAGTATGATAAATACAAAATTCTTGAATTGTTGGTAATGACAAAGAGAAGTGAAAATTTGGGGTTTCATGTTTCCGATTTTTATGCTATATCAATTACCACTACTTAACACCTTTTTAAACATTCAGCTATCATAACAAAGCCTAAAATTAAAATATATCTGCTTATTTTTGCTCTGTGTGACTTTATTTTCTTCCATAGTTTTGCTGAGTCAGTGAGTGGGGTCCCAACTGAATTCTCTGAAAAGATCCAATCTGAACTAATAACTCCTAATAGAGAAGGATAAGGATGGACTTTGAAGATAAACTGGCAGTGGAAGATTGGCTCACCAAATTTAGAAGCTAAATTGCTTCTAAATCTATTTCTTACTGTTTTATAGATCTTAATAAGAATCATCTTTATTTATAAATAATCTTTTATTTATATCCATATCAGTTTCCCATTAAAGAGATGCATATTAATCGCTTGTACTTTTTGTTTAAACTGCAAACAGTAAAATTTAGATCTGGCTGACTCTAACTTATTTTGGCTTATATACTCACATTTATTACCACTGCTTTTTAATCATACCTTTTCTGAAGAAAATTATCTTACCCCAGATTTTAAAATACACATGTTAAATATTACTATTTTTTTGTGATAAAATTGTCACTTCTCTAAAAAGCAATTGAGTCAATGTTATCATAAACCCTCTGTTCTGATATTTGAACGTATCTCGGTCTAGACAGACTTTGTATATTTACACCAACTGTACGCAGCTGTCCAGTAAAATGTTTATAAGACAGTGATGTTGTGAAACTTAAATGCTTCAATTAGTAATACACTGTTTATTGTAAATGATTGGTTAACTAGAATGAAAGAGATTGGTTAAGGGAATGAAGACTTAACACTGTATCAGGTGTTGGACTAATAAAAACATATTAGTAATAAGAGCCCAAAAAGGTCTCTTTAAATTGACTTTTTAAGTGATTTTCCTCAAAGTATCAGAAATTAACTGTGTCAAGGTAATTTACCTATGTCAAGGTATACCAGAAAGCAAATTTTAAAAATAATTTGGTATGCAGTTCAGGAAAATAAGATATTCCAATCAAAAAATATTTATTGAGCACCTACTATTGAACTAAATGCTTTTTCTGCCCTGTTAGATATTTTTTTAGAAAGAATAAATGCAGTATTTTCACATATTTATGTGCTGCTTATAATGGAGGTAGTTCTGTTGAATTGTGATTTTCCATAATTATTTAATTGGGCAACTGTTGACACTATTCAGTCACAAGAAAGGGGAAAGAAGGCAAAACTACGCACTATATAGCAGGAGCAAAATAAGCCAAAAGAATGCATCCCATGTTAGATTTTGTTGAATGATTAAATATTTGAGGTTTCAAAGAAACAACTGATCAGTGGACTTTGTTTAGTACTTAAAAAATTTCGTTTCGAAACCCAAACAACTTATTCCTATGTGTTTTATTCATTGTATATTTCCTTATAAATAGTGAAATTTAAATTGCTCTTGATCAAACTGCATGTGTACACACATCATGTCTAGTGCACTTTGTATTAATCAGAGCCCTATAACTTAAGGTTTCTGTTGTAAGACAGAAAAGATAGAATTCAATTTTTAAAAAGTCTTAATGATTGACTGTTGTGCCAAAACTACTGCTGTTACGATAACGAGTATTAAAATTTGCTGGTGGTAAAAATGGAAAAATTTTAAATATGTGAAGATAAAGTGCATGTATGTATTTTAAGTGACTTAATCAAAGTTTAGCTGGGCCCTTAATGAAAGGAAAATTGAGTTAGGTCTTCATGCTAACTCTGTAGAAAGGTAATTTGCTTTCATAGAAAGGAATTTTGTACTTATGCACAAAACCCACTCAAAAAATTTGAATTTGAAATTTATTCTAAGTTGATTTTACCTACAAATAACAGAAGATATTTTTGTTTGTTTCCCATAGCCCGTTTGGAAGCCCTTTCCTAATCAAGACAGTGATATATCATCGGTACTAGGTGGCACAGGCTCAGAACTGCATATACCTCGAGTATGTGAATTCTGTCAAGCAGTTTTCCCACCATCCATTACATCCAGGGGGGATTTCCTCCGGCATCTTAATTCACACTTTAATGGGGAGACTTAAGATGCATTTGAAAACAGCTCCGTGTAATGATTCTATGTGATCATCAGGTTCTATGTGATGATCTTGGGTTTGTAATACTATAAATACTTGATTGAAAACTTAGTTCAAGATCGTTCATTGAAAAATAGCTATGTCACAGCTATTTGAATTTTTTCCTAAACTTATATTGTAACTTTCTTTTATTAACTTTTATGGATCATTCTGTATAAAACTGTAATTCATTGCATTCATGTTTACAGTGTTTATTACCTTAATTTATGTTTGTTTCAAATGTCTAAGCTTATTGCTTGGATTTCTAGTTAAATTTATTAAATTTGGTGATGTCAAATGTTTATAGGATGTTTCACTTAAAAACTAGATTATTTATGCTATCGGTGATTTTTTTTTTAATAAACCTGTAATACAGAACAGCAGACAACATAAATGTCTAAGTAAATACCAAAATCTAAGATTTGTTACCCAGTGATAAAATCACTGGTAGGATTATTCAAACACTTCAGATTGTTTTTTCTTTTAATAATATACATGGTTTTAAATTTTACTATGTGTATAGCTACATGATGAAATGAGTTGAATATTTAAAAAGTTACTTATGTCATGATCATTAAATATGTTCTCTGTTCCTGAGTTAAAAAAAAAAAAAGGAATAAATCACACTTGGGGGAAGTTTAAAACATTCATGTTTTCTGATGATAGAAGGGTGATATCAGATCTGGTGACATTTAATTACAAGTAGTCGATCACTTTGAATTTAAAAATTATTTTCAAAGTAAACTTGCTAAAGAAACGTATTTGTATTTATTGGGAGCAAATCTAAAACCCTGTAGGAACTATCCACATTTATTGATTTGTATTAGAAATGTTTACATTGTTGTTGAGAAATTTGTTATTCATTGTCAGCAGCCTGACTGATGGCCACTGGAAGACATTTGCGAGAAAGGCTACCAGATCAGAATGCTGCAAAATTTTGTTTAAAATGAGACTTCCCTTTCATTTTTCTTCCCTATGCTGCTTGTTTTTTAGGTTTCCCTTTGCCCTCCAATTTTTAAAATGAGGCATGGCTTCCGTTTTATAAAGTGAACACTGATTTGCAACTCTCAAAACAGAAATTTAAGCCTTCTTTGGAGGAAGTGTTTTTAAAAATTGGAAGGTTTTAGGATGGGGGAATTTGAGAGGCCTCTGTGCTGCAGTGAGGAGCCTTAACTGGTGGAAGCATGAGAATGGTGCCTCGACTGCTCAGGGTGCCAAGCACGTCAGGTTGACATCTTCCTCACCAAGGTGACATAGCGATTATTAGGTATTCACTGTGAAGGTTTCTGAGACGTGTACATCTTTCCTCCACTGCCACTGGGGCTGAATGGAAATACCTAGACAATTACCCATGTCTCCTCCCTACCTCCCACCCACCCAGCCTCCCCTCTCACTCACTTCTCTCTCTCTCTCTCTCTCCCTCTCTCTCTCACACACACACGCACACACACAATTAAAAATAAAAACTTCTCAGCCTGTACCAGCCAGAATATACCACTGTACCTATCTCGTAAACGGGGTTTCTTTTTCCTTCTCCTTTTCTAGAAGAGAAAGAGCCCCTCTCACACAGTTGACATCTACTAGCCTGCTGACAGCCAAAGGAAATTATAGCCCACAAAGTGACTCGAATTGAAGTGTTATCACAGACTCTTCGCCAGTCCTCCTTTTTCCCACCTCCACCACCGTTAGTAAGAGCGGGAAACTCTCCTTTGCTTTTGGGTTCCAGGGCTCCAACTTCCGAGGGACAAAGGCCCTCTTGGGCCACAGGAAATGCAGCCTGGGGAGCAAGCTCCAGCCCCGCACCGCAGAGGTGGCGCTGACTGCAGCTTTCAAGGTGGAATGGGCACCCGCCAGGTCTCTCCCTCTGTCTCCTATTACGGAGTCGTGCAGGGGCCGCATCTTGGCATCTGCTAAGCGTGGCCGGGTAAGAACAGCTCCCAGGTAAAAAAGCTGCACACGCGAAACGCTGAGTCTGAAAAAACCACCCCCGCCGAGACGAGGCAGTTGTGAGCGGGATGCCTGAGAAGTGGGAGGTGAATGTCCTCGGGAGGGCCCCCCCGGTGCAGCTTTCCCCGGAGGCTGAGGCTGCTGCCAGCGGGGACATCTGCTTTCTTACACTCCAGCCTGGCTCACCCCGCCCCCTCAGCCCGGGTTGCGTGGTTATTTTACCAACACGGAGGGAGGGAGAGCTCGAGGAGGTAGAAAAGGGGTGGATGGGAGCTCAGGAGATGTTCTTCCCACTCCCCCACGTCCCCTCCTTTTTTTTCACATCTTTTAACCTTCAAGGTAAAGACTTTATAAATATGAAACGGATAAACGCGTCCGCTGGCTCCCAGGCCCGCCTTCTGCTCGCGGGGCTCTCGGGTGCGGGGCCTTGTCCTCTCCATCCTGCATCCTCCCCGGAGCCGGGCCGGTTTGGGCGGTTGGGCCGGGCGCAGGGGCCGGCCTGGTGCGCTCCGCCTGTGGCGCCTTCTCTC
This sequence comes from Lynx canadensis, assembly GCF_007474595.2. Classification (NCBI taxonomy): domain Eukaryota; kingdom Metazoa; phylum Chordata; class Mammalia; order Carnivora; family Felidae; genus Lynx; species Lynx canadensis. Next base: position 150,220,980 of record NC_044310.1, read on the forward strand.
CCGGGCTGCTGCCTCGACAGCTGCTTGTAGCTACAGTAATTAGACTGTCAGTGCTTGTTAGAGGAGAGCGGGGAGAACACGCTTCTGACAGCAGATTCCGAGACTCCCCAGTTTGTTAATTTCTGAGAGATCTTTAAAGCATTAATTGAGGTCTCCCCAAGTCTCCCCTCCGGTCCCTCTCCCCAACTCCTCCCTTCCCCAAAATATCTTCAGGAGAAGAGAATTCTCTCCCCGTGGAAGCAGTGATTCCCGCAAAGCTGCAGGGCCGCCCGCGACACTCGCACAGACACCCTGTTTTACATATACGCATATATGCGCACACGTATACGCGTGAGGTGAACTCCACGGGGGCCGGGTCCAAATAGGAACCAGGATTGCATTTAAAATAATAATAAATAAATAAATAAATAAATAAATGGGGGTGGGGAGGGAAGCAGAAGTCGGGAAGAAAAGAGAAAAGCAGCAGGCTGATTACGAGGTGTCAAAACTGCCAGGAGCAAGAAGGTGATAGCAATCAGGGGTGAGAAGAGTGCGGCATTCGTGCGGGGCAACTAATTATCCGTCTCATTTGAGAAGAGCAGCATTTGAGGCAGCAGCGTTCGCCTGCTGAACGGTGACAGATTGGCGCGGAGGAGAGGGGAGGTGTTAAAACAATGGAGCCGGGCGCGCGAGCGCTGCTGCATGCTAATCAGCCCTCCCTCCGCCTGCCTGCCGCGCTCCCTCCTTCCTCCCAGCCTCCCTCCTCCGCGCTCCCTCCTCCCGCCTGAGGCGCTCCCTCCTTTCCAGCGGGCCCGCCGCCGCCGCCGCCGCCGCCACCCGCTTCCTGCTCCCTCGCTTTCCCGCGCGTCCTTCCCGCCGCTGGCAAGTGGAACTCAGCCACAGCTATCGCGTCCCTCGCGGGCCGGGAGCCCCCTCGCAGCCCGCCGCGGGCATCCTCCGCTGGGCCCGGCCGCAAGCTCGCCGAGGGCCAGAGCCACCCGGCGCCAGAGAGCCCAGGACCGGCCCGCGCCCAGCGCCTACCCCTGGGCGCCTCCTGGGGGTGGGGCAAGCGCCCGCGCTCTCGCACCCACCTCTTGGAGAAGAGGCCGAGGAGCCTGCACTCTCCTGCCCGCCTTGCTTTCGGCTGGTGGACTGAACGCGTTGGGCAGCGAGTGGGAACCCAAGCGAATTCATGAAGGGCAAGGGCCAGGAGGGGCAGACAGGAGTGGGAAGAGAGTTGAGATCAGAAAGGCAAAGACGGCCCCGGGACAACCTGCAGATCTGATAACCGGCCCTAGGGCAGCCGCCACCCCCAAAGGCCTCCGGCGGCCCGCAGCCTGCCCCGGGGCAGCCGCGCAGCGAGCGAGGTCACACCCTAGCGAAGGCTCCCTCATTGTGCCCCGCAGACCGCCCCCCGCCCCCGCCCCAGCACCTTCCACACCCCACCAAGCCAGAGCAGCTCTCACGACTTAATAATCAGAGTGAGGAGGACAAATAAAGGACCTTGGCATTAGTTGCGTTTCCAAGGCCTGACCTCCTGACCCCAAGACTAGACCGGATCCCCAGAGACACACCATTACACTGTTGCTGGTGAGAGAAAGCCATTACCAAAACGGCCACCCCACCCTCTGCCGCATAGCCTGGGAGGCAAGAGGGGGCCGGGCATTTCCGGAAGGACAGGTCTCTGCTTGGTTGCTCCTCTCAGTACTCTGACCTGAGTGAATTTGGTCTCTCGACAGAGAATCCACCAGAACCAGAGTCCGCTGGAAAAGGTCTATACCTGTTGAGGCAGGCAGGCCTGGGACCTGAGGTTTTGCATCAATTTCCTCCTACTTTTTGAGTTTAAAAGCTGATTGTTGAGCTTGAAGCTTTTGCTTAAAATACACTTTTACCCATACCCAACACTTTTATATTTGCATATGTATTAAAACATTGAAACACTGACTGACGTACTCGTGCCTTGAGAGGGTTAACCGAAACACAGCTTCAGAGAACTGGTAGGAATTTGGACTGAATGAAAATGCAATTCCTTCCAACGAGTTCCGTGCTATTTAGCTAAGCAGGTGTCTAAATTAACATCATAAAACTTCCTTCCCCCAAAACATAGATGGAAAAGGAAAGCCCCTGAAAGATAATCCAGCCATTATAATTTTTTTTCTGCTGACCTTTACCATTGCATTAATTTACACACACAACTGTTCATTTAAAAAAGATCAATTTAAAACGTGAAGGCTTGATAAAGCTGTCATTTATACATAAGAGTTTCATTTATATTAACCTCTCTACCTTTATCTGTTTGTAATGTTTCATAATAAAAGTACAATATGAAAAAATAAAATAAAAATGACTTGAGTAAATTTTGCAATTTTATACCATCATTGATCTAGTCATATGAAAACCTACACAAACACAGAGTGAATCATTTTTCCTTTTAGAAGATGCCCAGACATACCAATACAATAGGTGAGTGCAAAATTGTTGGGATCTACTAAAATAATAGAGAATGTTTAAAAGTTTTAAAATTGAGAATTTTTTAAAGGCGTTATATCAATAATTTTGTATATAAATAATGGGGTTTTTTGTCGTTTTTTGTTTGGTTTGGGGGTTTTGGGTTTTTTTGTTTTTTGGTTTGGTTTTGTGTGTGTGTGTGTGTGTGTGTGTTTGTGTGGTTTCTACTCCTTGGAAAACCACTAAGCAGCACTCTCTGCACTTAATGCAACACAGACTTTTCAGTGCTAAAGTACTATCTGGTATTTGGAAACTCCCTAGCATCTGAATCTATTAAAATATCTCACAGAAAAAAAATTAACCTTACGTTTATTAATGTAAATTTGGAGGTTCAGACGCTTCATCAGCATCAAAATTAATCAATTCATTATCTATTCATCAGTCTTTTCTTCATTAACCAATTCTATAGAACCAAAACCTCTCTCCCTGAAGTGGTAAACCAATAGAGTTCAAACATACATTTAGTTCAGTTCCGTGTTGCATTATTTATTTCTAGTATCTAATATCTAATCAAATTCTTTACCTTCCAATATCTTGGTTGGGATGACTTTAATGCAATTTCTTCTCAGTCTACAGACTTCACAAATTTGCATGGTTGTTCTAATGGTGTATTTACAGATAAGTTTTTATTTGCACATAAGGACAAAAAGGTGAAGTGAAATTTGGTCCCAACGGAAACCTGTTAGGTTCCCTGAACATATGGCTCATTGGGCTGTTACTTCCTTTTTGAGATCATTTCCAAGATTTTTTAATATATACATCAATTTGACACCAGTTATAAAGAAAATATATTGGCTTTGGAGATGCCTCCACCTGGGGCATATCTCTCCTTAACAAACCATCTAGTCAAGTGGGCCTCTGAATGTACAGGTTTCCAGTGTCCAAGAACAGGGTACAATTTGAAAGCAGTCAGAACTGATAGTTAATTTACACTGTCTTTGAAATTAGGTAGTTCTTTGGATTCTTAGAATGCCACAATGATTTGATTAATACAGTTTAGGGGAGACTGCTTAAAACCCTTTTTACAGAGGCTGCGCATTTGGAATCTACAGTATCACAACGATTCCTCTCAGTAGATACAAGTGATGTAAGTCTCATTTATTGAAAGTGTGTGGTGCCAGCTTAAGACTTAAGGGGAAAATCACAGCACTTTGAAAAAGATGTAAATGTTCAATTGGTAAAAAAAAAAAAAAGGTGGGGGGGGACCGTGCTAAAACATGTGCCTATTTCCATTATGCTTAATTTACTATTCAAAACAAGTTTTTCCTAATAAGCTCTATTGTTTCTTTCTGTTTTGTAAAATTTAATATGTGTGAGACAAAAACCAGATTCAGAATGTGAATGAAGTCTGTTTAGCAAAAGCGTGTTGGAGCTTACGGTACCAGGAGGGCCTCAAATTAAAAGACCTATCACTTTATAACCCTGATACGATGTAAGGAGGTGAGTTCCTTGGGTCTTTTCAAGAATCAGTTACAACTAGATTGCTAACTTCCTCCGGCCTCAGAGCTCTTCATGGGTGAAGAGCACTTCATACTTAAAATGCAGCAAATGCCAGAATATTCACGATAGTGATACCATGTATATTTACTAAATAATTTTAGCTTTCTCTTTACTGCAGTCTTCTTTCTGAGGTCTCAATCCCCAAATAGGACTCAACCATAAGTTCTAGAACATGTTATGCCCTTGTCCTGGGTATATAGGGTTAAGTGGCTCACACGTCTCCAGACTTTTTGCACCTGTTTCTGGTATATCTTGATGTTGAACTGGTCTCCCTTGTTTGAAGATCCCCTGGGAATCTGGAATGCCTGGATAACCTGAAGTGTGCCCATGCTTCCTTTGTTGTTTAGAGCTATAGCATGAATAAATTCTTTAAATATCTTACTTATATCTTTTGGAAGCAGTGTACCAAAGATAAGTTACCACTTACTAATTAATTCAAGGAATAATTGTTTTCGAAATAACAAAATCTTAAAGATTGCCTAATCCAACTTTCTTTTTGTTTGGATGAAAAACAAAAATAAAAAACAAACCAAAAAGAAAAATGCAGCTAAAGAGAATGAATGAGTTCTTCAAACCCACTCAAATAGTTAGAACCTAACTCAAGCTCTCCTGTCTTTCAATCCACTATTTTTTCCATTATAATCCTTTACCTCAAAACAGGTATACTTTTTCACTGGCTTTGTACTTGGCTTCATAGAAAGCTTTAATCATTCTATCAGAAGTCTTTTATACACAAAGAGACTAACCATTATATTAAACCACAGGGACAGTGGGGAGCCTGACATTAACCTGACCAGGGGTGGGATGTATTATTTAGGGATTATCCATTAATCACCTCCCTAACACAGGCCTCAAAACATTTCTACTGGGAGGAAGAAGCACCTCCGTGCACTGAGTGTCAAGAATTTCTCTTCCCTTGCTCCAGGCAGCAAGTGTTGGGATGTATTTTTATAGCTTGAGATACAAACAAGGTAGGAGAAAAGGTTAAAAAGATTTGTACCTCTAAAGCTTAGAGTTAAACCTCACTGTAACACCCACACCACTACACTACCTTTAATCATCTAAATTCTAAACCAAAGGCTATAGTTTGTATGGTAAAGGGAAAAAAGTGAACCAGAGGCACCTGGGTAGTTCAGTGGGTTAAGTGTCTGACTTCGGCTCAGGTCATGATCTTATGGTTTATGGGTTCAAGCCCTGCATCAGGTTCTGCACCGACAGTGCAGAGCCTGTCTGAGATTCTCTCTCTCTCCCTCTCTCTGCCCCTTCCTGACTTGCATGCCTGCTCTCTCTCTCTCTTTCTCTCTCTCAAAATAAATAAACTTAAAAAAAAAGTAAACCAGTATGAACTGGAAGTGAGCATATATATTTTCTAAAACTATCAAACTGGAACTAAAACATTCTCTAAACCAAACAAATGTTCCATTGGTTCAAGAGTTTGCCTTCACTTGTCTCAAGACGGCCCTGAGGCTCGTGAGGAGGTCTTGGCATTATATTATCTTCCCTTACATGTTGGTGAATCAGCTCTGAAAACAGCTCTCATTAGACAAATAGTTTCTCCCTTTGCAGTTGTTAAAGGGGCATCCTGTGTGGGTGTATTCAGACAACTTCAAGCAATTGGCTTAAAAGGAAGGCACGCTCCCTGGGAATCCAAAGTATCAGTGAGGGTGATAAAGCTCCCTTGAAAAAGCTCTCACTAACCAGAACTGAGGGAGAAACTCAACCAGCAGGCTTCTACCGTTCAGCTTTTGGTTTCTCTCTCTCTCTCTCTCTCTCTCTCTCACACACACACACACACACACACACACACACACACACACACACACACATTCCAATATGCAAAGACTCACTGTTTAGTTTCTCCTGAGGTTTTACCACTGGCATTCTGAAAGTCTTTTCTTTCAGCATCTGTATGGCCTGGATGAGATCTGTTTTATTGGTTTAGACCACTTGATAAATTTCAAAGCAGATTTTGCTCTTCCCTTCCACCTTTAACGTTTTCAAGTCCCAACTTTGTCTCTTTCAAAGTAAAATAAATATCAAAGAGTAGTGTGGCTCTATAGTAAGAGATTAGAAAACGTATATAATCCTGACATGGGAACACCACTGTAACTGACACTCCACCTTCAGACATGCTATGGTTACCCTGTACTGGCCTGGAAAGGACCCAATCTCAGTGAAGGAACCCTTGCCCATTTTCTGTTCAAGTCAATGACACTGCCACTTCCTCTAAAACATAAGAACATTTCCAAGTGTTTTCATCATTTCTTCTTCCTCCACCCTACAATGTGCTTGGAAAAGTATCCTGTGAAAGTAACTCATTTCCTCTGAAAGGCAAAGTCCTATTGAAAAGTCTGAAATATTCTGATTAATAAATACATCAGAGAATGAGCCTTGCTTCTTGTATGGTTTCTTCCCAAAAAAGGTGGGGGGGGGGGGGTTCAGTTAGTATTGCCAGACTTGGCAAACAAAAATACAGGATGCCCAATTAAATTTCAGATAAACAACAAATAATTTTTTACTGTAAGTATGCCCTATGCAATATCTGGGAATCCTATTTTTAATATTTCATTGAATATAAAAATGTGAAATCAGGTCTTACTTAACAGATTTTCCTCTTGGTTTTTTTTTTTTTTTTTTGGTTTTGGTTTGTTTTGGTTTGGGTTTTTTTTGTTTTTGTTTTTTTTCTTTTTGCGGATTTGGAGGTGGGTGATTAGGTTTGAGGCAATTACCCCTTTTTTGTGATTGGAAAGGTCTTCCTTTCTCACCCCTCAAGGAAAATCTCAGTGCCTCTTAAATCTCTCTCAGCATTTGTTGTACATACTGCTCCCCTCGTTTTCGATTATACAGTGTTTTGTGTTGTGTTTAAATGTGTTTATAAAGCCTCCCCCATGATCCTGTGAGCTTCTCCAAGAGAAAGAATCCATGTCAGGTAGCTTCCTCCCTCCCACAGGCCGCAGGCGCCTTTCTAGCCTCTCCCTCCAGGTGGGTCAGGTGGGTCCGGAGGCACAGTGGAGGGCTCCACTTTCGCCGCTGACCCAGAGCCGGAAGCTCTGGGCCAGGGCCCTCGTCGGAGCGGACCGAAAGGGAAAGGAGAGAGCCAGGAGGGCTTTTCGATCCCTGCAGCCCAGCACTGCGAAGGGTGGAGGGCCTAGGCAGGCCCTTCCCCGAGGCCTGCACTGGAGGCCTGCATAGCCGCGAGGGCCCGCGAGGCCTGGAGGCCCGTCGCCGGGCCCGGGGTCGGGGAGGCCGGGGAGCGGCGCGGGGGGCCGGCCGCTGCGGGCCCGGGGTCGGGGCGGCCGGGGAGCCCGGCTCCGGGGCGGGACGCGCCCAGGCCCTTCCCCGCCCGGCCGCGCCGCTCGGCGCCTCGCTCCAGCCGGGCGGTTCTTCCCCTCATTTGTTGCATTGTTTGCATTAATATGAATATCTTGTTCTGTTTGTTTTGTCTCCTGGGAGCCAATAAAGCTGTGAGTTTTTTCTTTACACCAAATGCAGCTCTACGGGCGATCAATCAATGGGTAGTCTTCGGATAATCTGTGAGAGTGAGAAATCTAATAAAGCTAGCGACTAAAAAAGGAAAACAATCTATTTTCCTCTTAGGTGAACTACGTCAGGATGGGTGTGTTCCACTTCTGCTGCTTGAGGTGGGTTTACCTCTTGTTCTTGTTTTGTTTTGTTTTGTTGCTGTTTTTTAAGCAAATGGATAAAAATGTCAAGGCGGGAGGGGAGCGTGTGGAGAAGAGGGGTGTTTAGGGGCCTCATAACGTTTTTCTCATGATTGGTGGGTTCTTGCAAGAAGAGGAAGGAAGGGACTTTCTAATGTCCCAGAAAAGCTGCGAGAGGTGTAGGATTCTATGAAGACGCACTTTGGCGACGAGGGCCTTCCTCAGTGTTCCAAGCAGACAGGAAGTGTAAATCAATAACGAAGTAAACCAAGGACTCATAATAAATCAAGGCATGATTAGTGGCCCTCGCCCCCGTCACGTGTTCCCTCCTGCTAGACCCGAAGCTCCCCAAATGCATTTTGGGAAGTGCCCTCAGCCGTCCTGCGCACCGCAGTAAAGACGAGGAAGATCTTCTGCCTCGGCGGCGGCAGTTCGCCTCCCAGCACAATGCAACCTAAATCATTTATAAACAGATCAAAATAACAACCTGAATTATCTAACATTAACAGCTGAACTGAAGAGCCCAAGATTACGTGATGAATTGTTAAATTGCAGTAGCATTGTTTTGGATTGCTAATTAAAAAAAATAAGCAAACCCCATGACTCTAGATATGACAACTGAAAATACCCACAAATTATTTAATAAATGAAGCGTCTAACAACTTTAACACTTCCTGGTCGCCTTGTTAATAAATGTAATTTGAGGTAGATTTTAAAAATCTTCAATCTAAACAGTGAATTCATTACGCGCCATTCAGATCTCTGGATGCCTATGGACTTCTTGGAATTAGGTGTTAAATAGACAAAAGTGAACCAAACTGCCTTTAAAAGCACAGCATGACCATGTAATTCTTTTTCCAGTTTGTGGTAAAAAATGATGAAACTTCTTTCCAAGTAGCTATCACCCAGATTTAGTGTGAAAAGTAGTGTAATTGTAATTCACGCCATCAGGGTCTATGGCTGATAGACGATCAGCTGTTCTGTAGTGGGGAGAGGCTTTCTTTTCAAATAGGAAAGCTGCCAAGTGCTCTGCGATACCTCCAGCAAGCTTATCGGATTGAGTTCAGAGCCAAAACAGCAGCTGCACACATATGCAAATTGGCAATTAATAGTATAACATTCTGTAAAAAAAAAAAAAAAATGTTTAAAAAAATTTTAAAGAAAATAGAAAGAAGCTACCTGAACATTAACCTCCACTGTAACTGGGACTTCTAGGATGAATGACTAAGGATTAATTACCCTCTGGAGAGGACTTGCTCTTTATTACCTTCTCTCCTGCAGATCAAGTCTTTGTTGTCTTGCTGAGTTTTGTCTGTTTCATGGAACACAGCAATGGACTCTACAGGAAGAAGTTTAAAAATAACTAAAAAGCCCTTATAGTTTGATTCCAGAAAAGGGGGAAAATTAAGTCCTCTCCATTGATCATTCTTTCTTATACACAGAGATCACAAAGCAAGAGCTCTAGCATGCTCGGGGCAAAAACATTTTGTTCTGGATGTCATCATCTCCTTCCACTACAGCTTGCAGTAGGAACAAGCTTCACATCCTGGGGGTGCTGCCTGTCTCTGTCTTGATTTCTGTCTGTCTCTTCCTCCCATTGACAGGAATGCCGTTTGTAGGCTTCAAGCAGCAATAGCAGAAATCTAGCAAGATTTATGATTTACATTGCCCAGCGTGTATAAACACAACGCGCTCAAATGATGAAAGAAAAAAAATCATATGAATTTGTTAAATGTCTTGACATCCTGGCCCCACCCCAGTTCTCACACACACGAGTACACTGTTTTCTCTGATAAGGTCATGTAATAGCTATGGCTGGACTTAGGTGGACAACCTGAGCCCCTAAGAAGGGCCTGGCATTTTCACAGCAGGCCTTCCACCAATGCTTGGAGTCTTCCTCTCCCTCTAGCCTAGGGGGGTGGGGTGATTAGCAAATGTTTCAGATAATCTGTGAATTCTTAATAGTCGTATCTCCATGGTTGAAGAGCTGCCTACTTCTGGGATGTGGCAGGTTTCAGAAACCTTGGTGTTGGGGTTTTTACAGATATTTCCAAGTTCCAGGAGTTTGAAATTTGGGTGAGGATCCTGATTGCCTTCAATGTGTGAAAGTGAAAGGTTTTATTTTGCTTTATTTTTCTGGATGTTTTGGGGTGAGATTGTATTGGTCCTGGCTGTAACATAGACCATCGATACAGAGTTGTGACCGTTACCTCTGCCTTTTTCTCCTTTTATCACCAACACTTCTGACGTTATTACTTTCAGTTTTATTGCAAATCAAGTGTGCCTTTATTTTAAAAATATTCGTTTTCCTACACCCATAGGGAAACCGCTGTTATAATCTGAGATAAATTTGGGATTAACATCCCACTTGAAAGCAGTACTTTCATTGCCAACATGGGCTTTGAAGCTTGAAGATCAAAATTTTAATAGAAAATTCACCCACATACAACTTAAATGTATTTTTTCATATTTCTTGGAAAAGAAAATTTTTGATAGCTATCTATTAAGCATCCAATCCCATGTTAAGTTCAAAAAATTTTGAGCTCCTAATAAGGACAAAATTTTTTTCCATTAGTGATTGACTCTGGATCAGTAGATTGTACTTTCTAAATATTTATGATTAACTGAGCTTTTTTTTGTCTGATTCCATTAGGGGTATCCTATGTGTTGAAGATTTGAGGTACAGGAGAAAAACTGTCAAGCCTGTATTCTGTTCATAAGCAAGGTATTATTTTTCTTGACTTGTGATCCAATTTGAATGCATTGTTAGGCTTTTCTGTTTTCTTATGACTGAATGAAAAGTGATTTAAAATGACATAGTGAGTCAACTGAAAAGTTGCTTTTGAATAAAACAGAAAAATGGGAACGCCAACTTTCCTTCTCTATAACTTCATTAACATGGTTGTATAGACATTTGCATGCAAAATGTAGTTAACAAAAATTACACAGAAGTAAATTTAGTCCTTTAGTGCCTACCTCTATGGTAAAATCAGACCATTTGGCATAGTTTGAAGTCTTCCAAGAAGCCTGGTTTCCACCTGGAAAATAAATTACTAAATTTGAATGTGTTACTTATACTATGGTGAGTTGTCTATCTGTTAACATTTTATTTTAGTGCATATACTAGAAGTTCTATTTAGGTTTTTTCTAAAATTGTCATCTGTCAAGGTAGAGAATTATAATAATATAATTATATCCAAGGAAGGTGTTCTGACTTTAGATTATTTTGATGCTGTTATAAATATGATGCATTTTTCAAAATTCAGAAAGTCACAAGTTTATATGTTTCATTGTCAGATTTTGAGATTAACTTAGATTAGCTGTAACACTTATAACATAGCTTATTTTCTTGGCATTTATTGATGCATAGATAATGTTTACATAGGGGTTCATTGTAACACATATACACTATTGGAATATTTAGCTGTACTTACTTTGCTCCATCTTTAAACGGAAGTTCATTTAAAAAATTCATCTCAAAAATTTCTAATATAGCATATTTATCAAATCATTGTTTTAGTCTCAATTCAGGATATCCTACTGTTTTAAGTCATAAACAGTTTGTGGTGTTATAAGAACCATTTTGATTCATGAAAGATTCTGTGTCATATGACACAAAGTATCATAATGAGGTGATTGGTGAGATGTCATGGACAGTGAAGACAACACTGGATTAATATATCTAGAGAGAAACTATGTTTTGGAATGCTGTCGGCTTCCACAGTGGGAGCAGGTGAAGATGTGGGACCATGGCTCAGTAAAAACTCATTACCACAGCTAGCGATCAGGGGAAACAATGTGTCTTACTGAAATGTGTTTGTAGGGTTTTCTTCATCTGAAAGGGGAGCACATTAATCTCCTAAAGGAGGCAATATTTCTTTCTGAAGTGTATATTTTCTGAGTTGAGTAAATAGCCAGAACACGGGTATACTCTCAAGACCAAAGACTTCACGGTTCAGGCCAGTGTACCCAACTATGTCTAAATCCTCTACCACTTTCATCATAATTATAATTCTTATGTTTGTCAATTTTAAAATTCTGAAGTGCTTTGTGAACCAGGTGAAAATATAATAGATACCATCTTCTGTGGGATTGAAACGAAGAAAAACTTTATTCATATAAAGATGCTATATTTGAGCCGTATGACATTAATATATTTTATCTTAGCTCAGGGCATTTGTTTTGGAGAAGTTTTTGGGAGGACTCAGGACAGCTTCTATATATTAAACTGAATGAGGGGATTTTACTTAAAATGGTACAAGAGTAATAATTTTAGAAAATCATGCCTCTAGGACATTTACTTGCCCATTGGTTTAATAGTCTAAGCAGTGATGGTGATTGTGACGGTCATTATTAACTTTATCCACTGATGAGGAAAATGAGGCTAAGTTTAAGTCACAGAGCTGGTAACGGATGAGCCCCTAGGGCTGTGGGACTCTAGCCCTTGCTCTTATGCAAGGTACTAACATTCTGGTGTCTGAAGGATAGACACATGGGAGGTTAGGATACCACCTCTCTCCTCTTAAAATTCCATTTTTGCTTTCCTAAATCCAAAAGACTCAATGAAGTAGTCCAAAAATTTAGCAGTGTAATTGAGGTCCATTTGATTAGGAAGACTCTATATGACTAGAAACAGGATTGCTTTGGCACAGGCATAAAGACTCAGGCGATCTACACATCCATCTTCAAATTTAGCAATTCGAAGCAGTTAGCTACACGGACAGTTTTGTATGCATTGCTAAATGCAGACACAAAAACTGCATTTGCAAAAAGAGGAAACCCAGTTAAACTAGGTTGCAAATTTGGCCCTAATTTAGCGTAGCATTTGTGATACATATAGGTTAGAGTGACATTTATATAATGGTGTGAAATATGAGAAACTTCCAATGCTAGACACAAAGACTTTTTAAAATTGCTTTTGCCTACTTTGGTTAGTTTAAGAAACAGGAGGAAGAATTTGGTTTTTCAAGTGATGGGAAGCCTTTAAGGATGTTGGAACACTGTTCAGTCCCCTGGGGTTCTGCCTGCTGTACAATTTTAAATGTCTTTTAGCTAAAAAATTGGCCAACAAGGGAAACATAGAGATGAAATCTCTTTTTCCTTATCTGGGAAGTGAGAAGCATAGGTGGCTAACATAATCCAATTGTGACTGTCAAATGAATGGTCAGCTTTGGGGGTCAGACAGCCATAATCATTCCCCCTATCTAATAGGACTATTTAACTGGAGTCGCTACTTGTAAACTAGAATTTACTTCAGAGGTTTTGTCCTTATGCTCAGTTGTAGACATAGGCTTCAGCTTAAGAAATATAGCCAGAAATGAGACTAGATATATACACAATGTTTTATAGAAGTGCTGCAGTCATGGTACCTGAAACTATTTCCATTTCTCCAGGGAAGACCACTGGAGGGCAGTATTTTCTCCTTTGGGAATAGCACCTGGTTTCAGATGGAAACTGCACAGATAAATTAAAAAGGCATCTGGCTCATGGAAAAAGAGTTGCACTTCTCATTCAGGCTGTGCTTGGAGCTTACCCCTCTATGTCATTCAGGTTGCTGCTTATCATATTGCTGGCCGAATTAGTCAGACCTAAAATCAGATCCTAAAATAATACTATGTGTAATATTTGCTACTTGGGAGTCTTTTAAAGGTTTGTATTAATTAACCATTTGAGGAGTGTGCAAAGTGTGTTCTATGAATTTAAATAGCAAATGAAAGGATACATGAGCAAGAATGGGTAGTTTTAACTAGCTGCTTTGTGCTTCACAATTTTAATATTAAGTTTACATTAATTTTTTTTCTTTTCAAATGTTATTTTTGAGAGAGTGTGCGTGCACGCAGGGGAGGGGCAGAGAGAATGGAAGACAGAGAACCCCAAGCCTGCTCTGTGCTCTGAGCGCAGAACCCCAGCGAAGAGCCCAATGCAGGGCTCCAACTCATAAACCATGAGATCATGACTTGAGGTGAAATCCAGCAGGGCCCCTAATTTTATTTTTAATACAATATGTATACATATATTTATCACCAAATCAACAAATTAGCATATTCCAGAAAGAAGAAATGAAGAAATTTCCCTAGAGTTTATTTTGCCATATTTTGTGGTATGATTTGTTCCCTAGGGAAAGTATATGGAAAAATATTTACAAATTTTTTATTAAAAAAATGATCTGGGGGCCCCTGGGTGGCTCCGTCGGTTAAGGCTTTGACTTCGGCTCAGGTCATGATCTCATGGTTTGTGAGTTTAAGCCCTGCTTGGGGCTCTGTGCTGACAGCTCAGAGCCTACTGCCTGCTTCAGATTCTGTCTCTCTCTCTCTCTCTCTCTCTCTCTGCCCCTCCCCCACTTGTGCACGTGCTCTCTGTCTCTCAAAAATAAATTTTAAAAAAATGTAAAAAAAAAAAGATCTGTTGCTGAGTATCAAATTTTAAAATTATGCTTTTTTGTGTTCCCATTAATTAAAAAATGAGGTTAGATTACATAACAAAATTTAAGGAGAAGCCATTTAATCTTTATTTAAAGGCATATAATGCTAATTGAATTCTTTTAATTATGATAGTTGTTTGTTTCACTTAAAAATAAAAATATAACGTATATAAACTGTGATTTTGTCTAACAAAGATCACGGTTTTTTTGCAAAATCAACCTCTAATGTTATTCTCATGATTTACTTGATATATTTTTTCAATAAAATGCCAACAAGCTGACCTGGGCTTATGCTTAAACAAAGTGACCCAAAGCAACAAGTCACTTGAGAAAAAAACATAAATTTCAATGTCTGCATCATAAACATTTGTTTAAAGTATTTTATTTTTATAACATTATTGCTGATTATAAAGTTAATAAATGTTCTTTAAAATTATGGAAATAATATATAATAATATATTATATATATTATATATAATACATAATAATTAAATAAATAATAATATAATAAACATCACCCATAGTCCAACCAGTTAGAGATAGTCACTGTTAATATTTTTTTGTATTTTTTTTTAATATTTATTTATTTTCAGAGGGAGAGAGCACGTGCAGGGGAGTAGCAGAAGGAGAGGGAGAGAGAAAACCCCAAGCAGTCTCCGTGCTATTAGCACAGATCCCCACATGGGGCTGGATTCCACAACCACGAGATCATGACCTGAGTTGAAATCAAGAGTTGGGCACTTAACCGACTGAGCCACCCAGGCACCCAGTCACTGTTAATGTTTTAATGTATATTGTTATAGCACATTTTTCTGTGTACTAATACATATTAAAAATAATTAGAAGGGTGCCTGGGTGGGTCAGTTGGTTGAGCATCTGACTTCAGCTCAGTCATGATCTCACAGTTTGTGAGTTCGAGCCCCACATAGGGCTCTTTGCTGTCGGTTCGGAACCCTCTTTGGATCCTTGGTCTCCCTCTCTCTGCCCCTCCCCTGCTCATACTCTCTCTCTCTCTCAAAAATAAAAAAAAAAAACTTAAAAAAATAATTAGAATACATGGCATCTTATTTGTGAGTTACCCTTTTCATTTAGAATATATCACAAATATTTCCTCATGTCATTAAATGTTTGTCATCAACATTATTTTGGATGACTATATAGTACACCATAGTTTAACAAATCCTTTAACACTATCTGGTGGTATCTAATTTTCCTACATTATAAACAACACTAAGATGAACATCTCTGTAGACAAAATTTGCATACATCTATAATGATATCCTCCATACAAATTCCCAAAAGGGGAATTTCAGCTTAGAAAATTTCTTTATAAGCTTTAATACGTAAGGACAAAGTGTTTTTCAAAATGGAAGGATATGAAGGTGTTCATTTGTCCATTCTACACCAACACTAAATGTTACCAGGTTTTAATCTACTCTGATGTTTAAAAAACAATTCTGTTCTTCTAGTTGTTATTTTGGCTTAAAAATTTTAATGTATTTCATATGTTTATTTGCCACTTATGTTGTTTCAGAGTGGCTTCCTTTTTTCTCTACATCATCTATTTTTTCTATTGAGATGTTTTTATTTTTTAATTAATTTATGACATTTTTTATATAATAGTGATAGTAACACTGTGCCATACATTATAGAGTATTTTTCCAAGGTAATATGATATTTTATGTTGACTTTCTCATTTTTAAAAAATTTTTAAGTGAACTCTACACGTAACATGGGGCTCAAACTCATGACCCAGAGATCAAGAGTCACATGCTCCACCGACTGAGCCAGCCAGGCATGCCAACATTTTCGTTTTTAAATGACCAGTTTCTCAAATGTTTTCATTAAAACTTCTACCCCTGCTTATACATTTAAAAAATACTTTTTATGAAGATCAGATATTCACTTATATTTCCTCCTACATATTTGACAACTTTGGTTTATTTTTATTTTTTGTTTTCATTTCATGCATTTAATGTTTTAAGCAATCTGCAGTTTATTTCAGCTTATCATGTGAGGCGAGGATTTGATCTTTTCTTTCCAGTTGTTCAGCAATTGTCCCTGAATATTTATTGAATGCTATACTTCTTTCCTATTGATGTAAAAAGACTTTTGAATCAAGCCAAAAGACTTTACATTCCAGAGTTCACTCCTGTGATTAACTTCTGCCCCTCTGATTTCTCTATTCTTCCACCTTAATCACGATATATTAATTATACATTCTTACATCCGATGTTGCAAATCTCTCTTTAGTAGTTTTTTCCCCTCAAAGTCATCTTTGTCATTCTTGAGTACTTATTCTTTGTATGTTTCAGAATTACTTTATCAAGTTAAAAAATTCACTTGAGAACATATGTTTTGTTATGGAAAAATGCCCAAGATATATTAAGTGGAAAAATCAAGTCGTAGAACAGTATGTATGATATTATCTCTCCTATAATTAAAAAAGTCAGAAAAAAATCTAGAAGTGTGTGTGCATGCCCCTGTATATGTGAGCATGTGCCTTATAGACACATGAAAACTTACTGAAGGAATAAAGAAGAAAAATTGTTAACAACGGTTACCTTTGGAGAGTGGGAATGGACATTGTGGGGAAGAGGGACTTCTCCTTTTTAGTATAAAGTAGACTTTTAGGCAGATTGGATTTAAAAACTCACCTGAAAGTCTAAACAGAATTGAACTCAATTTATAAATGAATTGGGACACCTTTATATAATACTGTAATTTTCCCGTATGGGAACAGTTTATAAAAATTTTTATGTTCCTAATAAAGATTTTTAATTGTTCTCAGATGGGTCTTACACAAGCTGTGCAGTTTTTTATACCTAGATTTTAACTATCTATAAATATGTGAATTATATATCTATATCTATATATTGATATACAGAAATATAAAGACATGCAACATCATAAATATATATATTGCATAACTGCTATTGTTTGTAAAGTTAATTTGTCTCATTGAAGACTATTTCCTAGTTGTTTTTTTTTTCCTTTAAAAAATTGATTTTTTAGTTTTCTTGACTTTAACTTCCACAATAATCCTAAAATAATTGGTCAGCTCAAGTTGGTCAATTTAAGTTCAGGCTAAAATTATTGGCTTATGTAGAAAAATACTCTAATTTTACCCAATGTAATTGTTTTTATTTATATGCTTCTTTTTGGAATCATGTAAATATGCCTTAAGAAAGTAGCAATTATGAGGAATATTCTGAAATATAAATGACTGTAGAAGACAATACCTGTCATTTTTTGAAAAGAAATGCAAAGGAGTAATGAACAAAAATAATTATTAGTATGGACAGGATTTCCATGAATAATTTATGAGGACCTAGACAAGGAAGAAATAATAGATATGACCTATTTTGAATCCTGTGGACTTGTTTCCATATTTGTAGTAGAAGATACTGCTATTTTAAATGTTCTTTTCAAAAAGGAAAGTGTTTTATTGCTCTTATTCCTGACTATAAATATGTAATATTCTCATTGTAAAAAGCATTCAAATATTATAGAAAAAAAGGACTTCCTTATATGAAGTTCAACCACAACCCTATCATTCAGAAAAAAAAAAAATACTGTTAATAGTATTTTGCCTATTCTTCAAGAATTAATTCTTTTGTTATTTATTTATTTATTTATTTTATTTATTTATTTTGAGAGAGAGTATGAGCAGGGGAGAGGTAGAGAGAGGGGGAGGGACAGAATCTCAAGGAGGCCCAATGCGGGGCTTTATCTCATAACTGTGAGATGATGACGTGAGCTGAAATCCAGCTGAACTACCCAAATGCCCCTGTATTTCACATATTTATAAAATGAGACCATACTATGCATACTGTTTAATGGCTTTCTTTTTCTTTTAGTGTGTAATCAGTACTGTCTTTTAATTTTCGTAAATGCAGATCTTCATAATTCTTAATGGCTACCATTAAAATGTTTATTTTATTTTATGATGTTCCACAATTTGATCAGTCTTCCAAGTTCTTTTAGGTACTTTCCAGTATTTTACAATGAATATTCTAAAACATCTTTTCACATTTGACACATAATTTCCTTAAGAAATGCAAATGCTGGAGCAACAAGTTTGAATAATTTTAAGACTTTGTATACATACAACCAAACTGGCCCCCCAAAACTCCATAGTGACTTTTCTCTCAAACCTTTCCAGTATTGAGCGTTGACATTATTTCTTAAATCTGTAATCTGACAGGTGACAAATGGTATTTCACTGTTTTTTTTAATTTCCAGAACTTGATTACCAAGGTTTTTTGTGTTTTTGCATGTTTATAGTCCATTGTTATTTCCATATTTGTGAGTTAGCTATTCTATCCTTTCCAGTTTTTCTTCTGGATTATATATCTTGTTGTTATTGACCTGAAAATGGCTCTTTAAGGATTAAGAATGTTAATCCTTTGTTTGTTATATCCATATATTGCAGTGTATCTTTGGTCTTCTTACCTTGTTTGTGTCATTTACCATACAAATTTTTATGTGATCAGATTTGCAAATTATCACTGAATTTAATATCTTTGGCATCATTCTTAGACATTCTCTATGACAAGATTACTAAGAAAAGATTCTCATATGTTTTATGCTAACTATATTTATGTTTTCTTATTTTGCATTTATATCTTTAACTTATCTAGATTTTCTTTTCTAACACAAAATAGAGATCTAACCATATTTTTTCCACACCATTAATGTTACCACACCATTTTTGAGCAATCCATACTTTTCCCTAAGTTCTTAGATATATTGTAATCTAGTTCCAGACTTTATTTTTATCTTCTATTTCATTTATCTGTATTAGCATGATCTGTATTAGTGAGATTCTGAGAATATTGTTCAGGGTTTACGGCAATAGTGCTGTGTAACAAAGACTCCCCCAAATCTCAATGGATTACAGCAACAAACCTTTTTTATTCTTTTTCTTTCTTATGGGTATCTGGGTCAACTGTGACATTGCTGGGTTCTGCTAGATATAAATGGACTTAACTCCAGGCTCCAGGTCAGGCTTATGAATGTTCCACAGGCCTCTTTTGTTTTCAGTAACAATAGCTCCTTAAAACATACTCTTCTTACAATAAGTGGCAGGAATTCAAGAGGGCTGGCAAAATTTTGGCCATACTTCCTAAATCTCAACTCAGCACATTCTCTTTTCCATCCACATTCCGTTGCTCTGGCTATGCCCTAGGTGAATGGCAAAGGAAAGTATATCGCCTAGCCAGGAAAAGCATGTTAAAACGATGAAAACTTATAAACAAATAATACGATCTACCTCACTGAACCAGTTATATTTTTAAAGCCTCAGGTTTTTAATGATTAAATATAATTGTAAAGATTCAATAATATAAATAATAAATGTAAAACACCTGGCATCTAGTAATTCAATAAATGTGTATCTGTTTCCTTACCATATACGACAGATTTACAACCTACTTTAATATGTGAAAGGGCAGATTAGCTCCTACCCCATCACTCTTTCTTCACATCATTTTTCTAATTATACCGTTTTTTTCCAGGTAAATAAACAAACTTTTGATTCCATCACATATGTTCATCTCATTAATAGCTGAAAAAAAAAATCTTCTCAGTCATGCTACTTTTAGAATGATGAGCAAGTTGTTTCAAGGCCTTACCAAAAAGGGATTGAGGGATTACTTGTAAGACCTATAATACTCATTGTTTTTTTTCTGTGTATTCAAAAAAGTCAAAACAATACTGCACTAGTTTTCAAATGATATCAAATCAATTGAGGTGCTTGGTATCTTGAAAAAAATAAACTATAATTCAATTTAGGATAATAATCATATTTTTTAAAACTATGCTCCAAAGAAATAAAAACAAGGCACATTCATAATTATTCAGTGCAATATAGGATCGTAATCAGTATCAGGGCAAAAGGACAGAAGAAAAAGACTTTAAGATCTACAAAGTACAATCTACAAAGTACAAATAGTCAATGATATGGGAGAACACAAACATAATTTTTATGATTTCCTAAATATTCTTAAACAGACAAGGGACAATTTCTCCTCTGTATCATACATATGTTAATTTGCTTGAAAATCACTCCCAGTTTAGGATCACATTTTTAAAGGATGTGAAGAAATTGATGCGAGTTCAAAGAACAGGAAAATAGCTAAAGAGATCTAATTTAGGTCCTCAATTGGGGGAAAGCTAAAGGAATTTGTATTATTTAGTTGTAAAAGGATAAGGTGTGACTTGACTAGTATTCAAAAGTAGAATTTATTTTCAGAGAAAAGATACTGAGCAAGAGACCTCTGTGTCTAAATAAGAACAGAAATTTTCATTAAAACAGTTTGAGGTGACTTTTTTTTGTTTTTTTAAAGATTCTATTTCTAAGTAACCTCTAAACCCAACATGGGGCTTGAACTTGAGATCAAGAGTCTCATGCTCCACTGACTGAGCCAGCCAGGCACCCCTAATGTGACGTTTATAAGGAAGCATTGATTGTTAGGTCACGGAAACACTAGAGATAAGTAAACATAGAAATCAAATTTCTTTATGTAGAAAGAGAATTTTTTTTTAACTAAGAGAATAGACAATTATCAGTTGGCTAAAACTGTCATTTGAAGGTCAGTGACAGACCAGATGAACCCTTCCAACAGTGTTAGCCTATGAGTTTGTCTCAAGATGTGTAACACATTAATCTGTATTATTCATTAATAAATTAACTCAAATATTTATTGTGTAGTTTAATCATAGTAATATATTGACATATTTATATGCATTTTGAACATGAAATAAAATAGCATAGTTGCCTAATTGACTCTTATTTCTTCCTAATAAATAGCAATAGATATATTAGAAATGCATTTGGTTAGTTATGTTCTGTGAATCATTTTAGGCTATTATTCACATGCATCCAACAAAATGTTGCCAAAACTATACCCATTTATTCTTGATTATAACAGAAGTTCAGAGTTTAAACTGTATTTTTAAGTGAAACTTTAAGGCTTAATTTTAGAGTCGGATATTTCAGGTTGTCCTCCAAAGACCCAGGTTTTAGAACTAAAATGCCCTTTTAAATGTTATTTGTTAGTGCTGTAAACTGATTTCTCAAAGAGGGCATCTTTAATGCATTTAAAAAGGGGTCTGTAACATAAAAACCAAGAAATTCTCAGTAAAAGGGCAATTGGGAGGAGCTGAGACATCCTTTGCTTTCAGTCTTATGAGGCACTGGCTGTTTCTTGTGTGTGTGTGTGTGTGTGTGTGTGTGTGTGTGTGTGTGATGAGAATTTTTAAGAAAGAGTAAATGTCAGCTTTCAAAAATATAATGCAAACCTGTCAATTAATTTAGATCTAGTCACAAGAAATGTGTTTTGGTAGAAAGCAAGAATGAGGTACGGTGATTTTGTTTTTATTTAATCACCTGCCAATGGTTCTGAGAAATGTGTGTGTGTGTGTGTGTGTGTGTGTGTGTGTGTGTGTGTGTATGTGGCAAACACATTAGTTTATTCCCAGATCTCAGCTCAGTGGAGGAAACTTTGTGTAAGAAAGCAGTGCATTTGCATATTATAAATAGGTCAGTTAATTCTGCCCAATTTTTTTATAAATATTCTTTTTGAACTGCTAATATGATTAGCCCTGATTGCCTTTTGAACCAAGTGAAGGCCTATTCTCACTTTTTGATGCCTTACTCACCATTATGTGGTTAAATAGCCTTTGTTGCTTGAAAGCTTCCCGCGGGTTCCACTTTTTTAAATTGCATTATTCCAACTATTGATAATTTCATGTTTGTATTATTAATAGACTGTCAAAGCGTATTGATGTCTGCATTAGTTTTGAAAATCCTTTAATGTTTTCTTTGCATTGGGTCTAGAGAGATCAAACCATTTGGAGAAGAGTGTGATCAAAAGTGATAGCCCTGCTCTCTTGGTGATGGAATCACCAATGCATGCACATATATGCACAGGTTGCAAATTAAATAGATAGGATGTCTACTTCAGTTTCAAAAATCAATTTATTCTTATTTATTTTTATAACTTTTTAAATGTTTATTTATTTTTGAGAGAGAGAGAGTGAGCAGCGGAGGGGCAGAGAGAGAGGGAGACACAGAATCTGAAACAGGCTCCAAGCTCTGAGCTGTCAGCACAGAGCCCGACACAGGGCTTGAACTCACAAACCACGAGATCATGACCTGAGCTGAAGTCAGACACTTACCGGACTGAGCCACCCAGG
The DNA here is from genome assembly GCF_007474595.2 of Lynx canadensis. NCBI lineage: Eukaryota > Metazoa > Chordata > Mammalia > Carnivora > Felidae > Lynx > Lynx canadensis. The sequence goes on from NC_044310.1 coordinate 150,243,252, forward strand.
TGCCCCTAAAATCAATTTAGTTTTATATTATTTTGTCTTTTATTCATTTATTCCTTTTTTTTGTAAAACAAAAGGAAAATTGCATCCTAAGACTCTGCTATCAGGACTATGCTCTTAAGGATGAGAATAGTGTTTATTCTGCCTTGTAGCTGACTGACTGTCCCACCACCAAACAACACCTGAGGCATGACCACACTCCATACTGTTTCTCAGTTTGGTGGTATCCAAACTGGCCCTTTGGTAGGTTCTTTGAACTTGGACACAACTTTGCTGTTTTTAAAGCTACAGTTTAAAAGTAGTTAGCTGGCATTTTCATTACTTGTAGTTGGCAATTTGGTAGTGTTCATCAAAATTTAATACATACACATTTGGCCCAGTGATTCCAGTTTTTAAACCTATCCCATAAAGTACTCAAACATACAGAGGTTGGTATACAAAGCCACTCACTGCATTATTGCTTTCAACAGAAATATTTGAAAGTAATTAAATGCTCATCATTGGCAGATAGTTAAATAAATTGAGGTACATCAATACTATACAGCAGTTTTGACAGAAGGAGGTAGGTGTATGCATTAGTACATGGAAAGATCTCCAAGATGTATTGTTGAGAGTTAAAAAAAAACTCTCCAAATAATTTATGTGATGTAAATGAATGAGAACATGTTCTAAAATGATAGGCACAACACTTTCTTTTTATTTTTTTTTAATGTTCATTTTTTTAAATTTATTTTTGAGAGAGAGAGAGACAGAGCACAAGCACGGGAGGAGCAGAGAGAGAGGGAGACACAGAATCTGAAGCAGGCTCCAGGCTCTGAGCGGTCAGCACAGAGCCTGACGCGGGGCTCGAACTCACGGACCGCGAGATCATGACCTGAGCCAAAGCCAGGCGCTCAACTGACTTCAGGCGCCCCAGAACACTTTTAATATTATTTACCTTTAGAATACAGAGGTATACTGATAAAATCATGTGTTTGAAGGTTCTGACATGGGCTTTTATACTCTAATGTATTGGTATTGTGTTTTAATTTTTAACAACAGCATGCATTTATGAATGAGATAATTAAATAAACCTGTGAGTTTTTTAAACAATACTATTTTATGCAGAGAAACTTTTCCCTGGTAAATAATTGTTAAAGTATAAGTTTAAACATTTGTAATTATTCTCCACATCTCCGTCTTTTCTGCCGTTCCTCTCTTCACACACTCTACCCATTACAAAGCTACAAAAAGCCAAAACCTCTTTAAAAATAGAAAAAAGGAAATAAAGATATGCCTAGATAATGCCTCATTTAGATTATATCCATCTCTTTGTTCAGTGTCAAAAAACCAAATTTCTATTTAACCTGGTGAATACCATTCATACACATGGTATTAACAGCACCAGAACCTGGCATGTTGGTCCCTCTTGGTAAATTTCCAGGGAGATTCAGCTGATCATTTCTACCAAAAGTTAAAGACAGAACAGTTCTTAAATGCTTTTGAATCAGTAGATACCTCCTGTTAGCATTTTATCTGATTGTCTTATATTGAATAATATCAGACTGGTGTTAATGTTTTTCTTTAAGTACAGGTTACATTGCTTTTAATCCTACTAGGTATTAATATTTATTAATGTATGTTCTGTTGTGATAATGCGTGTTCTATTGCCTAGTTGTCTACCTCACACATGACATTATTGATAGTTGAGACTAAGTCTTATCTATGCCTTTGTAAACCAAAGAGGAGTGCCTGGCTGGCTCAGTCAGTAGAACATGTGACTTTTGATCTTGGGGTCCTGAGTTTGAGCCCCATGTTGGGGGTAGAGTTTAATTTAAAAAAAACGCTTTTTAGGGGTACTTGGGTGGCTCAGTCAGCTGAGTATCTGACTCTTTATTTGGCTCAGGTTATGATCCCAGGGTCATGGGATGGAGGACCAAGTCAAGGCCTGCATCTGGCTCCACACTCAGCATGGAGCCCTCTTAAAATTCTTTCTTCCTTCTCTCTGTCTCTCTCTCTCCCTCTCCCTCTCTCTCTCCCTCACTCACACATGCTCTCGCTCTCTCTCTCAAATAGATAGATGGATAGATTAAAAAAATAAATTAAAAAAATAAAAATAAGTAGAAAAGCACTACTTAGCTCTTGTCACTTCTTACTCTCTACTTTTACATATACTTGTATACAATCTAACATGTGGTTATAAAATTATTTCCTGTTCTGTGTTATCATGAGGAATATTTTTATTTATTTATTTAGTGAGAGAGGGAGACAATCTTTTTTTTTCTTTAATTTTGTTTTTAACGTTTATTTATTTTGGAGACAGAGAGCGTGAACGGGGGAGGGTCAGAGAGAGAGGGAGACACAGAATCTGAAGCAGGCTCCAGGCTCTGAGCTCCGAGCTGTCAGCACAGAGCCCGACACTGGCCTTGAACTCAAAAACCGTGAGATCATTACCTGAGTCGAGGTCAGACACTCAACCGACTGAGCCACCCAGGCGCCCTGAGAGAGAGACAATCTTAAGCAGACTCCACACTCAGCATGGAGCCAAACATAGGGTTCAATCTCCATCCTGAGATCATGACCTGAGATTGTGACCGGAGCTAAAATCAAGAGTTGAACTTAACTGACTGAGGGACCTAAGTGCCTCAAGATATATTTTAAATAATGAATAGGGAGGAAAATGCTCATGTATGAGAAGTTGCTTTCAAAAAAAGGTAATTTTTTTAAATGTTACAAATGTTTAAACTTACTTTCTCTATGTAAACTCTCACTTAGATTTCCCTACAGGTTTTGATCTCCATTTTTCAAAACTGAATATCTAAACCATGTCTTTCATTATTTCCTCTGAAGCCTAACTTAATCTGAACAGATGTCATTCTTGAAAAGAGGAAAACAATTTTTTAAGTTTGTTTTGAGAGAGGGAGAGCACACATGTGAGTGAGTGGGGGAGGGGCCGAGAGAGAAGGAGACAGAGAATCCCAGGCGGTCTCCACGCTGTCAGCACAGAGCCCAACCTTGGTCTTGATCCCACAAACCATAAGAATGTGACCTGAGCTGAAATCGAGAATCAGATTCTTAACCTACTGAGCCACCCAGGTGCCCCCAAAAAGAGGAACATTTTTAAAGATTGAGGCCTGAGGTTGTCAATTGTCTCATTTAATGCCATTTTGAGCTAACTTATAACATAAGACGATTAAGAAGAAAATTTGGGCATCACCTGCCTCATTATCCTCCACAGAATCTGATCTGGTCAGTAGAACTAATGACAAAATAATCCGTTCCTAAAACATATTGGTACTTTCTAAGTGAAAAAGCATTAATCTAATAAGATGAAACAAAATCTAATGACAGTCAACTCTTTCTGCTCTTTTCAAATCCAGAAGTAGCCACCATTTTCCCCAAGAAAGGAAGATTTGTAACTAAACAAGTAGAAAACAAAACTAGTTTCATATATTTTTCTATTATAGTGTTGCAAGGAAAAAAGAGGCAGGTAAAACTTTAAAGCAGAAAAATACAGCAAGAAATAATGTTTTTTGTTTGTTTTTAATCATTTATATTATTTTCTTTATTCTTTAAATATGCTTCCCTCTTCCTTCTAAAAGAGTTGTATTTCTAAAAAAAAAAAAAAAAAAAAAAAATGAGGTTAGAGAGGGAGGGAGCCAAAGCATAAGAGACTCTTAAAAACTGAGAACAAACTGAGGGTTGATGGGGGGTGGGAGGGAGGGGAGGGTGGGTGATGGGTGTTGAGGAGGGCACCTTTTGGGATGAGCACTGGGTGTTGTATGGAAACCAACTTGACAATAAATTTCATATTTAAAAAAAATAATAAAAAAATAAAAGAGTTGTATTTCTAAAGTCAATGGAAAATGAAGACATTGTTGCATACCAAGTAATAGAAGATGCATTAATGCTTGGTCAAAATGTAGAAAATTTTGAGGTCTTAACAGTTGTTCAGGATTTTGGCCTCTCCTTACATTCTATTTTTTCATCTTTCACCACCTCCATTTTTAATCAGTACTACCATCATTACTAAGACCAGCAGATCTTAGTAATGATGTAGTGGGAGCTACAACTTTCACTTAAATATAGTTCAATTTTTAAATAGCTGATGGTCTAGGAGGAGAGACGAGAAAAGCTTGAAATGAGCTCACTTAAAATTAGCTAATATGGGTATTCAGTTACTCATGTTATGTATTTGTAGGTTTGCTTATTATATAATATTTATATGCATTCATTGAATATATTGTTGCCTGTGAATACAGTCACATGTAGGGGACAAAGTGGTTAATTGCTTATATTAATGAGGGAAGGCTTCTAAGAGAAGGGGACTCCACAAATCTCAACATATGGAGGGCTGATAATTCCACATTTGTAATCAGCTTTAAGATTATAATGGACCAAAGGACTGCCTGAACTTTTTACTCTAGAAATTGCAGTCCTGTCACAGGAATAATTGCTGTCTGTGGGACAACTAAATATACATTTATATTTATATTATTATGCACCATTATTATTGGCCTCTCTGCCTGAAGATGAAAAACTTCGTGTCTTTGAGATTTGTTTCATACTGAGTACTGATGAATTGGAAATAACTGAATATATGAAGAAAATGTTCTTCCTGTTTTCCATTTTTGTACATAGAACAACAAACACACACAGTTTGATGACCAATTTTTATTTAGAACTATTTTTCACACAAATCTAAAGAATACACATTGAAAGAAATGTCTGTGTTGTCAGCAGGAATGGAAAATTTAAATTACTTTACTAGAAATATAAATAGTCCTCGTGTAACTTTCACTCAAAAGAGCCAAAAAGCAAGATAAGTGTATCCCATATACTGAAATCACCATTTATTTTTCTAACATCGATAATTTTAGTAAGATTATATTTTTTAAAAGTTAACAGACTGAAAGTATTGTATTTACCAGTATCTGCATGAAGGTATAAATGAGACTATAAAACTAATTTTATCTATTTATTTGCTAAATGTTTCAATAGGAATTGTGCTTTAATAAATCCACTTCTAATGATCTTTTTCTTGACCTTGTTGGCATGAGTTGAGATACCATTTCTGAGATTTTTTTGTACTGAGTGAGGATACTTCCATAAAACTTCAAAATCCAGATACTCTTGAAGATCTCATCTAGCACAACTTCCATTAAAGATATATTTCCTACCTGTAACTAAAGGGCAAATATCAATTGTTGTTCAACAGCAAAATGGGGAGAGTATTCTGAGTTACTTCTCAAACTTGGTCCATTTCTCTTTAGAGTGCACCGAACAATTAAATAATTTTCCCCCTATTTTCTTGGTTAAATGGACTTTTAATGGTAAAACAAGCCCCCTAAATGGTTTTCCTTTGAAATGAGAAGTCCTATAGAGACATTGGGTTATTTTACCCAACATTTTTTGACATTAACAACACATGGTTCTGTTCTGAACTAGACTGTTAACATGCCTTTCATGGTCTAACTTTGTAGGTTCTGAAGAACGAAACTTTCACTCCTTTCCCGGGAAGACAATTCTCCCGTGTAGTCCCTCTAATTATTTAAGGTAGGTCCTCATTTCTTTAAAATAGCTGAGTTATTCAAGTTTGAAAAGCAGCGACTGCGTCAGCAGCCTGACTTAAACTGACAAAAGCAAGGAAATTCTGGATCCATAATTCACCTTCCACCCCTCGACCTCACAAACCGCCATATTAGCGTGATCACACCAAAATACCAGCTTGTGTTTACAGTTTCAGTCCTCCTGATGGCGGACGGGCGCGTGTACACGAGCTCTCGCTCTGTGTGCACTGAATAGGATCACGATCCGGAGAGCTGAAAATGTAAACACAAGCTGGTATTATGGTGTGACTGGCGGTCTGTGGTTCTTTGTTTGAATACTTTAAAAATGGGCACCCTGGCAAGAACAAAAGAGGCAGAAAGCAGAACTGCTCTTAAATGGCTTCTCTCATCTTTGTCCCCCTTCAGGTAGACCCAGAATAACTCACCCACTTGATGGGCGTCCCTCGCAACAATTTGTTTTTGCTTAGTTGGCTACACTTCAACCCAACAGTTTTGTTTTCAAATGCAGGCCGTTAATACTTTGCCTTTGGTAAAATTAAATTATTTTCTGAGTGTTTGCAAGTACTGTCCTTCTCTAGTTATTACTTGAATCAAAATCGTCCACGTGGCAAATTCATTGCAATGTTTGATGTGTTTAAGTGAGAACCTGAATGCCTCATGTGGCCTTGTTTGATTATTTGCCAATTACCAATAGTTCCTTTACCTCAAATGAGGTTGGCATCAATATAACCCTATTAGACAACATATCTACCTGCTGTTCCTGCTTGTGCTATTTTAGTCATTGATTCTGAAATGCAGAGGTTGACCTCAAGAGAAATGTTAAAGGTAAAAAACCTAAAATTATAGGCTTTATGGTAGCATAACCTCTAGTTGCATAGTTGGGTCTTTAGTTTTCTCTGAAGTCTTTTGTCATTTTTTCATCTTAACACTAAATACGTTCAGTTGTTGGCTCACCACTGTGAACTTTGCTTCCGAAATAGATTTACTTGTAGGATGAATACATGATTCTGTCATTTCAGGAAGAAAATTAAGACACATAAAGAAGGAAAGTTGAAAAAAAATTATTTCCTAGAAAATGTCAGCCTACATAGCTCATGGTATGCTTGACTTCATGATAAAGTACATTGCCTTGTTTTTCAAAAACAGAATTTTCCCTTCAGAATTAGGTATATCATCACTACCAAAAATCAGTAACTAAAGGAACAGTGGGGTAGTTGGCATATCCCTTTTCTTAAATAGAAATTACAAATTGATTTTACACCTACTGAGGCAGCCATTCGCCACCGTAAACTTACTTCTGACAACTGTTTCTCTTAGAATCCAATAAATAATTGAAAAACAAAAGTGGTTTTCTCAATACAATTGAAAAACAGCTAATGTAAAGACATAAACACAACTCATGGTTGTAGACAGTTTTGATGTAGACTGCAGTACTTAATAAAGGAATAGGAGGGGCCTTAGCTTGGGATTTTTAATGAAATGTCACTCAAATGGGAGCAAGTGATTTCAGAAGTGTTGTCAGTCACTTTAGACTGAAAAAAAATAACAAGAAACAGCTTTTAAGATATCAAATAATTTGCACTAAAATGCTGTACTGTAGCACCTCGCCTTTGAATAGGCCAATAATTTGCCTTGTTTGTTTAAAACATATCGGACTTGGTCACTTCACAAAACTGCGCAACTTGACTTACTTTTGCCGTCTTGTATCTCGATTATCTCTCTCCATGTGAGATCCCTCACCAAGACAGCTTGCAAGCATTTCACAAATTGTAATAAAAGAACCACCTACATGTACGTCAATACCGACAGATCTGGATCATCTTATTTTCACCTGATATATGTTCAGGCTCAATTGAAAACTAAATTATGGAATGAATATTTACTGGAAGAGTGAGTTTGGCCTTATCTTACATACACGTTTTGAGAACAAGTGAATGAAGCTATTTTGGAGATTCAATATCTATGGTAATATGTTCAGCGATACAAATAGTTAGTGTACAAAGAATTGACATTTTCACAGGTTTTATCCCCAATATCATATAAATTCATATCTTGTGTGCCATATTTCATATTCTGGAGGGAAAGCTTCCATGCTGCAGTATTCCATAGCTTTAAACTTTAGCTTTTAGTTTTAAAGATTTTTTTTAAACTCTTCATTTCAAATATATGATTGTAATTTTACAGAAAGTTCAAAACATCTTTGAGCTTGCAAACATCCTTATTACTTCTCATAATTCACTTCGACTCATCCACTTTCTAATGCCATCACTTCTTATCTCCCTTATCCTGTTAGTGTCTGTTGGCAGCAAATACAGATAAACAAATGTAGCCTTTTAGATGAGAAGGCCTATGGCAAATTTACCTTCTGGAAACCAGCTAAGAAAAGTCAAGTGGGACTCAGGAAGCTGCAACAATGGCCCAATCCTACATTTTTAACAACAAGGGTGAAAAAAACCCGAAACAGATGGCTAGAGGTGGATGATAGTGGGATGATTGCACAGTGTGAATGTCCTTAATCCCACTGAACTGTACACTTCAAATGGTTAAAATGGTAAATTTTATGTTACCTATTTTTTACCACAATAGAAACGTAGAGGTTAAGATGAACTTGAGTGAGAAATTAGGGACTGACTCTAAGAATGTACTTGGCCCACAAAAAAGCAATTCTACACAGAACGGATGCAGACACATCTGAGAGATGAAGCAGAAAAACTAAACTTTCTTCCCAGTTCATTGGAGCACACACTTCCGAATTCTTTGCTCTTGGAGTTTATGCAAACACAGATTATCATGTAAAGTGGCCAAAAGGGAATATTAAAGCAAGACAAAGTTTATTACATATCTTTTAGTCTCTCCTCTATATTTTCCCTACTGGCTATCTTTTTTTTCTGGGTTGTTATTTTTTTTTAAAGCCCAGGCACATGAGCATATAATTGTCTGCATGACTATTTATAAAAATGAAAAGGAATAAAGTAAAAAGAAGTGAAAAATAACACTGCCTTAAATACTAATGAATTTTAAGTAGTTGGATTTTTAAAAAGTAAACTCTAAGTCATACTGTAGGGCCTACTTTCCTACTTTTTAATAGCTTTCTAAAAAAACTCAAACCTTGAAGTGCATGCAATTAGAAACATGCAACAGTGAGGCTAGGCTTAGTCACAGTACTATTTCAATGCAAGCTGCTTCTATTTTTGGTGTCCTACAGAGAAATAGAATTAGAATGTTCTAACCTCTGCTCATTCTGTAGGTGAGAGTATAAAGCTGACTGCTTTAAAAATTGGGGAGGGAGAGTCCTTTCTAGCTAATTTTTTTCTCATGTTTTATGTATTAGGTGATTATTTTACTATGATGTGGACAATTAGGGACAAACAATTAATTTTGTATACATAATTAACTCCCAACTCTCTTGGACAGACTGCCATGAAGGTGGCCTATCTAGGAGCACTAGGACATGGTTTCTGCCTCATACTCATAGTATCCCGCTGGTTTTATGCTTTAGCCGAATGGTTTTTAAGGCTTCTCCACAATCTAAAACAGAGCAGTGTTACATAAATTTATAGAATCTTAGGGTTGGATGAATTTTAACTTCATCAAGTTCAAGCACCTATCTGATGCTTTAATCTCTTCAAGTACTTACACAGATTTAGAGTTAATAGTTCTAGTGATGGTAATGCTTACTTCTGCTGGAGCATATATAATTGAGAACAGGAGAACTAATAAACTAGGAATAAATTACTATTTATGCATCTGCACAATATCTATAAGACTGAGGATTCAATGAAATAACCTATTTGGTCATGCCTAGCACAGTGTTAGAAATATAATACATACTAAATAATAGTCATATTTAAATTCATTTATATCACACTCATTACATCACCTAGTTTTTTGGTACCTGCTTGTCTGTTATTATGTGAAGGTTAGAATTGTTGGAATGTCATCAATTTAATATTATGAGATAGAACCAGTTCACAATTTTTTAACTTAGAAAAAATAAAGATACTTCTATTATGTTCCAGATTCTTATAGTCTTCGGGTTATGGCTAACGTAATAGAGTTATATGTCATGATAGAGTTACATCAATATTTACCTGTTATTTAATTTACCTTTCCACTAACTCACTATTGCTAAAATCTTGGTCACAAATGATAAAAATCACCAGAAATCATAGAATCTTATGATAGTCTCAGTAAATGTATGTCTTCACAGGTGCAAAGTTGCATTTCTACTTCATTCAAACGTCTTGATTGACTAGATGTTGAGGAGTACACAAACCTACTAATTTCTACATCTAAAATACCCCACATGTCTACTTCTTAATTCTATATTCAGATATAACCCCCCCCCCCCACACACAAAACTTCCCTTTGGTAAAATCACATTCAACTAGGTATTATAATCTTTAAGCTATTTTTTAAAACATTCTTAAGGATTTCTAGTTCTGTGATTATGATGATTATTAAGGCAATCTGAATATAAGTAGTTTTGTTCAAGATACGTTAATTCAGATTATGAGTATGTGACCCAAAATGTCTTAATGTAATTAGCAGCTCTGGTTTACCTGAAAACTGCAGTTATCAGGAGCGTGGGGTTTACTATCAGCACATCTCTAATATCGATGTTATTTAAAGCCATGCATTAAGAGTCATAAGCATCTGTAGTGACAGAAGAAGCATGCAGCAAAGTACTGAAAAACTGGAATAGAATTAATTGGTTTTGGTCTACCCACTTCAAATTAGAAAATAGCAACAGAAAAAAAAAAAGATTAAACACTAAATGTATTCGTTAGGCAGGATCAGCAATCATGCTGCCCACACATGATCTGCAATTAATTTGTAAATAAGATTCATCACCTGGAGGATAATAAACTCTAGTTTTTATGGCCCAAAAGACTAGACAAGTAAAAACCACTAATGAATATACTGTATAAACACAGGGGCAAGAACATGCATTGGTTGAGCAAGTGAGGATAACAAGGAGACTACGTTTTGTTATTAAAGTAGACCAAAAGATACATGACACATATCTAGAGATTTTTCTGAAGTGTTAATACTGCTCAAAACAGGGTCACTTAAAAGGCGTGGAAAAGCGTTACTACAAGATAAGGAGGGCAAAAGTTGATTTTTAGAAAGAGCATTTTTTTAAAAAAAGTCAGGATCAGTATTTTAAAAACTGAGATAGTTATCTTAATTTTAATTAATTTCTTATAATTGCATATTAGAAAGTCTTAATAATAATCTGAAGTGGTTTTAGTTTACCATCTTTAAATGTGACTTGGGTAATGATGAGATGTCCCAAAATACTATCGAGAAAGTAAGTATTAAGTGGAATTTTCAGTGTTGCCCTACTTTGGAAGCAGATTTGATACGAAAACTAATTTCCTTCATGTAAGTTATGATTGTATAACACATTTTAATTTTGTTTTTGTTTTTGTGTTTTTGTGTTTTTTTTTTAAAGATTCTATTTTGAAGTAATGTTTATACCCAACATGGGGCTCGAACTTACAATCCCAAGCTCAAGAGTCATGTATTCTACCGACTGAGCCAGACAGTGCCCCCTACTTTATTATTTTCTTTAAAATTTTACACACCTTAATTTTGAATCCAAAATAAAACACTCAACTTTACATCCATTCAAGTGAGATTTCCTACTATAGTGTTAGTTAAGAACTCTGAGAAGTACAGAGAGATAAAACAATCAATAGGGATATTTATTTAAAATACAGAGTCCTGGTCTCTACCTCATACCAATTGAAATACAGTCTCTGGAAGTGAGACCCTGGAATCTGTATGCAGTTGTAACAAAAATCTTAACTTGATTTTGAAACACGGTAAAGTTTCAGAATAGCTTTTTTTATTAATATCTATGTTTATCACATATTTCTTCAAATATTTCCTTTTATAAACAAAATTATTTTTCAATAGACATATGAAAATAATTTTGCATAGTGTAAAAAATAGACCTGAAATTTTTTATAATAAATAAGTTCTCAGACCAGGAGTCATCTTAATGGGATCAATAATATTATTAATACTAAAATTAAAAGGAGAAGGAAGTCAAAAGGATATGGTAAATAGCACTCAAATTTTTGAATGCTCTAGCATTCAATTATTAATTATAAATTAATCAATAAATTAAAATAGGTCACTTATTAAGAAATAGAACTATCAGAGTGTCTCAGTACTCAAAACAGATGCCATAAAACATACTAAAGTCTATGTAATTCATCAATAGAATTTGTATTTGACCCAGTTCTAATAACTTTATTTATCTGGTTTATTTGATTATGGTACATTAGAGGTAGTTATATTTCAAAGCAAAGTTTGGGTAAAGAAAACATTTGCTGTTAGCAGTTACTTTTAAGAAGTAATATCTGGAAAAAAGAGAAAAAATATTTATTCAAAAACAAGCCCCCAAATACTAGACTATATACTAAAATACTGTAAAGCTTAATCTCAAAAAGCACAGTATCTGGGGCCCCTTAATGGACAAACACTAGAATAATCTGTATATGCTTATGTAGTACTGTAATTGATGTTTATGATGATCATTATCAATCATCAGGAAACAGGCTTATACGCTCTAGTTTAAGAAGGAAATGTATAGCTCCATTTAGAAAAGTCTTAATCCAGATTGCTTAGAATTAACAATTACTTAAATCTTAAAGAGATAAATTGTGCCTATCATGAAAATTCACTAGTAGGATTTACCTCAAAGGAAGACCAGGCTTTTTCCAAATAGTTTAACTTAAAAAAAATAAATAAATAAATAGGGAGCGTGTTACTTAGACATAGGCGCCATCTACTGGCAAAAAGCAATAGTTTCAGGGTAATTGTTTTATCAGTGAATTAGGACAACGAGGAACTGGCTATACCCAGAGGTTTTGTTAAAGTTTTAAAAATGCCAATTTTAAGTTGTACAGATTAAAACGAAAAATATTTATTAAACTTCAAAATAACTGAGACTAATGAACATCGCAAAGTGAGGAAGAAGCTGGAAATGATGAAAGTCGTGTCAACAAATAGTGGAGATATGGGAAGTTTAAAAGGGAAAATCAATACAGATAGGGCTTAAGAAAAAACGTTATTAAGCATTGATCATAGATATATTATTAATTATATATATGGATTTCATAGGGAATTTTTTTTTCATAGGGAATTTTTTTTGTCGTTTTGTTTTTTGTTTTACATTCAGAGCCCTGTCTAAAACTATTAATGTGTGGTGGAATTCTCTCTTCTCTGATAAAGGTGGTTACAAGCAACATTATTATACATTCAAAAATTAGCCAGTTGTGAAGAAAACTGGGTTTTCTGATTAATTATAGTTAACCAACAAATATTTATGAAATAAGTACTCTTCATAACTCAACAAGTTCCAGGAAACGAATAAGATTGAAAACACATAGTTTCTGTTTATAATCTAACAAAATGCAGCTGATGTGACAACAGATTACCTACAACAGAAAATATTTGGTAGGGAAAATAATTTAAAAGTCATTCCAAACCTAAAACTACTGCCCAAAGCTCAAGAAAGACCATTCTGCTTATCCTGGTGCTTTGTGCCAGCCTAGGAGAAAACATCTTTCTTAAAAGTATATTGTGTGTGCTTCATAATTTGGTTTGACATATATTTCTATAATTTCTGACACTGCCACATTCAAATGTAAGTACAAAATCAACTTTTTCCAAAGCTAAATAAGAATTCTTTTTGAATCAGCCACCATTTTGGATTAGGAGGCAATAGGAGGCAGTCTTTGGATGGAGAGTAGATAGGGTTTGGAGATACATGGCTCTGGGGTCAAATCCCAGTTCTGTTCGTTTTTAATTTTGAGACTGTTTGCAAAGTATTCAAACTCTCAGAGCTACATCATGATCATCTATAAAGAATTAATAATGTCAATTATGTGAAACCGTATGTGACATTGCCTGGCTATGGAAGGTATTTAGTTACTAACCCTTTGACCCTTTCATTAATATAGATAAGGAAGTCTCGTTGATAGTAAAAACTGAACAAGTACTGAAGGGAAATATTTTAAATGGGGCATGATTAGACAAGGGAGGATTTAAGATATTTTGAGAAGATCTTGAACAGAGTGATAGGTATACAATGACAAAGAGGGAACAAAAAGGCATATAAACTAGGAGTATAAAAATGGAAATTAACATGCTGTATTGATATAGAGATCAATGTGAAAAGTAAAAAGAAAGACTAGAGTCATGCAGGGAATTATCTTTTAAAGATTTATGTGAAGCAATAGGGAACCATAATATTTTCTTGCAAAACAGTGAAATACATCATTTAAGGAGCAGATTTACCACTTTATTTTGCTATTAAATTGACTCGATCTAAATGCACAGCGATTTATTTGTGAGTCTTTCTAAGGAAGGAAAAAAAAGTTAGAGGATCAGTTACTTCCATGTCTGCATGTGGTCAGAAACCTTGAAGGAAAATCTTTGTGAAAAATTTCCTAAAACAGGGGCGTCTGGGTGGCTAAGTCTGTTAAGCGTCCGACCTTGGCTCAGGTCATGATCTCACGGTTTGTGAGTTCCAGCCCCGAGTCGGGCTCTGTGCTGACAGCTCAGAGCCTGGAGCCTGCTTCTGATTCTGTGCCTTCCCCTCTCTCTGACCCTCCCATACTCATGCTTTGTCTCCCTCTGTCTGTCAATAATAAATAAACGTTAAAAAAAATTAAGAAAAAAATTTCCTAAAACAGGTTTTTTGTTTTTCCCTTGGCACTCATAGTACTCAACATACAATCATGGCATTTTCCATCTCTTTCTTTTACATTTTTCCCCCTTCTTTCTTTCTCCCTCCCTCCCTTCTTTCTTTTCTTTCTTCCTTTCTTTTTATCTTGATAGTTAAAAAAAAAATCCAAGATAATTACATTTTAGTTTTGATGAACATCTATGTTAAAATTCTTAGGGAAATAATTAAAGAACTTCTTCAGCTTTACTTACTTCTGATATCTGGAAACAAAGTATTTAATACACTAATCTTCCTAAACTATCATAACCATGAATCCATCTATATCTTTCTAAATTCTGCTGTTAAAAATTTCTATATCAAATATACATATCATCTTAAAATTCTTTAAGCCATTCTACTTGAATGGGACTTGCCTTAGAAAAATAACTTAAATAGAAGAAAAAATCTATTTTGGGGGCACCTGGGTGGCTCAGTTGGTTAAGTATCCAACTCTTGATTTCAGCTCAGGTCATGATCTCACAGTTCGTTGTGAGTTCAAGCCCCACATCAGGCTCTGCACTGACAGCTTAGAGCCTGCTTGGGATTCTCTGTCTCCCTTTCTCTCTTCCCCTCCCCCACTCATACTCTATCTCTCTCTTTCTCAAAATAAATAAACATTTAAAAAAAGATAAAAAGCTATTTTTATAATGTTTTATAAATTAATCTTTAATTATTAAAAACCACAGTAGCTCCTGTCAAGAAGTATTAGATCATAGTTTGTCCTCAGCAGAACATAGACATAATTGATCATACATAATCTTTCCCTACCTCTTGTAAACTAGGTCCATGGGTTCTCATGTTTGCAAACTTCACAATCCAGTTTTTAAATAAATAATTAGCTATATTATTTATACCCAAAGCATACTGCTTCTTTTTCTTCTCTTCTCTTTTCTCTTTTCTTTGTTCTTTTCTTCTTTCTTTCTTTCTTTCTCTCTTTCTCTCTTTCTCTTTCTTTCTTTTGTTTTAAGTAATCCCTCCACCCAACATGGGGCTTAAACTCACAACCCGGAGATCAAGAGTCATGTGCTCCACCAACTAGGCCAGCCAGGCACCCCCAAGCAGAGTGTGCTTCTTAACCTCCATGTTGAGGTCCGTTGGTTTGAGTGCCACAATGAACTGTGAGATCTGCTAAAAGTAACATATGTCATTAATAAAAAATAAAGCAGCAAAGTTGGCAAATAATTTTTTATAAGGCTATAGCGCATCCATATTTCTCTGTATAATGACATACCTCTCACTCATTTGAATTCATAGATAATTCTTTTAAATTTTCTTTCACCCCACAGGTGCCCAGGGCTTCCCACCTCACCCCCCCACCTCAAGGATATAGGATGAATTCACAGATTTTTCTTTCTTTTTTTTTTAAGTTCATTTATTTATTTTGAGAGAGAGGGAGAGAGAGAGAGAGGGAGAGTGTGTGTGTGTGAGCAGGGGAGGGGAAGAAAGAGAGGAGAGAGAGAATCCCAAGTAGGCTCCATGCTGCCAATGCAGAGCCTGGCAGAGCTCGAACCCACAAACTGTAAGATCATGACCTGAGCCAAAACCAAGAGTTGGACGCTTAACCAACTGAGCCACCCAGACACCCTGTAGATTATTCTTTAAAGCAAAAGAAAGAGCTAGAGTACATTTCTGTTCCAATTCCCATGAATCTACATCCTTCAGGATAGAGCTGGCATTGTTATAGCACAGATATAAACTATCCAAGCAGTGTATGAAATAAATTCCTGTCACTATCCATCCTTCATAGTTGTTTTGTACTTAACAGTTACTCATTCATTCATTCTACTATGAAAAATGTGCTAGATATTTGAGTTATAAAGACTGATAAGATTAGGTCCCTGTACTGAAGGAGCTCAAAATAACTAGGGTGAATAGTTTGCTTGGTATCCAAAATTACAGGTTATGGTATTAATAGGAAGATGATTTTTAAGAGGAAATACATTGATTGTTTTTTTAATTTTATTCAGTTATATGTAAATATATTCATTTCATGTTTTTATTTCCTTTTTTTAAGTTTATTTATTTTTGAGAAAAAGAGAGAGAGAGACATGCAGGGGGTGGGTGGGGGCAGAGAGAAAGGGAGAGAGAGAATCCCAAGCAGGCTCCATGTTGTCAGCACAGAGCCCGACGAACGGCTCGAACCCAGGAATCATGAGATAATGACCTGAGCCAAAGTCAAGAGTCGGACACTTAACTGACTGAGCCACCCAGGTGCCCCATGTTTTTATTTCTCAAGTTTTAATTTTTCAGATTCACATGCATTAATCACAGGGAAGGTGCTCATGGCTCTTTTGGATGAATATCCCCGGGTGGTCCTCTGACACCAGTGCATTTTTCCTGATTCTTATAACTTTCAAGGTGATTGTCAAGATGTGGTTTGGCCATGAAATTTCTCCTTAGATACCATTTATTGAGTCATTGTTCTAGAGCAGGATATTCAAGGACATGAGGCTTTGCTGGATAGTTTTTGCTCTTCACCCTGCTCTGTGCTCTGCGAGACTAGCCCCTAAGGACTGACTCATTTGGAAGCCAGTCTCATTTTGAGAATGTCTGAATTCCATTAAGGCCATAGTTCTTAGCCCATCCCCCACAGCTACAACTCCCCTTTCAGATTCTGGTAACTACTCCTTCCCCTTTTCCCTTCAAGTCTAGGAATAGTAATGGCTTCCTGTTGGCAGGTGCTTTGGTTGAGTTCCATTAAACTTGCTCACATGTCTTAAACAAGGTCCTCATTTATATGTCTTTTGATGACATCTTTTGAATGTGTTTCTCTTTCTTGCTGGGATTCTGACTGATAGATGGCTTCTCATCAGAGTTTCAGCAAGATTATAGAAAAAATATAAAAGACTAAGCAGGAGAGACAGGCAGAAGAGGCTAGCTAGCTTTATGTTGTGATAACAAGCACTAAAATCTTAGTGGTTTAAAACATAAAAGTTTACTTCTTTGTCAATCAAAGATCACTATAGTCCATGCAGTTCTCCAGGGCAGCAGTCATTCATGTGTCACGTGGCCATAAGATCTACTTTGATCTTCTGGCTCCAACTTCTTATCACAAGACATCTCCATTTGCTGCTGGAGGGGGAAAAAGAAACTGGAAGTTTGCATGGTGGCTTCTTACTACCTCAGCCCATATATCACTTCCTCTCACAATCTATTGACTGGAAATATATGGCCCTGGCCAACTCCTGAGGGCTAGGAAGTGTGGTCTTCTGTGAGCTGAGTAAGGAAAATGGACATAGAATATTATTGTGGCATAATAAAAAAATATATTTGGCCTTTGTCCCTTGTTCCTAGCACAAGGACCCTAAAACCCTTGGTAATTTTTTGAGTGCTAAGTGTGACTTTTGTTATTTTCAGTAAGCCCCCTTTGATCACGTCTGGGTTTTGCTAATGAGATAACTAACTAGGGACCCTAGATGGCCTCAGGATGGGGCTGGTCACCAGAAATACCAAGTGGTTAGAGGGTGGGAACTCTTGGCCCCACTTACTAACTTCCAGGGAGGGGAGGGGGCCTGAAGATGGAGCTCTGCTAAAAACAGTGAGACTCAGGGAGTTTCCAGATTGATGAACACATCAAGATGATGGGCGGGCACACACCTGGGAAGGTGTGGAAGCTCTGTGCCCTCCCTATCCTATGTACTTCTTCATCTGGCCATTCATTCGAATCCTTCATAATAAATTGTAATGGTAAACATAGTATCTTTTTGAGTTCTGTAAGTCATTCTAGCAAATTACTAAACCTTGGAGTGGGGAGAAGAAGTTGTAGAAACCCTGGAACTTGTGGTCAAGTGGACAGAAGTTTAGGTACCTGGGGACCTGTTACTAGGAGCTGATACTTGCATTGGGGGCAGCCTTATGAGACTGAGGCCGTGGAGTCCAACTCTTAGTGTCACGATAGGATTAAATTGTAGGACACCCAGATGGTATGAGAGAATCACAGAGTTAGAGAGTGGTGTTGGAAAAGACACCATGTATTTGGTGTCAGGGGAAGAACCCTTGAACCACAAAGAACTGTTTGTTCTGAGTAATATGACTGATGAAACTTTACGATGAAGAGTTCTAGGTAATCTCATGCAAGTCTCGCTATTTCTCACCCTGCCAAGAACAGATGATGTGGTTCTGTCCCTAAATCCTCTGACATTTTAGGATTCCCTTTTTTCAGCAAGGTAGCTGCACATGAAGAAATTCAAAGGTCAGGGCCCTCTGAAAATATTGTTCACAGTGATGGGAAGTAGGGTGAGTAAACCAAAAGAATTGGAATAGTCACAAAGAAATAAAAGTGGACATTATTGACCTAAAGTTGCGTATCCTCTGCCACCAATAAGCAAGTAGCACTGAACCTAAAGGCAGGGAAAGGAAGCAGTCCCTGACTACGGTGTCCCTTGATTTAAGAAGTAGACTCTTCTGGCATTTAAAAACCTGTGTTCATATATATTTGATTTATTTTTCATCACCCTGAGGTATTTCAAATCCCTGTAATTAAAAAATGATAATTTTAGTGGCACCTGGATGGCTCAGTCAGTTAAGTGACTGACTTTGGCTCAGGTCATGATCTCATGGTTCCTGAGTTCAAGTCCTGCATTGGGCTCTGCGCTGACAGTGTAGGGATTCTCTCTTTCCCTCTCTCTCTCTGCCCCTGTCCTTCTGTCTCTCTCTCTTGTTCAAAATCAATCAATCAATCAATAGGATAATTTTAGTTATGACTATTTATTTATGGTTGTTTATAATACCCCTCTTCTGACAGCGTGAGAAAGACCTGTCCCTCATCCTCCATACCATCTACAAAATACATATATAGATATTTCTAATTAAATATGAACAAAACGTTTCTTAAATACATAACTTTGCTTGAAAGAAAAAGAGGAGAATCCAGAGGTACTAGAAGTAAAAAGGGAACTCCCAGCCATAGCAATAAGTCTATGAACAAATGCTGTGGGTGGGCTGAATAATGGCCCCCAAAGATGTCCACATCCTATTCTCCTGAATCTGTGAATATGTTACTTTACATGATAAAAGGGATTTGACAGATGTGATTAAATTCAGGATCTGAAGATGAGGAGATTATGCTGGATTATCTGGGTAGGCCCAATATAATCATGTGGTTCCTGTAAAAGGGAGGGAGGTCAGAGAATGGAGGAAGTGCTGAGATGAAGAAGTTAGCTTGGAGAGATTCACTACAACCAGTGAATGCTGGCCACCTCTAGAAGCTAGAAGAGGCAAGGCATCAATTTTCTCTTGGAATCTCCAGGAGGCATCAGCCCGTAAGTTTAGCCTGTAAAGTTCATTTCAGACTTCTCACCTCCAGAACTATAAGAAAATAAATATGTGTTGTTTCAAACCACCGAATTTGTAGTAATTTGTCAGAGTAGCAATAGGAAACTAATACAGGTGCCAAGGCAACCAAGGTTATCAGACATGGCTATGGATCAAATTGGGCAGGAATAGGAATCTAACTCCCAGGCAGAAACAGAAGACTTCATCCTGACCCCCTGTGAAGAAAGAAGCAAGAATTGAAACCATGACTTGCAGCAGGGAACCAGAATTGCTGCCCACTCATGAACCATGCACAGTGATAGAGTTTGAATTTACATGACTGGCATAGTGCCAGATCCCATGAAAAAAAGAAGACTAATAGATCCGAAAGATTCGATTCTGAAGAAGCAATTAGTGACCTGAAAGATAGGTATGAGAAAATGAGCTAGAGTCTAGCACAGAGGGATAAAAACATGGAAAACACAAGATTAAGCGATTTGAGAATAAATGAGAAATACAGCATATAATCAACAAAAGTTCCAAGATGAAAGTATTGGAGAGAAGTGGGGAGAGGCCAGGAAAAGAAAATGGCTGAGAAATTTTTTTGGAACTAGTGAAATAATAACTTGAGTCTTCATATTGAACAAGGGCACTGAGAACTGAAGAGTTAGATAAAAATGAGTCCATTAGTAGAGATACCAAAATGTAACTGCAAAGACGAAGCTCAAGGAGAGAATCTTAAAAGTAAAAGCAGGGGCGCCTGGTGGTTCAGTCAGTTAAGCATCTGACTTCAGCTCAGGTCATGATCTCACAGTTCGTTGGCTCGAGCCCCGCATTGGGCTCACCCTCTGCATCGGGCTCTGTGCTGACAGCTCAGAGCCTGAAGCCTGCTTTAGATTCTCTCTTTCTGCCCCTCCCCGCTCATGCTCTCTCTCTCTCTCTCTCTCTCTCAAAAATAAAATAAACGTTTAAAAAATTTTTTAAATGTAAAAGCAAAACCAAACCAACCCAACCAAATGATAACAACCAAAACACACAGAACCCAAAATAGACAGCAAAAATAAATAACTAGGTAATAGAATAACTTTTTAATATTCTGTGGAAAAATAACTGATGATATAGAATGTAATAGCTAGTTAAATTATCATTCCAGAGTGAGACCAGAATATATTTTCAAAGTCAGAGTGTTCACCACTCAGATTTTCACTGAAAGAAATAGTGAAAGATGTATTCCCATAAGAAAGCAATAACCCCACATGCAAAAGCAATAGTAAATAAAAAAATGTATAACCATGTGAGTAAACCTAATATTGAATTGGGAAAAAAATAAGTATAATGTTTAATCTTGAAAGCAAGATGGAACCGAACAATGATAACACGGTAGACAGAAGAGGGGTTTATTGGCATTCAAGCATCTTAAGATCTTTGGTTTGGGAGGAATGAGAGAGAGATTGACTAAACTTAGATGCTGATAGTATTTAGAATATTCATGTAAGTGTAAGGGTAGCAATTTTTTTTTTAATTTTTTTTTCAACGTTTATTTATTTTTGGGACAGAGAGAGACAGAGCATGAACGGGGGAGGGGCAGAGAGAGAGGGAGACACAGAATCGGAAACAGGCTCCAGGCTCCGAGCCATCAGCCCAGAGCCTGACGCGGGGCTCGAACTCACGGGCCGCGCGAGATCGTGACCTGGCCGAAGTCGGACGCTTAACCGACTGCGCCACCCAGGCGCCCCAAGGGTAGCAATTTTTTAAAAGATGAAACGTATAATATACAAACTAAATCAATTGGTGTCAAGCTCATAGGCAATAATTATAATAACTAACACATAACATTTGCTAAGTGCTTTACAAATAGTAAGTCATTTAATCCTTACAACAATTTTATTGACTAAGTAGCATAATTGTCCCCATTCTGGCTCCAGAATTCATACTCTTAACCACTATGCTAATGTTTTCTATATCTCTTGTTTGATTATAGTTGCAGTGGATGTCAATAATTATTACACAGTTGGCAATAAAGAATGGTAAATGTGACATGAAAACATATACAAAACGCTAACAAATAATATACAAAACGGAATCTTCATAGCTAAAAAAAAATAACAGGACTGTAATAAAATAATATTTCTTCTTGGCAATCGGTAAGGGATAGGGAGAGATAGAAGCATCCCTAGAACTAAAGTACCAGAAACTAGAAATGGCTTCGATGATATGTGAGAATTGATTATAGGAGAAGGATGACATTGCAAATCAGTAGGATAAAGACAAATTACTTAATAAATGGAGGAACAATTATATAGTAACCTTGAGAAATGTGATTTTTGGAGACCTAACTTACTCTTTACACAAAAATAAAATCCAGATAGATCAAGGATTTAAGTGTAAAGTCTTTGAAAAAGGAAGATAGGATTGTTTACACATTTTTATGCTGTGAAATCTTCTTCTGATTGTGTACAACACAGAAGCAAAAGCAAAGTCATCCAACTTTTTTTCGGAAACTTTTATACAGCGAAAAATAGCATAAACAAATCTGCAGAAGGCTCCAGTTTTCCCACCCACCACCTCAACGAGCAGTTCTGCATGTATCTGTTTTATATATTGGTGCTCCATGCAAGATTCCATTTAACAAAATGTTCTATTGCTAGAATAAGAAGAAGAAGAGAAAGAGGAGGAAGTTGAAAAGCACTCTCTCCTCATGTACACTGAAGCACAGGGCAGTTAATCGATATGGTCACAAAGTTAGCAGCATAATCTGGTCCAAACTTATGCTATTCTGTTTTTGTTTTTGTTTTTGTTTTTGTTTTTGTTTTCACTATCCCTTTGTTAAGATTAAATGAAACACTACAAAGCCCTTGAAATAAACCCACTTTTGCAGTAATTGAATAGATAGCCTATTGACTTTCTCTGTCTCTTTAGTTCTCAGTAGTTTTGATGGTTTTAAACCTTTCTCATGTGTCCCATTATTATTAATTATTTATAGCACTACAGAGTCTAAAAATGTGCAGGTTAGAAAAAATGGAATAGACTTTTCAAAGAAAGGTACAGTGTGTGTGTTTGCACGTGCATGTGTGTGTGTTTAGGTCATTTTAAATTTTTTTAAATGTTGTTTATTTTTGAGAGAGACAGAGCATGAGCAGGGGAGGGGCAAAGAGAGAGGGAGACACAGAATCTGAAGCAGGATCCAGGCTCTGAGCTGTCAGCACAGAGCCTGACTTGGGGCTTGAACTCACCATCCACGAGATCATGACCAGAGCAAAAGTCAGACACTTAACCAACTGAGCTACCCAGGCGCCCCTGTGTTTACATTATTTAAAAATTACTCCAAACATTTAAAAATGTATTAGAAACATTTTATAACTATATCAAAAATATCTTATCATAAGGAGATGTCACCTTTGAGGCAATTCTGTAGCACAGCTATCATGGTTATTATTACAACTCCAGAAAGCCTTTTTGCACACTAGTCTCATAAAGTTACTTCATGAAAAAAAATCTGTATATTTCTGTATATTCAGGTGTATGATTTGGTGTTTGGTATGTGAGTATTATTTTTAAATTTTTTTTTTGTCAGAATGATTAATAGTTCAGTTGCTCTTGTTAAGCATTAATAGCCCAATTATGTTTTGATAAATAAAACAAAAAATTATCTCACAGTAAGGAAAAATAATCTGCCCTTTATTTAATCCTTAATCAAGGTATCTGTAGTCTCAGAGTTAACACTTTCGAACTTTTCACTCAATAGCTGAGATTTATTTAAAATGTTACCATCTTTCTGTAAAGAACTCTTGTCATTTTGTGAATGAATATTAAATCCTCTCCATGAATGAGTTCATTTTCACCCAAATTGTTACAAAATTTATCTATCATGCTAACATTTTACAGCATTAAGGTTATTACTTAATTTACTAAACATAGTAATTATAGAAAGAAATCATGAAATGCCAGGAAAACTAATACAAAGATTAAACGGGTTTATAGTGAACTAACCTACAAATCAAATAAGTTTATTACAAAAGTAGTTATACTCTAATAATAGGACTCTTTATAGACCCAATTAATAACACCCAACAAAGATGATCTTGTTTAAGCTACCTCATTAGAGGCTAAGAAAGCTTTTGAAGTTTAACTGGATCAACATTTTCTGATATTTCACACATTTTGATTTAATTTTCATATTTGTAAGAGGATCAGGTCCATTTTATAATAGGTTCAGAGCTTTATCTAAGTCCTAACCAATGAGTCACTAATATTTTTACTCTTAAAAAAGAAGCTTAGTGTCAGTTTGAGGATTTTATGAAATTAAGAAAAGTATTTTACTCTAATTCTTATGGAGACAGTACAACTTTATGCAAACAGTATTCTGCATATTGAAACAAATAATAAATGACAGTATTATACTTTTTTGAAACCCAGTTAAGAGTCTTCCATAGTGATCTGATACAGGCAATTTCCTTAAGCAAGA